>NW_022900950.1:17770360-17771282 GCF_012274545.1 Fukomys damarensis | reverse complement strand
CCCCGGCGCTGAGTCTTTGGGAAGGCGCAGACTCGGTCGGGAGAGAAAGGGAGAGAAAGGGAGCGCGCCGGACGACCCGGGGACTGGCAGGGGGCAAAGGCGACCTCACTCACTTGGGGAAGACTCCCGCATGTTGCAGCTTGGGGCACCCTGGCAGTCTCGTCCCTACCCCCAGCTTCCCCGCCCCGCCAGGGCCAGGGCGAGGGGGGACGGGGGAGGAGCGGAGCCACTGCGCCCGAGTTGGCCACGGTGCTTCCGGAGCCGCTTTGAAGGGGCTCGAAACTGTTTTGGTTTTGCTAAGAGGGTTTAGGAGGACCGGGAAGGGACAGGGGGCCGGAGGAGAGGCCCGTGGGCGCAGATGCTGGGCTTGGTCTTGCTCCTGGGGAACAGCGAGGGCCGGGAGGCGCACACACAGTTTTGTATTTGAACTTTGTAAGCGAAGTTGGCTCGAATCCTGCGCTTGAGGTTTCTGACTGCACGATTAAAGTCGGGGACACTCTCTAGCCCGTAACAAGACTGAGGACCTACTTCAAAAGCAAGGGGCCTGGGGACAGGGGTTGTTTAATGGTGAGCGAAGGGGGAATTCAAGAGGGGAGAGAGATCAGCTCCTGGTCACGCTCCATACCCCGGTCGGGTCTTCCGTGGGTCCTCTTCTTACCTGGTGGCCTTTCTAACAAAGTAAGAGAAGGTAAAGTCCCAGTGATCGTCCAGCCACGCTTCGACCGAGTCCTGGTCCCGCTGCGTCCTCCCGAGGCTGGGGCCGGCCGGGTCCATGGTCACCGTGCGCGTCTCTGTGGCTCGCTGCGGCTGGTTTCCACTCCAGCTGGGCTCCCTCCCTCGGTGGAGCTGCCCCGAGACCCTCCCTCTTCGCCCACTGCAGTCGGGCAGGCTGGAGCCCAAACCCGCCAGCTCGGGGCCAACC
>NW_022900950.1:17764969-17770165 GCF_012274545.1 Fukomys damarensis | reverse complement strand
CTCCGGAAGCCCAGTGGCCGCGAGGACGGGGAGCCAGGCGGCCGCTGGGGTGCGCTGTGTTGAACCGGCGGCCGGGGCTCGCGCAAAGGTAACAGTGGGTGTGTTCGCTGTGTCCCACTCCAGGAAGCGAAAGGTCACAAGGTGGGGCACGCATCCCCTATCCAGAGGAGGGAGGGAGGGAAAGTTTCCCCCGAAAGTGAAAGGGACGGTACCCCCTTGGGCGCTTTGCCTCAACCTGGAAGTACAACGAGGGCGCCACCCCGCTCTTCCCCAGATAGACCCCAGGTCCGGGAGGACAGAGACCCACTTCCCTTGAGCTCGGCCGGTGTGGTGGCTGCAGGCGTTCCAGGCATCGCTCCCAGAGGTCGGGGAGTTGAACTCTGTGCCACCAAGACAGATTTGCAAGTGTAGATGTGCAACTTCCAACACATCCACACCTGTGCTTATTGTGAAAGATAGCAACAGTGATGGCAGTTAAGTGCTGTTTGTTTTTGTTTTGTTTTGTTTTTGTTTTTGTATAAAACATCTTTTCAGAAGTGAAAAAAGAAAAAGTAAAGCGATCGTGGCTGTGTTTGCGGATGATGTTAGAAATAAGTTAATTTGAGAAGAGCAGCACTATCCGGATATAGTGGAGAGCAATTTTAAATTAATTCGTCATTTTTATTTAAATGGAATGAACATGCCCCAAAATATCCATTAAAGAGGGCTAGGACTTTCTACCCTGTATTGTTTATCCCTACCATACTGAGAGAGAAAAAGAGAGAATTGGTTTCTTTTCCTTTGTCCTCATCCCAGTCTTCCTGTCACGAATTTGCAGTTTTAATATGGCATTCTGCAATGACCTATTTCTTTAGAAAGAATTAATCCGGAGTTGTATGTTGCACCACGTGTGAATGACACCATTAGAAGTGATATACCAGAAGTAATTTAGCTGACATACTTTTAACAAACTCCCCTTAAAATACACTTGGCAGGAACGTAAGACATTACTCAGTACACAGAAACACATAATTAAATTGATGATACGGGAACGTTCCAATCACTTATTTTCCTGAACTGAATAATTGTCCTTTTGTAACTTTGGTTTCTCTAAAACTTTAAAGGTGTGTATGCAGGTGGTCACAACCAATATAAACCAAGTGGAAAAGGAGAGTGTGAAATAAGGCATCAGTAATGTTTAAGTGAGATGTAATTGCTAACTTACTACTATAATAATGAGCACAATGCTCAGGAAATAGAGACTTTCTCTTTATTGCTATTTGTTTTCCTATTTTCTTAATGGGAGATCAATTCATTTAAAGCTGGACTTAGACTACAGATAAGGTGGATATTTGGGTTGAGTTGTTTGCTTTGGTTGGCTGCCATGGTTAAATAAACAGGTGAGATGATTTAAATGTTTGTGCCCCCTCTATATAGTTCATATATAGTCGAAACTTGATCCCCCAGACATCAAATCATTTAGCACCTTGATCTTGGACTTCTCAGCCTCCAAATCTGTAAGAAATAAAATTACATTGTTTATAAACTACTCAGCATATGGCATTTTATAACAGCAGCACAATGGACAAAGATAACGGGCAATGGTCAAATGTCTATTGTCGCTTCTCATAGTGAAATGAACATGATATAGGGCACCAAATAATCCAAATAAACAAAATAATCCAAACAAGGGAAATACTATTATATAATATTATATTAGAACTCCCAACTTGCTAGATATCTGAAATGCCGAGTTTGTGTTCTCTAAAATCAAATAATGAACTCTGAACAATGGAGGTTAAGAGTAGGAAGAATTATTTTTACTGTTAAAGCATATTTGTACATTTAAAACAAAAGTACAGTTACATTTATCATTGGGATCTTATACCTTTACATGGCATACTTTTGTTCTTATTTTTTTCTGCATACCCCTGCCCTCCCTTCACCCCCTTCACCCTTCCCTATTTACAAAGACTTTCTTTCCATTATTTTCCTTTTTTCACATTTTTTCTTTTCCCTTATTTTCTTTCTCCTCCCTTTCCCACTTCCCATTTTCTTGTGATTGCAAGGTAGGTGCAGTGCCACTGAGCTAAATCCTAGGCCCCAAAACAGTCGGAAGAATTTATTGAAAGAAAGATAGCTTCTGTGTAAGAGAAACAGAAGAGGGACTGGAAAGTGAGTTGCCCACCTGCCTTGCTTCTCAGAGGTTTTTTAGTGAGCCAAGCCTCCAGACGAGGTGGGTAGAAGATGGGACAAAACTACAGTCTAATAAGATTACAATTATCATCCCTTGGGTAATATTGATCCAATGGGAAATTGTGAGGTGGGAGAAAACTATGAGCAACAAACAAGATTATAGCAAGTATCGTCACTTAGGTAATATTTACTAAATGAGAATCAAATGGGGAAACTAGTCACATAGCAAGCTTAATGGAAAGAACCAGTCTTCCCCTGGAAGGAATGGGCTAAGGAGGTTTTGTTCCCTGCCCAAGAAAAATTGATACCTATTTAACCAATCACTGCTTTTCATCTCTATGGGAAGTATGTAAGTGTAGTCCTTTGTCCTTTTTTATAATGCTGACCTTCAGTGAATGAATCTTAACTGTCTTTTATATTGGCTCCCTCTAGTTGCCTACAAGATATTAATTAACTTAGTTGTGTACAATAATTAGAAATCAAGGTTTCTGAAAAATTGCCACAATGAAACCAACACACATATTCTCCATTCTGTGAATCCAGTTTTGAATGTTGTAAGTGGTAGGCTGGGATTACTGTGAAGGCCTTTTCCAGGAAAAACATTGCAAGAGGCTGAGGGACAGGAGTGTTTCAAACTGTTCTAGGTTCTAGACGCTGAGATACATTTTGTGGCAAATGTGTTTTAAAACTTGGAAGTATGTATTTAGAGGTAAACATATTTTGAATTGGCCTTATGTTGGCCTTTTGTTTACCAGTTCTAATTTATTGTTTTTTCCAGTGTGCTCCATTGCTTTTTTTTCTCAATTACTTTGTTTTAACTTGTTGGAGTGTATTGCTCTAAGCATTTCAAACCTTAGTTTGTAATGAGTTAAAGAATAAGTAAAAAATAAACATTGCCAGTAAGTAACTTGAGAACATGCTGTTACTGATATTTTAACAAACAAATGTTAAATTAGGTAACAGTAGGGACCAGGGATTTAGCTCAGTGGAGCTGCCTGCCTCACAAACACAAGCTCTTGCTTTCAATCCCTAGTACAAAATAAGTAAATAAACAAATACTAGGCAACAGTACATTGAAGGCAGTGTATTTCCATTGTATTGGAATAACATCCAAACTCTCTAATATGGAGTGTTAGTCAACCTGCCGTGATGGTAACAAATACCTGAGATAATCAGTTTTAAAGGACAGAGGACTTGTTTTGACTTTAAGTTTTGGAAGTTGCAGTTCATGACTGACGGGCTACATTGCTTTGTGCCTGTGGCAGCACAACACATTATGGCAGGAACACACAGTGAAGGGCATCCCTTTGCCTCATGGCCATGTGCAAAAAAGAGAGAGGAAGAGATGAGCACCCCATAGCCCTTCAGGGGACAGTTGAGAACCAAATTATTTGACATGGCTTATCAAGTTGTGCATTATTTGGCTTTTACCTACCTCTGTTGAAAGCTTTAGTCATACAGCTAGAAAAACACACAAAATGAGAGATGATCACATTCTTTTTCCTAAAAAGAGAATACAAATTACAAGTCATAACACCTTACCTGTTTTTCCCCCAGTGCTACACACTATCTTCTGTTCCAAACATTTAATACATGAAATGAAATAAAAGTACACAGAGCAACTTGATTCCAATAAATTCAATAATTTAGATGAAATGGATGAATTAATTGGGAGAGGGGGGACTAAACCAGTCTGACACAAGGTGAAAGTCAGAATTCCATTGAAATAAAATTCAATAACATATTGATTTTATTCCATAAAAACCTTTCTACAAGGAAACCTTCAGGCTACTGGTAAATTTGATCAAACATTTAAGGGAAAAGTAATAAAATACCAACATTGTACCAACCCTTTCATTAAGCCAGAAAAGCTGTAATCAAATATGACACAGATATTAAATGAAACAATATTCCTTATGATATAGGTATAAAAATCTTATTAAACTATTCATAAATTGAAGCCATTATATAAAAATATTTTCAAGGACAATATTCAATGATGAAGTGTGATTTTTTCCAAATATATGTCATTTATATAACATTCAAAGATCATTTAAAGCAATTAAACTTATCAACAAAAATTGACAAAGGGTTATCTCAATTGATGCAGAAAAAATTTTGACAAAATTTAAAACTCATGAGTTTTAGAAAATTCCCTGCCTACACAGATTGGAAGCATAATTTTTAATTTGATAAAGAACATCTATAAAAAACTTCCCCCTGGAACAAGGAAACCCACCCTTACTATTTCTAGTCAGTATTGTCCTAGAGCCTTAAGCATTGCAATATATCCCAAAATAAAAAAGAAACACGAAGCAGAAAAATTGAAAAGGGAAAGGTAAAACATTCAATGTTTGCAGAACATGACTATCTGTCTGTGAAGAATACCCAAGGAATGTACAAAGCAATGTCAGAAATTAAGAGATGAGTGAAAAACATCACAGCATAAATGGCCATATACAAAGCCTATTGTCTATCTGTGTATTGGTGCTATGTGCTGAGCTGTAACCCACTATAACTATGAATTGAAGTTCTAATTCCTGGTCCCTCAAAATGGAAATAAGCCTTTTAAAGAGTTCCTTAAGGTCTGTGAGTAGCCCCTACTCTGATCTGACTAATGTCTTTAAAAGAAGAGGAGATTTGCACACTCTGAGATGCTACAGATGCTCTTGGACAGAGAGACAACTCTATGGAGAGAAAGCAAAAGCATGGTCCCCTTACAACCCAAAGACAGAGGCCTCAGAGGAAAACAACCCTGCTGGCTCTTTGATCTTGAACTTCTAGTCTCCAGAACTGTAGGAAGGTAAATTTCCAATAGTTAAACGATTTGGTCTTTGATAACTTGTTTGGAAACCCTAACACAATAATACAAACAGCAATGGGTAATTAGAAAATAATATTTATAATAGTACAATAATTAAATATTTACAAATACATTTAACAAAATATATGCAAGAAATATACACTAAAAGTTATAAAGCATTACCAGGAGAAATTTGGGTTAGAGATTTAAATCAATGG
>NW_022900950.1:17734810-17764909 GCF_012274545.1 Fukomys damarensis | reverse complement strand
ATATGTTCATTGATTGGAGGACTCAGTAGTATTTTAACATATTCATTGGATCAATACAATTCTAATTATAATCAGCAGGTATTTTCATGGGAAATGAAAATCAGATTTTAAATATGTGGAAGTATAATGGACATACAATCAGAAAAATAATCCTGGAAAAGAATAAAACTGAAAAATTTATGCTTTCTAACTTCAAGACTTAGTACAAAGCTATAATAATGAAGATGTATGGTATCTGCATAAGACTAGTTAAATAGAACAACAGGAGAGAACAAAGTGCTTAGAAACACAATTTGTACAATCAACTTATTTTCAATAAAGGTGCCATAGCTATTTATTCAAGAAAAAATATTTCTTTCTAATTAGGGTTTGAGCAGAAAAATCATTGAACAGATGTTCATGAATTAGGAATTAAACACTGACTTAAAAACTTAAAGTGGTTTCTAGGAGACAACACAAATAATACCTTCATAATTTGGAAATATCAGTGATTTCTTAGGAAACAGAATCAGTAACTATGCAGAAATGACAATATCTAGATTTCATTAGAATCTTCTGCTCTTTGACAGACAATTAACCAAAAGAAAAGTCAGCCACACCCTAGAAGAAAATATTTGCAAAGTATATACCCAACAAAGATTTGTATCTAAAACATGTAAAAATAGCCACAAGTCAAAAATAAAAAGACAACCATTCTAATAGTGGGAAAACTGGCAAAAGACTTAAGTAAAGGCTTTAAAAGTAAGATATGTGATTGGCCATTAAACACAGCAAATGTACTCAATACCACAAGGCTTCTGGAAATACAAATTAAATGAACAGAAGTGAGGTATTGCTACCCATGCTGTTGAATGGCCCCAAACTTGACAGACTGCCTACTAAATGTTGTTTGTACTTGTATCAGTAGCAGTCAGAACTCTCAAACACTGCTGGACAGAAGTTAAACTTGTCCAACCACTTTGGAAATTGATTTTACATTTTCTTATAAGGCTCAACGTAAATTTCCCCTTCCTCATATCAATTGCATCCCTAGATATTTACCCAAAAGCAAAGAAAACTTATGTCCAAAAGACATTTACACAAAAAATTTTAAAATAGCTTTATCCTTAATCAACAAAAGTTTTCAAATAGGGGCTAGGGATTTAGCTCAGTGGCTCCACCACCTGCCTAGCAAGCACAAGGACCCAAGTTGGATCCCCAGTAACAAAAACAAAACAAAACAAAACAAGTTTTCAAATCACAAATTCTCAACAGGAGAATGGATAAAATTATTTTTAACATTCATTACATGAAATATAACTCAACAATAAAAAGGAATGAACTACTACTATTTTCAAAAACATATAAGTATCATAAACATTCTGTGCATTCAAAAATATACACAATGTATAATTCCATTTACATAAATTTCTAGGACAGGTAAAGCAACCCTATAATGAAAATAATTAGAACTGTGATCACCTCTCAGGAGAATTGATTGACATAAGCTTAAGGGATGTTCTTGGGTGGTAATGTTCTGTTATCTTCAGAATGCTATGGATTGAGTGCATGCATTTTCTAAAACATATCAAATTTTACACAAATGAAATTACTGTTTAAAATTTACCTTAAAAAATCTATAAAAATATCGAAGTGTAGTTGACAGGAGAATTAATAGTTCTCAGACTATTTTGTGTACCTTCTAGGCTTATAAAAAAAGAGTAGATGTGCATATAATAAGATCAAGAAGTCTCTATTGGAGGAGTTACATATATGGAAAGGAGGAATACTAGAGGTAACATTATAGTTTTGAAATGAAAATGGAGGTTTAAATTTTTAATAAATTAATTGAAAAAATGTGTCATGTAGGGAAAAGCTGTACAACGAGGAAGTACCAGTAGTTCCTAGAAGCTGTAGGCAGCCTCCAGCTGAAACTCCACCAGTAGCTCCAACCAGCAAGAAAATGAATCCCTGACTCTTAGAATCACACAGAACAGAATTATTCCAAATTGAGTGAACTCAAAAGTGGATGTTTCCCCAGTCAAGCCTCGCCTGAGACCATAATCCCAGATAATTTTATTTTAACATTGTGAGCAACTGAACAATAGCTGAAAAATTAACCTTCTAATAATATTAAGTCCTCCAATCCCTGGACATACTATGGATATAGATAGTATGTGGATATGGACAGAATATGAATATACTAGGCATATGCTATGGACGTAGTGTATCATCTATACTCTTATTCAGATGTTTAGTTTTCCTAGCAATCTGATGCAGTTTTTAGAGTAAATGTATTATATATGTCCAGTTAAATTTACCTCTGTATATTTTAGTTTTATCACTGATAAGTATGATAAGCCATGACATGTCAGTAGCAATGAGTACATTTAGTACCCAGATTTCATTTCCAAATACCACTCTACACTAAAAGAGACCCAGAATCTTTAGAGAAAATTCTAAGTCTGGGGGAAGGAAAGTAAAAGATGTGCTTGAAAAAGTCTGTTTTGCCAAAATGTAAGAAAACCTTAAAAAATGATAGAAGCAGACTAGAAAGCTAGTGGATACATGATGAAGAGGACTTCTAACAGACAGATCTCGAACAATGTAAACATCAAAATGCATAGTAGTAACAAATTATAAACAATTGACTATAATAAAAACTGACTCTACACTGAAATGAATAAATAAATATTATTCTTTATAGTAGAGTGCTACCTAAAAGCTATATAAAATGTGCCACTTAGAAAAATAATTAATGGCTACTGAATGTAATAGGTGAGAATTTGATGATGAACAGGATGTTTACAGTCTCACGGTATCTTATCACAACTTAACTTATTAGTTACCCATGGAAAAATAAGAGCATATGATAGGAAGAACTTGTAGATACCAACCTAACCAAGTGATTAATTCAATATCACTTACATTGGAATTTAAAAAGTACTATATACCTTTTAATACAATGTACTGAGAAGCATACAGCATCACTTCTGTGTTATTCCTGCCAAAAAATGCAAATCCTGAATCTGGTAATGGGAAATCACCAAACACAGAGGCTCTCTATTATTTGTATGTTTCTATGTGATCTTGCCACTGATGTTAGTGGTTTAAAGGAATGTACATCTATTCGGTTCCTGTTCCTGAGTATCATGAGTCCAGGCTTGGCTTAGCTGGATTCTCTGATCAGGGACTTGTACAATGTTGCAATAAAGATGTCATCCAGAACTGTGTTCTTAGCCAAGGCTCAAGTAAAGAATCCACTTCTAAGTTTACTCAGAATTGAGTTCCTTGTGACTATAGAACTGAGGGATTTTCTTTATTGCTTGGTTCTGGCAGGAGACCTTCATAGTCTGTTGACTGGAGGCTGGTCTCTGTTTCTAAAACCACTTGTAGTTCCTTGCTAAGTAGAAGTTCCCCAAATAGCCATTGGCTTCCTCAAAGCCAACAAAAAAGAAGAGCTGCACCAAGATGGATACTATAACCTTAGGTAACATAATTACACAACCATTTGCACATAATCACATACAACCCATCATCTTCACCACCATACATGCATTCTATTTTTTGGAAGCAAGCCAAGGGGCCTGCCTTTACCAAAGGAGAGGGGATGAGCACCAGGTGGGGATCATGGTGGTCACTATCATTCAAGAGTCCAAATAACATTGTGAAATAAGTCACAGAGACAGGGCTATGGTGTGTGTTGCGTCGATATTTGTTGGATGAATTTCAAAACAAATATGCATGTTCTCTTACAGTACCATGATAGTGCACCCATGTATTGTATGTAGAAATGTCAGCAACTGACCTTTTAAAAAGAGCTATTACTTTTAGGAGTCTTAATGAGTCATATCACACAGAACTAGAACCTTTTATACTTAACAGTACATGGGTCATGTAAAAGAGCATTTTTTCTGTCCATAGTGCCAGGGTACATATTTTAAATTGTTCCATATTACACTTAATATCAGTCTCATATATTAAATTCAGTCTCGTAGTTGAGATATGTGAATTTAAATCAGATCCTGATTTTCAATTTTATGAACAAAGCCAACTTATGAATAAGAACTCTTACTGTTCTGTGCAGAGATTCCAGTGAGTATAGAGCATTCCCTTTCCCAAATCAAACATCAGGTTTTCTACCAAAGTGTCTTGCAGCAGCCAAGAATTCAGTTTGATATACAAAGGCTGATCCATGTGAAAGACTTTACACACAGAGGATGGTGAGCAGCTGCTCTTTATATCAACAAAGGTCACACAGAGAGGAAATAAACTTACATTGAAACAGGAGGGATTTGGACAGATACCAGACACACTTTCCAGACAAACGGATGTAATACAGATGGACTCCTGATAAAAAGCAACTGTGGAACTTTTCTCTAGAGACTTTTACAAACAGGGTGGATGACCATCTGTTGACAATGTTTTAAAGATCTGTCTGAGGAACAGATATACCCAAGGAGTCCTAGAGCAACCTTGTACCCTTTCACCTGCAGGTGCAGTGTGTTAAATAGAGAAAACTTAGAAAGTAAACTTATAAGTGTTGTTTGATTGATAAATAATATTAGCCAACCAAAGAAATATAAACAAACACCAGACAATCATAGTCAGAACGAATCTATTCTTTCCATCCACTGATCTGTTAAAGAAGAGATCCCATTCTCGAGAGAAAATATCCTAGTCAAAATGACTAAAAATAAAATAATTAGTTTAGGATGAAGTAGCAGGAAGTGAAACACTTTTAAGTCAACTGCATCAAGGTGTGACATACTTAACTAAAAACCAGTTTAAAAGTAGGTCACTTAAAATAGACTCTTTCAAAATTGAAGGAACAAAGGTGTGTGTTTTTGAGAGAAAATCTGGAGAATGTGATTTACAGATCTCTAATTTCTAGAGAATCACTTGTCTTTTCTTTATAATTTTGAAGTAAAACTTACAGGTGCTGTTTCATTTTGAAAATTTCAAATGGACATAATTTACAGATAGGATTATGTTATATACCTTGCTCCTTCCCAAAAATATAAGGAAAGATCTTATTTATTTATTTATTTATTTAGTACTGGGGATTGAACTTGGGACCTTGTGTTTGCCAAGCAGGTGGTGGATCCACTGAGCTAAATCTCCAGCCCCACATGTAGGGAAAGGTGTAATTTAATTATCATGTCAGAGAAAAAGAAAAGACCTCAAGATTACAAATAATTTCTATAGTTCAGAAATAGCCTTTGGGTGTATGAGCTTTGAATCAATTCTTTTTAAGCCAATTTTTTACAACTTATTAAAATCAATTAAAAGTCAAAGAAGACTTCAAAATTAGGTTTATTATAAGTTGTAAAAAGGTTTTTACTCAACTTTGATAAGTGACTTGAAAATAATATATTTTTGAAATATATTAAACACTGCATGGAGATCTGGACTAAACCAAAATGTATTCTTTATAGATGCTCAATTTTCTCATCACATTCTTCCAGAAATTTAACAATATATTGAAAAGGAAACTTGCAGCTATTTAAATCTGGAAGTTCTGGGACAAAATTTTCAGCCATGTTTCCGAAAATGTTATCTTTAAATGAAAGCACTTCCAAGAAGAGTAATTAATAAATCAATGCAAAGAAGGAACTGTATCCACAGAAAAGGCTCATTCCTTTAGCTCATTTGTTTTCTTTTTTTTTTCTTTCTTTCTTTCTTTTCTTTTGTTTGTTTGTTTTGTTTTTTTGAGATAGGGTCTCACTATGTAGTTGAGACTGACCTGGAACTCACTATGTAGCCCAGGCTGGTCTCAAACTCACAGCAACCCTCCTGCCTCAGCCTCCTGAGTGCTGGGATTACAGGTGTGTGCCACCACGCCCGGATAGTTCATTTGTCTTCAGTCTTCTCTGGCTATGAAATCACGGAGGTGCCTTAATTCACTCTTCAACAAACTCTTCCACCATGTAGGTAAAGCATACATCATCACTTCTACAGTATGAGTAAAACCTCCCTGTGAATCTGAAAAACATCTTGGTAGTTTTTATAATTCTGAAATTTATCAAAATAAGCAACTTCTCTTTGACATAGTTACCCAAGAAAGCCATATATATTTTATGAACTGTGTTACCATTCCTGCAAACATTTTGGCCAATTCCTTTCTGGAATACTTTCAGAATTTACATTCATCTTGCATCTCTTCAGATATGATAATAGTTTGGTTTATTTGTTTTATGCTGAGAATTAATTTGTTTATTTTATATGCTAAAATTTATCCATTGATGGCCTATTGGAGGAATTAAAAAGTTTTGGTAGGGTTTGATTTTGTACAATAAGAAATAGCTTTTAATGTATAGGGACTGATTCTTGTTCTTTGGATTGGAAGTTTATATTGTTTTTCCAAATCCTAGCTATGTGACTGTGGACAATTTTCTTAACTGCTCAATGCCTCAGTTGCTCACCTATAAGCAGGAATAACAATGGCCTACATAGACTTGTCATAACTATAAAGTAATAGAATAAATGTACAGCAGTAGAGTGCCCAACACACATTTAGAGTTCAGTAATTCTCAAGGAATAACAATATGTAGGGACTTCAGGCCCTCTTCTTATTGTAAGATTCCTTTTCCATCTATACAAATTCAAGAAATTATTTAAAACTCACTCCAAATCCAGTCTCCAAAGTCAGTTCTCTGGCATAATTCATTTTGTAATTCTGTCTCTTTCCAATCACTCATAAGGCCCTAAAGATTGAACTTTACTATATACCTTTTAAATTCATCAGTGTTTCTCTATTACACCTCTAATAACTGTCTTCAGTACAGGAACACTTGCATTTCTGTGTTTGAAGAAGAGTGATTTTTCTGAAGTGCAAATCATCTGTAGTCATTTCCCTCCTGAAACACATTAGTGACACTCTATTGTCTTCTGGATATAGAACGTGCTTCTCATCAGAAATTACAAGGCTGTTAGTGATGCTTGCATGCTATAGAAGACTAAGTCCCATGTTTCCTCAAATGTAGCATGTTTTCTCTTTTCTAGAACTTTGCACATGATGAAAATTTGCTCTCACCCTGGCTTTGAGCTGCCATGTAAGAAGTCTGAATACCTTGAGACTGCCCAGGAAGCCATAAGAAGCTAGATATAGGAAGAATTTGCATGGAGAAAGAGCAATACCTAGTCATCCTGACCATCTCCAAGTTGTCCCAGCTTTTCCAGGTAGATATTTGAGTGAAGACAGATACATGAAAGACATTTCAACCCTAGAAAATGTGTTGTGCAGAAGAATCAAGGAATCCAGCCAAGAGAAGAATTGAGGCCCTAAATATATGACCCTATTGAGCTTCCCCAACCATTTCTAGATACTTAAATCAATCAGCTAAGGCCCCAGGCATTTTAAAATAGAGACTATCCACCTCTGTTATGTCTTGCCAGCATTACTGACCCACAGTCATGATCATAGTACATAATTTTGTTTTACATTAGTAAGTTTAGGGGTTGTTGTTAATATAACAATAAATAACCAAACATTCTGAGCTAGGTCACCTATGGGTAGCTATGTCTTTCTGCCAAAGTTCCTCTAAGACTAGCTCTCCAGGGAACTAAGTTAAGGACTTTTGTCTTTTAGGCTGTAGGAGGTAATGGCTCCTTGACCTTGCCAGCTGTGCTAGCCTTTCTTATTGACTTCATTCTTGTGCATCTATGGTTTGGATGTACTGGAAATTTGGTGTCTGCTATGGTGATATCAAGATGGTAGAAGTTTTAAGAGGTGGAATCAAGTGAAAGGTAATTAGGTCACCCCTTACAAGTGGAGTATTACTTTTTGAAAATGTAGGTCATGTCTTGTGAGACTGAATTAGTTCCCAAGAGAGCAGATAGATATAAAAGAGTGATCCTGCCCCCGCCCTTTTGCTTCCTGTGTCACTGTGTGATGGCGTCTACCATGGAATGATGCAGGCAGAAGGCCCTCATCAGAGGAAAAACAGGTGCAGTTACTCAGTCTTGCACTTTCGTCCACCAAAAGCCATGAGCTATATATAGAAGCCTCTTTTTATTAAGGTGCCCCACAAACTTGATCATGACAGTCCCCTATTTAAACTTTCCTGGGGCAACCAGATTGAGCGAAATGTTTCCTGATGGGATGCTGGCTGATTTAGTGGCTCTCACATACATTTCTTGAAATATCTAAAGGTGTTGAGAAGAAAAAAGTAATCTACAAAAGTGATTAAAAATTATGGTTCACCCTAGCAAAACTGTTTATAAACTTAGCGCAAGTATTTATATCTAGCAGTCAATGTGTTGAGATACTTCAGAGGAGACCGGATTTTTAAGGCCAACCATAATGTTTTCTGGATTCAGTGCGTCAAACCAATTCTTTTGTTTGTGCGGAAAATCATCACTCTCTGACCCATTGCATGTGTCTTGCATTATTTTATTTAGCAATAAGGTCTCATTTGTTGTATTCCACGCGCCCTTCTAAGACCTTTACAAATGATACCTCCCTGAGTCCTCCTCATTGAGTTTGTTACAAATAATACCTCTTTGCCATAAAGAAACAAGCATGTAGAGGTTACATAATGACCCCAAATTCTCACTGCTCATGCATGTCAGGGTTAGTACTTACAGCCACACGATTCAGAAGCAGAGTCTGCGCACTTTGTCACTTTTTACTCTGTTAAGTCCTACCAGGAGAGATGTGGAGAACAGCAGAACTGAATCACCCTGGTCTGCTGTCAGATAGGTTCAATACATTTTCTCTCCTCAGAGATTGAGAGGTCCTTAGGTGACAGACGCTAGAGAGGACGAGCATAGTAGTTTTTGCCACTGTGTAATAAAAGACCTTAAAGTTTGGTGGCTTAAAACAGCTTATAGTAAGTTTTTATCTTTCATGGTTTTTGTGAGTCAGGAATTCAGATAGAGTATACCAGTGTCTCTAACCCAATATACCTGGGGTCTTAGGTGATAGACTTGAAGGTTGGGGGTTGGAATCACCTGAAGGCCCAATGCCTCCCATGTGGTCCTAGCTGGGTCTGCAGTTAGGAATGCCCTTCTCTCCTGCTCACCCTCTATCTGACTTCAGAGATGCTTTGACAAATGCCATCCACAAAATGACGCATGGCTGCATGTATGGGAGTTACTAGTTTGAGAGAACCTGTCTGGAGTGACGATTTAAGTATACAGTCAGATTTCTGAAGGAAATAGAGGGTAAATTCAAATTGGGTAAAGATTGTTTATAAGAGTCTGGAAGAGTTTAAAGAAGTCAAAAGAGAGCAATTATGCAGAACCCCAGGAACAGCTACAACAGTCTGCCTCTCTTACGATTGCAGAAGCAAAGGCAGGAAGAATCTACCCCAGCTATCTGTTAGTAGCCATTTGTGGCGAGTAGCTGGTAAGAGCTGCAGCCTTACATACAGATGGGATGCATAATAAAGGATGACCCAGACAAATAGAAGGAGGAAAGACCCTTATTTTATTGTGCTCAGATTTTCTTCTTTACTAACCCAACTGAATGCCATAAGTCCAAACAAGCCACACAAATCAGCCTCCCAAAATCATGGAGGAGGGAAGACAACAGGTGTGAGTAGGTAAGCAGGCAATACCTCTGCCACACATATTACTGGGAGAGGGGAGGAAGTGAATGTTTTTTAATAAGTCAGCAATTGTACCTTTGCAGTTTTAGGTGAATACTGCTGTAATTTGTTGTAGCAATATTGACAGACTCAATATTATGTTGAATCAGATAAAATTACTATTATTGTAAGTAAAATATTAGACAAACGTTAGCGATCTCATGTAGCTCAACTTATTATTCTGCATTATTATTATCCATACTTTCTAATAAAGTTAGTCATAGATAAACTGCTCATATCAGATGCCTAAAAATGTAACTCCTTCGTTTTATTGCTGGGCATTTTCAAAACTAGAAATGCCTAAAATATTTAAATGGAATAAATACCATAATTGTCATTGTTTTGTCAAGGGACAAACTAAGATAATATAAAGTAACATATGTGAATTAGCTTTATTTAATCACTCTACAATTACATGCATTTCAAAACATTGTGTTGTACATGAAAAATATATTTAATTTTTACTTGTTAATTAAAATAAATTTATAAGAATAAAAATAGTCATCAATACATTTAAAGTTGCATGTGCTTGGTACAGCTTATGTCAATCTGTCCTTTGATATTCCCTTGAAATGGTTTGACCCAGTTTGTTTGGAGTTTGTCTCCAAAGGTGGACAACTTTGAAAACAGAACTGTGACAGTCTGATTGCTGGTGTTCATGGAGGCTGGGAAATAAATAAGAGAGGTTCAGTGGCTTGGAAAGGGCAACTTTTAAATTTTATGTTCAAATTGTGCCTTTGATCATATTTCCCTAGGTAATAACATATTACTTAGTAACCTATTGGATAAAGAAACTGAGATTTTGGTGTGTTTTCTTAGTCTACCATGCAACCCAGAAGGTGCAAGTCAGAATATTGGTTAATATGGATTTTAAAGGAAATTGTTACTACATTTAAACATTCTAACTCCTTCAACCACTATGCATATGGTGGAAACGGAAGTAGATCTTTGTTATTTAAAGAATTAAGTGACATGGTAACAGTATAGAGGGCTCAGAAAAATGTCTACATCTTAATTCCCAAGCTCAATGTGATTCAGTGAAAAATTTTGAGATGTAGATAGTATCCTTCATTAGCCTAGTAATTCCAATGTATCACAAGGGTACTTAAAAAAATATGCAGAAGGGCTAAAACTACAAGAAGATGATGTCTTGATAGCAACAGAAGTTGAATGTAGATGTAAATGCATGAAGATTAGGAGGTACGTTACCCATTAGATATGGCAAATTGCCTAGGAATACCAGGAATCTTGGAAGAGGCAAGGTTTGAAAGCTTCTTCAAAAGGTACCAAGCATACAACATGTTGATTTTAGTCCTCGAAGACTCAACTGGAAACTCTGACTTCCAGAATTATAAAAGAATACATCTGGTATGAAAAACTAAAAGTTTAAATAAGTCAAGTGGTATAAATGATAGTGTGAAATAGGAAGAAAATGGCTAAAAGGGAAGTGGGAAGGGGAGGGAAGAGAAATAAGGGAAAAGAAAAAAATGTGATAAAAAGGAAAAAAATGGAAGCAAAGTCTTTGTACATATGGAAGGGTGAAGGGGGTGAAGGGAGGGCAGGGGAATGGGGAAAAATAAGAACCAGGACACATCATGTAAAGGTACAAGATCCTAATGATAGATGTAACTGTATTGTTTGCTTTAAGTGTACCAAAAAACTTAATGGGGGAAAAAAAGAATACATGCACATTGTTGTAAGTCAGTAAAACAGTAGTAATTTTTACAGCAGCCATATGAAATTACAGAAAATACTTTTCCTGGAATAATGAGTAACATCTCTAAATAATTCTAAGCTAAAAATAATTTTTATATATGGAACAGTAACAACGTCTCAATTTTTCTATTTGCTTTTTATTCTCAGGGGGCTATATTTTATACATGACCAGCAATCGCCACATAGAAGCCTATCTCTGCTGCTTACCAGAATTCCCGTCTCTTTTTCTTCTAACAATATGAAGGCCTTATCTTCCACTTGTTCACACCTTTTGTGGGCTTCAGAAAGCCTGATGTAGGGATAGCTCCATCATATCAGAAGTAAGCCCATCCCTGGAACCAGTGATGGGTGCAGAAGACAATATACGACTAAATAAATGTGAAAGAGGGTTTTCAGGGAGGATCTGCCAGAAATTAACCGTCACAGTGAAAGAGATTCTCACAGTACTCTCTTCCTTGAGTGTTACCAAGATACTTCTGCAGTGGTTTGGCTACTTCCTCGAAGACAAACCTTCTGTCAAGAGCAAGGAAATGAGCTAGAGACACAGGATAAAATCACCCTAAATCTCACCCTTCTCTTATTCTAGTTAATTGACCCAATAACTGATTGTTTAAGCTACTTTGAGTTGGCCTTTCTGTTATTTGCAGCTGAAAATAGATATGACTTCTACATCTCATTGTAATCAATGGTTCCACTGAAATAAATTCCACATTGAGTCTATGATAGAAAAAAAAAAAAGACAGTCTTCGTTCACCGTATCAAAGTGATTGGACTGTAATGCAAATCCAGCGGTCTGCACATAAAGGCCTGGCAAACCGAATGCACATTTTCTGAATTAGGTTAAAAATTTGCTGACTCAAATATTCTTTCTCACTTAAAGCCATCTAGCTCCATAACATTGCACATTGTATAATTTGTGAAATTATATCTTCTCGGGGATGGCAAGAAGTATAGCCAGGGATTTAGTTCAGCAGTTTGGTGGCCTGCCTTGCAACCAAGTTCAATCCCCAGCACCGTACCAAAAAAAAAAAAAAAAAAACAAGTGATAATTTGGAAAGCGAAGCATAAAGATGGATATAAAAGAATTCCCATGTAGCCTTTGAATATTTCAATAACGTGAAATGATGATGATTTTTAATTAATTAATTTTATTGGTACATTTAAGGTATCAATGTAATGATATTCATCATTGGAAATTTGTACCTTTATATAATCCATCTTGGTTCTTATTTTTTCCCCATTTCCCTGCCCTCCTTCAACCCCTCCACTCCTCCAAATCTACAAAGACTTTATTTCCATTTTTTTCTGTTTCTCATGTTAATTCCATTCCCATCTTTCTTCTCCCCTACCTCTCTCACATTCCCTTCCCCTTTGCACCTTTTCTTCCTATTTCACATTATCTGTTATACCTTTTAGACCTTATTTACACTTTCAGTTTCTCTCATTAAAGAAACTATTCAGTATTTACACACAATGTGTACTATTTATTTCACTTGAGTATCTGATCAAAGTGCATCCATTTAGCTACAAACATCTCTAGTTTTTCATTTTTTATGGCTAATACTCCATTTTATTTTAAAAAAGTTTTTCTTTATTCAGTCTCCTGTTTATGGACAACTGGGCTGCTTCCAAGATTTAGCTATCTTGAATTGTGCTGCTATGAACATGGGTGCATGTATATCACTGTGGTATGATTCTATTGATACTTTGGGGAAGATACCAAGCAGCGGGATAGCTGAGTCAAATGGGATCTCCAATCCTAGTTTTTTGAGGTATCTCCATACTGATTTCCACAGTGGTTGCACCAGTCTATACTCCCACCAGCAGTGGAGTAGGGTCCCTCTTTCCCCACAGTCCAACCAGCATTTGTTATTGGTTGATTTCACAATAGCAACCATTCTTTCTGGGATGAGGTGGAATCTCAGTGAGATTTTCATTTGCATCTCTTGAATGACCAGTGATGTTGAACATATTTTCATATGTTTATTTGCTCTTTCTAGTTCTTTGAGAAATGTCTGCTTCTTTCAGATGCCCATTTTTTAATTGGATCTTTAAATTGTGGAGGCCTGATTCTTTAAAGTTCTTTATGTACTCTAGATAGTAGACCTTTGTCTGAGGAAGAGCAGGTGAAAGGTTTTTCAACATTGTGGATTAGTCCTTCACACTATTGGTTGGGTTTTTTTTGTTGTTGTTGTGTTGTTTTGTTTTGGTTTGGTTTGTTTTTTTCGTTTTGTTTTGTTTTGTTTTGCTGTGCAGAAGCTTTTTAATAAGAAGAGATCCCATGTGTTTGTTGTTTGTGCTAGGTCATGGGCAACTGAGGTTTTGTGCATGAAATCTCTTCCTACACCGATGTCAAGAGCTCTACCTAATCTCTCTTCCAGCCAGTTTAGTGTTTCTATTTTATTTAGATCTTTGATCCATTTTGATTTTAGCTTAGTTTAGCATGGTGAGAGATATAGAGCTAGTTACAGTCTTTGAAAGTTGATACCCAGTTTTTCCAGCACCACTTATTAAAGAGGCTATCTTTCCTCCAATGAGGGTGGTTTGGCTCCTTTGTTGAAGATAAGGTGGCTTAGTGTGTCTGGAGTTACGTCTTCATCTTTTAATCTTTTCCACTGATCTTCAGGTCTGTTTCTTTGCCAGTACCATGCTGTTTTATCACAGTAGCTTTGTAGTATAGTTTCAAGTTGGGGATTGTTATACCCGCTACCTTACCTTTATTGCCCAGAATTGCTTTTGCTATTCTAGGTCTCTTCTTGTTCCAAATAAATTTTTGGATTTTATTTCCTCAAAGTCTGTGAAGTATGCTGCAGTGATTTCAAATGGGATTGCACTCAATTGATACAGTAGTTTTGGAAATATGGCCATTTTCACTATGTTGATTCTTCCCACCCAAGGAGCAAGGGATGTCTTTCCATCTTCAATCTCTTTTATCAGAGTGCTGTAGTTTTTAGAGTAGAAGTCTATGATTTCTTTCATTAGGTGGATTCCTAGGTATTTCAATTTTTTGGATGCTATTGTGAAGGGGATTATTTGTCCATTTCTCTCTCAGTGAGTCTGTTGTGTGTTTGTGTGTGTGTGTGTGTGTGTGTGTGTGTGTGTGTGTACAGGAAATCTATTGATTTTTGTGGGTTGACCTTGTATCCAGCTACTTTGCTGAATTTGGTTATTATGTCTAGAAGACTTTTGGTGGAGTTCTTCTAATAGAAGAGTGGAGTCTTCTAAAGAGAGTATCATGTCATCTGCAAATAATGACACTTTGACTTCTTCATTTCCTATCTTTGTTCCTTTTATTTCTTTCCCTTGTGTAATTGTTGTGGTTAATATTTCCAAAACTATATTGAACAGGAGTGGTGATAGTGGACATCCTTGTCTTGTTCCTGATTTTAGTGTGGAGGATTTCAGTTATTGACCATTTAGTATGATATTAGCTGTTGGTTTTCCATAGATGGATTTTATCAGATTGAGGTAGAGACTGTCTATTCCAATTTTTTGGAGGGTTTTATCATGAATGCATTTTGGATTTTGTCATATGCTTTCTGTGCATCTATTGAGATGATCATGTGGTTTTTGTCCTTGGCTCTATTAATATAGTATATTACATTTATTTATTTGCATTTGTTGAACCATCCCTGCATCCCTGGGATGAATCACACTTGGTTAGGCTGTGTGATCTTCTTGATGATTTCCTATATTCTATATTCTATTTGCAGGTATCTTATTAAGGATTTTTGCATTTATGTTCATTAGCAAGATTGGCCTATAGTTCTCTTTTTCGGTTGGGTCTTTCTCTGATTTGGGGATCAAGTTGACGCTTGCTTCTAGGAATGAATTCAGGAGAATTGCTTCCTTTTCAATTTCATTGAAGAGTTTAAATAGGAGTGGCAGTAGTTCCTCTCTAAATATCTTGTAGAATTCAGCAGTGAAGTCATCAGGACCCAGACTTTTCTTAGTTGGTAAGTTTTTACTTACATTTTCAATTTCATTGATTCATATTGGGTCATTTAGAATTTTTATGTCATCTTCATTCAACTTTGATAATTCATACCTATCTAGGAATCTGTCCATTTCTTCTGTATTTTCCATCTTAGTGGCATATAGGTTCTCAAAATAGGTATTGATGATCTTCTGGATTTCTGCTGGGCCCATTGTAATTTCACCCTTTTCATTCCTAATTGCATGGATTTAGGCCTTTTCTTTCCTTTTTTGATAAGGTTGGCTAAGAGTTTGTCAATTTTTTTTTATTCTTTTGAAGAACCAACTATTGACTTTGTTGATTTTTTTGTATTGTTCTCTTAGTCTCCATTGCGTTAATTACTGCTCTGATCTTTATAATTTCCTCCCCTGTATGAACTTTGGGTTTGTCCTGCTCTTCTTTTTCTAGAAGCTTAAGGTCAGTATGAGGTTGTTTAATTGGGCTTGATCTGTTTTCCTAATATGAGTATTCGCTGCTATGAATTTCACTTGTAAGGCTGGGAATTCATTGTGTCCCATAGATTCTGATATGTTGTATTGTCATTGTCATTTAATTGTAGGGAATGTCTGATTTGTTCTTTAATATCCTCTGTGACCCATTGGTTATTTACAAATGTGCTGTTCAATTTCCATGTGCTTATGTAATTCTTGCAATTTCTTTTGCTATTGATCTCCAATTTCATCACACTATGGTCTGATAATATACAGGGGACAACTTCAATTCCTTTGCATTTATTTAAACATGTTCTATGAGTGAGTATGTGGTCTGTTTTGGAGACGATCCATGTGCAGCTGAAAAGAATGTGTATTCTGATTTTGTGAGGTGAAACACTCTACAAGCATCTATAAGTTCATTTGTTCAAGAGTTTGAGTTTTAGTATTTCATTGTTCATTTTTTGTCTGGTTGATCTATTTATTTGTGACAGTGGGGTACTGAGGTTCCCCACTACTGTGTTTATGTGATTTTTCATGTCCGTTAATATTTGTTTTATACAGTTAGGTGCACTAGTGTTCAGTGCACATGTGTTTATGATTGTCATCTCTTCCTCTTGATTGTTCCCTTTGTAAGGATGTAGTGTCCTTTGTCTCTCTTAATCAGTTTTGGTTTGTAATCCACTTGATCTGCAATGAGGATAGCTACTCCTGCTTTTTTTTTTGTTTCCTGTCACATGGAGTATTGTTTTCCACCCTTTAACTTTTAGTCTATGAGTTTCTTTTTTAATTAAGTGTGTTTCTTGTATCCAGCATATTGTTGGATCTTGCTTCTTGACCCATTCTGCCAGTCTACTTCTTTAGATGGATGCATTGAGACTATTAACATTGATGGCCATAACTGAGTATTGACTTATACTTGTCATGACTTTTCTTTTTGTTGGATTCTCCCCCTTTGCATTTAATTTCTTGTTGTGCCTAATGGATTCATCGTGCTGGACTTCCTGGGGTTGTGATCCTCATTGTCTTTTCCTAGGATATTGTTTTAAAATTTTGGAGTGCTGGTTTAGTATTCATGAAGTTCCTAAGGTTCTCTTTGTCATGAAAGTATCTTATTTCTCCATCAATTTTGAAAGATAGTTTTCATGGTACAACAGTCTGTGTTGGAGGTTGTTTTCCTTTAGGGCTTGAAATATGCCACTCCATGCTCTTCTTTCCTTGAGGGTTTGTGTCGAGGAGTTTGCTGTGATTCTGATGGGCTTTCCTTTGTTCATTATTTGTTTCTTTTCTCTAACTGCTTGTAGAGTATTGTTCTTCTGTTGAGTTCCTGGAATCTTAATTACTATAAGCCTATATGTAGATTTTTTTTATCGTGGCTAATTGGCATCCTGTAATCCTCACTTATCTGTATGTCAAGTTATTTTCCTCTATTTGGGAAGTTTTCTGCATTACTTCTGCGAACAGTCTTTTTATGTCATCAGCACTCTCTCCTGTTTCTTCACCGCTCCTCAGTGTTATGTTATTCTTTGAATCATCTAGCAGGTGCTGGATTGATCTCTCATGGTCCTTTACTATTTTAAAGATATTTTTCTTTTCTTGTTGACTAATTGCAATCCTATTTTCCAAATCTTAAATTCTGTTCTCATGTTGACTTCTTTTGCTGCATAAACTTTCAATGGACTTTTTAATCTCCTGGAAATCTGTTTGTATCTGTCTAATGGATTGTGTTTTCTATGTTGGGATTCCATCATGTTTCTCAGTGCCTCTATTTTTTAAAATCTGTGTCCACTCTAGATTTATTAATCACGTCTTGTACTATGGGCACAATCTCTGCTGTTATCTGAGAAATTATTTCTGATTTCATTTTTCCTGGTCCTCTTTTATTGCCAGTTCAGGGAGTCCAAGTGGTTGAGTATCAGATTGTTCCATCTTGTAGCCCTTTGGGTTTGCCTTAGATGATCTTCTGGTTTTGAGCCTTATTTTCTTATTTCAGCAGATGCAGCCTGCTGTGCCTTTGTTGAGGGAACATTTTGCTTACCCCATGGTCAATTCTTAACAAGCCACCAAGCAGGTTTTACTCTGCTGCTCCCCAATACACAAATTCCTAGGTTTAGAATAGTGGCCTTCTGTATCCCTGAGATGACCTGTTATTTGAGTGGACTTCTGGCTGGAGCCTGTGCACACTTGGGATGGTATCTAGGTGTGCCTCTCACTAGCGCCCTTATGTAGCTGTTGTCTGGGGAGCCTTTGGCTGGGAGCTGTGTATCCCAGCTCCTGTTGTCTGTGTAGGCTTTTGGCTAGGGTCTCCAGGCACTTATCAATGGTATTTGTGCATGCCTCTAGCTTGTGTATCTGTGTGGTTCCTTTCCAGGTGGGCCCTTGGCTGTAGCTGATGGTATGGCGGGACTCTGGACAAAGCTTACATGCCTATGCAGCTCTTTTCTAGGCAGGCCTGTGTATTGCAAATGTGTATCTGAATCTCTGGGGTTGGGGCAGGGCCCTTCCTGGGATCCACCTGCAGCCATGCCACTTTGGTCCACACAGCTGCTCCCTGGGTTGTGCGTGCACTTACTGATGGTATGGTGGAACTCTGGATCAATGATGACAATTTTTGAAAAGTTTAACAGACTTTTAAAAATCCAATAAATTGAGCCAAGAGTATGAATCAGTTTTTAGGCATATTTGAAAAGGGCCACTAGAATAAGAGCCATTAAAATTTGTTTTAAGTTGTAAGGGTATTTTTTCATGTTAATGTATACAATTGAGTAGGTGAGAATATTCTGAGTTTAAATAAACTGTCACATGTGGTTTCAAACTATGGCAGAACTTTCATGTGAAGCTTTAAACTAACTCCCTCTTAAGCAGTTAGCCTATAATAATGTGTTCATTTTGTTTAAAGATCTATCAGGGAACAATACATGTATGAATTATCATTTTATTTTACTCAAATATCAAGCAAGCTCTTGATTTGAATAGATATGGTCTGGAGTATAAAATAGGACCTGAGTTTACTTTAAAAAAATTTTAAATTTCATTTGTTAAATAATTAATTATGGCCTATAATAAAATTATTACTTGTTTTGTTAAGCAAATACTTATGTCTAAGAGTAAAGAAAGATTATTTCTTTAGTTTGCATGTTTTTTGTTCATTTAAATATGTTTTTAATTTTTTATTAGTATATGTGTGTAGTATATAATGTTTCCAATCCTTGTGGGGAACTGGTACATTACATAATATATCTTAATTCATTATTTTCATTCTATTTCCCCTCCATCCCTACCCTCTCCATCTATACCTTTTTTGTTTTATGAAAAAGTAATACAAAATTTCATAATCTTATTTTTTGGTACGTGTTTTTGTTTTGTTTTTTGTATATTTGTTTGTTTGTTTGTTTGAGACAGGGTCTTACTATGCAGTTGAGACTGACCTGGAACTCACTATGCAGCTCAGGCTGGTCTTGAACTCACAGTGATCCTCCTGCCTCAACTTCCTGAGTGCTGGGATTACAGGTGTGTGCCACCACACCCAGCAGGTACATGTTTGCAATACATAATGTTTGCATTCTTTGTAAGGAGTTGGTACATGTACATAACACATGTCAATTCTTTTTTTAATTCCCTTTTATGTATGTTTGTATTTATTTAGAGACAGGATCTCTTTATGTAGTTCAGGCTGGCCTTGAACTTGCTACACAGGCTAGACTGGCCTTGAATTCATGGTAAGCCTCCTGCCTCAACCTCCCAAGTGCTGGGATTACAGGCATGAACCATCACATATGGCTTTCTTTCCCTTTTAGAAAGATTTACCTCCCTACTGCCTATCGTATTTTTATCAGTATATGTTTGCTATTACTTGTTTTTATTCCAATTTTCATTTATAACACATTTATTTGTAGTGAAGATGTAAAAATGGATCCAGCTCCCATGTAAGTACAGAAATTGGCTTTTGGAATCCTACAGACATTTCTTGGTAATTTTTTTTTTTGCATTTGTTAGTATAAAAAATAAGTCTTGTTAAAAAACCAATATATATATATAGTCAGTGGATCTGTAGTCAGAATTTGTTCATATATAGTCATAGTATTGTCATTCACTGATCTAATAGTAACTATTTTCCAGTACATTGAACTAGAATATTTAAATTAATAAGTATTTAATAAGTACCACCACATACAAAGTGGTGCTATATTTAAATATTATTATTTTTTGGTGGGGGATTTAGCTCAGTAGCACTGTGCCTGCCTTGCAATTCCTAGTACAAAAAAATAAATAAATATTATTATTTTCCATGTTTGATATAAAGATCCAGATTATTTAAGTTACATCATCGCCTCTAAAGGTAGAAACAATATCTTATAATTTTATTTAATAGAAATATTAACACTATAAAGAAGACCTACTTGCAATAGAAATCAATGGAAACATAGTCATAATAAAATCATATTCATTAATAACTCAGTGTTAAATGTGTAAATAATCTCCTAAAATCCTTTTAAAATCTTTATCACTTTGCCTGTTTAATTCCCTTTTATATATCTAGTATAAATATAATCCTATTCAGATACATTTATTCTATGTATTATTTTTTTCTAGAAAAGCTAAAAGATGTGGGTTTATCAAATTGCTTTTGCTGCTTTAAGAGTCAAATAGAGAATGTTCTAGAAGGGGAAGCAAGTTGTGTATGGAAGAATAGTTCAGCTACTCCTAATGCTTCTTCTAGAATTATTCATCCTTTGGGATATCCATTGACAAGGGATTTTGAATACTTCCCATGAAAAATAAATTGTAATTATTCAAAAGTGATGTGTGGAAATATATTAAAGCTAAGAAGGCAACTATTAGGCCATTTATTTTCCATTCCTTTTGTGAGGAAATGTATCCTTCTGAACTTATTTGGTTTGGATATGTATTGTAAAGTAAATATTGTTATGGTGGCTTCCTGTTTAATGTCAGGCTAGTCAACTGACCTCAGAAATCTCCCAGTTGTGTTAAAAGTTCCTTCAGATGGATTTTAATGTAAATGTTTTCAAAAATTTGCTATTTTACCCACTACCTCCTGCATTCAAATCTTTATAGCATTTTGATTTTACATTTTCTGGGAGACTGGAACTACTTTATATTACAAATAATAATATTATTTTAAAGTAATGATACTATGTCCCATTTAAGTCAACATTTAACATATGACATATTCATTTTGGGGTAGAAATTAAATTAGCTATTCTGGTTTCCTGTTGTTGGAAGGTTATTTATTACTTTTCCTGCCTTATCTGCAAAATTAAGTTCCACCAAATCAATCACCCTTCCTACATCTGGACCCTGCCTATCCTGCAATTCCAGGGGTGAGCATGGCTGTCCCTCCTCTGCTTTATTCTAAGTCCTGTTCCTCCCTAACTGCTCTCAGTCAACTGCAGTGAGGCTCTTGTGGCAGCTTCTTTCCTGCATCGTCATTCTGCATGCACTAATACATCCCCAAGCATAAGCAACACGCTGTAATAGTTTCCATCTTCCATATATCATAAGAATAGAGGGAGTCCGCTGATCCCACTCCCACCCCAGCTCTGCCCATCTCTCTGCTCCCCAGAAACTCACAAACAATTTCTTGAACAAATACATTTTTTTCTTTTTTCATTACACACACACACACACACACACACACACACACACACACACACCCCTCAGTAAGGACACATTAACCTCCACATTACCATATCCAGCATAAAACACTCAGTCTTCATCTAACTTGACATAGCAGCAACGTTTGGCACAGCCAGTCATCCATTTGCCCTTTGCTTTACCTATCTTTCAAAACACTGCACTGGTCTGTATTTAGCCGTTTCCTGGGCTGCTTGTCTTTCCTGTTGGCTGTATTTCTCTCCTCCTCCTGACCAGCACTCAGTCATCTTCAGTTCCCTTCTCTACTCACCCTTATTTCCTTGGCCTTCTCATCTCCGAGCTAAAAACTCCCCAAATCATGTGCCCTGGAAAGGTTGAGCAAGACTCATGTTTATTTCTTGGTGGGACACATAAACAATGAAAAAAGAAATGTTTAGAACCTTGCTTTCTTATTCTTATTCCATATTCATCCCTTTCATCCTGTCTGCTCTCTTTAGGACCAAGTAGGATATTTACTTGTTGATTGACAAATACATATTGAACAATATGAGCAAGCTCTATGTTATTTGTCCGTAAAGTAGGATCCTGATGCTTTCTGGTCTTTGGCTTTGTTTTTTCCTGTTTCTCTTTTCAGGGCACTCAGGCACGCGAGCGCACTGGGATGGCGTTAGGGGGTGGGATAATTCATTCCCAATATGCTATAATGAGCCAGCAATTTCATATTTCTAATTCAAAGTTTCTCCTTCTACTGCAGTTTAAAACTCTACCTTTGAGATTGCCATAGCTGGAAAAGAAATTCAAATTCAGCATTACAATATAAATTGTATTTTGTTAGAAAAGCTAACATCACGAACAGAACTTGATATTCTTGCCCGTCAGAGCTGAGGTATTCTTCATTCTTCCTGTCCCCTCAGTTCATAGTGCCTTTCTAGGTGTCTCTGTGACCAGTCATCTTCTCTCCATTTCTTCTAGTAGTGCTTCACCATTTTCTTGCCTCAGTCGTATATTCTGTAAGGATCCCTGGTCTTGGAGTCCTCCTATCCTTGTTTCACATTTCTGTCAGCATGATCCTCCTAAATTGAAATCTGAATGCTTCACTTCCTTGCATATAATCTTTGAGGATTTTCCACCTCCACAGAATAGAGTTCACTTTTCTTTCACATAAGATCAAAACCTTTTAAGCCTTATCGGCTCTTCTGCAAAGCTTGTAATTTGTGGGTGTGCAGAATGACTTGCAGTCTTGTGAAGCCGACCTGCTCTCTCGGACTTCCTAGTTGTTGTATTCCAAGTTTCCACAATTTAAGATTCTTAGCCTTCACTCTGCCTGTCTTGTGAATATGCCTTCTTCCGTCATGACTTGGATAAAATTATACTCTCTTTAATGCCCCCTAATCCCTGATGATACCTGCCAAAAATAGGTCTTCCATGTTTCAACACTTTTATAGCTCCTAATTTATTTCTGCACATTTTGTGGAGTGTCATCATTTGTCTGTACATCTGCTTACCCAACTGGAAACAGAAATTTGTGCAGCAATAACTTCACAACTCTCATCTTTTTATGTATATTCCATTTTTTGAAGAACAGGGAATATTTGATGTGTACTATCCTTTTAATGAATATTTTAGAAACTAGAAGTTTAGGTTATAAAACAAATTTTTTTCTGAAACATAATACCTATTTTCCTAATATTAGTTACTCACTTTTCATTTATTCAAGATATTTCTAAAATTGAAATATTATTCATGTCATAAAATTCACCCTTTTAAAGTGAAGGATTCATTAGTTTCCAGAACAGTGACCAAGTTAAGCAACTATCATCAATTCCAGAACATTTTTATTACCTTCAAAAGAAAATCTGATGCCATTAGCAGGAACTCCCTATATCAATACCCATGCCAACAAATTTATTTTCTGTCTTTATAGCTTTGCCTGTTCTAGATAATGAATATAAATGTGGCCTTTTCTATCTAGTTTCTTTCATGTTATATAATGATTTTAAGTTTCATCCATGTTATAATATGCATAATTCCCTTTTATGACTAAATAATATTTCATTGCAGATATACCATGATTTTCTTTTCTGTTCTTCAATAGATAGACATTGGGATTATTTGCTTAGTATGAATAATATTTCCGTGAACATTCATGCATAAGTTTTTGTGCAGACATATATATGTCTTCAATTTCTTAGGTATATACTTAGGAGTAAAATTGCTGAGTCATATGATAAAGTAATTGCACTAGTTTGCATTCTTGTAAGGATTATATGAGGGTTCCAGTTTATCTACATTTTTATCAACACTTTTTGTTGTCTTTTTATTATATCCTTTTAGTGAGTGTGAAGTACTGTCTTATCATGTCTGTGTAGAATATGGTATCATCCTTTTCTAAAAGAGACTTCCATTTTAGCTAAAATCAGTAAACAAATGTATCATTTTATACTGAGCTGAAATAAAAAGGTGTCGAACATCTCAAAAGACAAATATCCACATTCTTATTTAAATATTTTAATGTTTCATAGGCCTCATCTTATTTTAAGTTCTTATTCTTAAGATTCTCTACCATATTCTTCTTTTTTTAAATATGCTGTCCTCAAGTGTAAACTTTTAAATTAAAATTTGACTCTAATTTTCAGTGAAAAATATGGTCTAGCTCCCATTTTCCTTTCTGTCCTATTCATGTTACTTGACATTGTAGGAGTAAGGACAGGAATAACACAACACATTTAATCTGTAGTCCCTTGTGACTGTAGACTTTCTCTTATATTCTTAACCAGTCTTTCCATATAAGTAATTCTTACCCAGTTTTGTCTAGACTTAACCCACTTAACTTAATCTTTTTTTAAAACTTAGTACACATAAATTCTTTTCTTCTTCCCACCACTGTGTTCAGTATTACAGTACATTTTTAGAAATTGGATAGTTTTATTTGAACGTATGGTAGGATGGAGTGACATTTGTTATAGCAGCTGTTTGTACCTTTATGCACACATTCTTGTGGTTGAGTCATATAAATGAGGTGTCAATGATTGTGGTCAGCACTCCAGTCTCTAGATGAGGAGTTGATTATTACAGTTTACACACAAAAAATTACAAGAATGATTTGCCCAGATGGACTCCCCGAGCTGATAAGATACGGCCAGATGGTGTGAGCCATTTTCTGCAGTGTTAGAGCTTTTGAGAGATGTCTGCTGTCACATCCACATATATCCTGATGGAATAGTTTCTTGTTTTTTTCCTTGCTTATGTAAATATTCATCCAAAGACCTTGTGTTCATATACTGTAAGCATTTCTCAATTTGTCTGTAGGTTTTTTGTTTAGTCATTAACTGAAGGTTTCTTTAATTTATTCATTCACTCTTTATTCATCCTGGAGCCATAGTGGTTCTCCTATAATCATTTTTATTAGCATTTAAGCATTACCTTTTTGAAATTCTTTGACCTTTTCTCCAAACCAGCTTGTGTTTATACAATTTTGTATAATCTAATCCATCAATTTTAGATGACCTTACCTTAGACATCCTAGTTTAAATATTACAACTTTACATTTATAAGAGTGCATAGCTGAATATTTAGCTTAAATAGTATGCCATTACTCTCAGATATATGTACAACTAAATATTAATCCCAAGGCAATTAATTTTCAAATTACACACTATTTATGTCCTGGAATTCAAAGGCAGGAAGAATTCATATTTTTGCCTCTAACTACACAGTGAGAAAAAAGAGTAAATCAAATTATGTATGTGGGAGAATGAGTCATATGACATGGTCAATACTTTTAAATTGTTAGCTTAAATATGTTTCATCCAGGCAGGGTCATCAGGTCATTTTTACCCACAGATCTGGACAAATGCATTTTGACTAAGAAACACTTTATTTTGTGTTTTCCAATTTCTGGTTACATTGACTTTTTATAAGTAAAAGTTTAACATTTTTCAGTTGATTCTATAGATTGATATTAATAAGCAACTGACTGCTTTAGTTCAACTCTTTCTTCTAGTAATAAAATTATTTTTGTTGTTCATATTCCTAACAAAATTACATTGATCTTGTGCTTGAGACATCTGTTAATGGACCATATAAAATAGTCTTCCCCTCTGCACTCCTTATAGCAATGTTATGATTACCCAACTAACAATTTGAGGCAGTTTATTTCCTCTCAAAAATTTGAAGAGAAGGAATAGGTAAAGATTTATGTTTTAGAAACTGGAGCCCAGAAAAATCCCTAATGAAAATCTTATTTATCTAGTCATTAATGTCATAGAAGAATATCACTGCTGCAGGTAGCATGCACACCGAAGTCTAGAGCTAATCAGTAGGTCTATACATGAAAAGTTATATCCAGAGCTCCTACCTGTACTATGTCATTTGTTTCAATTTGTATGTGCAATCCACCACATACTCAGTCTGTAAATGTAACCAGAGCACAGCACTGGACTTGGATAACATGACTTCATGGTTCCAGATTTTCTCTAATCTTTCAATTTGCTTTACTTTGAATGATCGACTGTATAGGATACTTTTAGAATTTTTTTTCTTTCAGTGCCAGTTGCATTTCATTTATCTATGGAATAAGCATCTTAGCTATCATTAATAAATTCAGTGAGTTCCACAGGTACTAAGCAATAACACATGGCATTATATTACTTTAAGCAACTTTAGGAGTCAAGGATTTAAAATTCCTCTCTCTCATTCTGTTGATATTATTATCCTTTGGGTGACTTTTTGTCTTTTTTATTAATGTTTTAATAATAGTTCTTAGTACTAGAATGATTTTAGATCCCTGATTTTGGAAACCATACTTTGTAGGAACTAAGACTGGATTTTTCAGACCACATGCCTGCCTGTGATCTTGGTTAAATTGAGGAGCTATGAAAAGTCCTCATATACAAAATGTACAATAATAAAACAGATAAGGCTCTTTGTCTGAGCCAGTTTGATATGGAAGAAAAATCAACTTAAAAGGAATCCACTTGGAGTAGCTTAAAATTTTATAGAAAGTTTGGAAATTAATCTTTAAATATTAAAGCTATGGTACATGAAAATGAATTCATCTCAATTCGCAGCTAACACCTTAAAGCTATATTATTTCTTAGCATACAGAATGAATCAGGTGTCAATTTTTTGGTATAATTTTCTTGGGATAACATTATATGATGGCATGGTAGATAATCTTCATTTGAGACTTTAGGTTTAAAGTTGTATTATAAATATCTTTTGATATTTAAATAATTCTGTTTGAAGAACATATCTTGTCAATAGTTAATTTTGTCTTCTTCAGTTGTCAGTGCTTTTGACTGGACTTGAACAATGTTTCAGCATAGTTTTTATCACCTTCATGAAATATGCATTTTCATAAGACTTACAGAGGCGATATAAGATTGAGTTTCATTGTGTTACTGAATGCTTGATGAAATTAACAGGAAACTGAGGGACAAAACATTTGGCATTTTCTGATATCCTCTTTGACCTCTTTTTTCAGACTGCTGTAGTTTTCAGAGTAGAGGTCTTTGATTTCTTTTGTTCAGTTGATTCCTAGGTATTTCAATTTTTTTGGATGCTATTGTGTAAGGAATTGTTTCTCAAGTTCCTTTTTGAGCAAGTCTGTTCATATACAGGAAAGTCATTGATTTTTGTGTGTTGACCTTGTATCTAGCTGCTCTACTGAATTTGGTTGTTAAGTCTAGAAGACTTTTGCTGAAGTTCTTCGGATCATCTATATAGAGTATCATGTCACCTGCAAATAATGACAATTTGACTTCTTCATTTCCTATATTTATTCCTTTTATGTCTTTCTCATCTAATTGCTGTTCTAATGTTTTCAAAACTATATTGAACAAGAGTGGTGATAGTCGACATCCTTATCTTGTTGCTTACTTTAGCATGAAGGATTTCAGTTTATGACCATTAAGAATGATGGTGGCTTTTGGTTTTTCATAGATAACTTTTATTGGGTTGAGATAGAGACCATCTATTCCAATTTTCTGTAAGTTTTTTTTTTTAATCATGAATGGGTGTAGGACTTTGTTGAATGCTTTTGCGTATGTGGCGCCATGTCTGCATCCCTGGGATCAATCTTACTTCTTCAGGTTGTATGATCTTTTTGATGATCTTCCATATTCTATTTGATAGTATATTATTGCTCCTGGGTAAAAAGAACAAATATAGTGAAAATGGCCATACTTCCAAAACTTCTATATAGATTCAATGTAGTCCCAACTGAAATTTCAAAAGCATACTTCATAGAACTTGAGAAAGCACTCCAAAATTCATTTGGAACAAGAAGAGACTTAGCAAAATAAATTCGAGGTAACAAAGACCAAGTAGGGTGTCACAATCTCTAACTTAATACAAAGCTACTATAATAAAAACAGCATGGTACTGTCAAAGAAACTGACCTGAGGACCAGTAGAACAGATTAGAAGATGCAGAAACAACTCCAGATGTACTCAGCCACCTCATCTTCAAAAAAGGAGCCAAACACCCTCACTGGAGCATGAATCTCTTTAATAAATGGTGCAGGAAAAATTTAGTTTCAACTTTCAAAGATTATAACTAGATCTATATTACTCACCATGTACTAAACTAAAATAAAAATGGATCAAAGATCTAAATATTAAAACAGAAACACTAAACTGGCTGGAAGAGAGATTAGGTAGACCTCTTGAAGACATTGGTGTAAGAGATTTCATGAAGAAAACCTCAATTGTATGTGAACTAGCACAAAGTATCAACAACTGAGATCTCATCTTATTAAAAAGCTTCTGCATGGCAAGAGAAACAACCAACAGTGTGAAGAGACAACTCACAATGTGGGAAAAAATTTTTGAACAGCTGTTCCTCATGCAAAGGTCTACTATCTAGAATATATAAAGAACATAAAAAAAAATCCGACCCCCCCCACCAGATTTAAAGATCCAATCCAAAAATGGGCATCAGAAAGGAACAGGCATTTCTCAGACAAAGAATTAGAAACAGCAAATAAACATATGAAAAACTGTTCAACATCACCGGTCACTTGAGAGATGCAAATGAAAACAACTCTGGGATTACAATTCACCCCAGAAAGAATGGTGCCTATCATGAAATCAACCAATAGCAAATCCTGGCAGAGTTGTAGGGAAAAAGGAACACTTCTCCACTGTTGGTGGGAGTGTAGACTGATACAACCAATGTGGAAATCAGTATGGAGATACCTCAGAAAACTAGGAGTGGAGGTCCCATTTTACCCAACTATCCTTCTGCTGGGTATCCTTCCAAAAGAATTAGAAGAATCATACCACAGTGATATATGTGTACCCATGTTCACAGTGGCGCAGTTTGTAATAGCTAAAACTTGGAAGCAGCCCAGTGGTCCACCAACAGGAGACTGGATAAAGAAGATGTGTGTTTTTAAAAAATAAAATGGAGTACTACTCAGCCATAAAGAATGAGAAACTAGAGTCATTTATAGCTAAATAAATACACATTGGGGCCATACTCTTATGCAAAATAAATAGGACACACATGTAAATACTAAATAGTTTCTCTGGTGTGAGAAATTGAAGGTGTAAATAAGGATCAAAATATATAATAGATAATGTGAAATAAGAAGAAAAGGTGCAAAGGGGAAGGGGATGTGAAAGGTAGGGGAAAGGAAAGAAGGGAAAGGAATGAATATGAGAAAAAAAAGTGGAAACAAAGTCTTTGTAAAATGGGAGGGTGGAGGGGTTGAAGGGAGGGTAGGGGAAAAAATATGGACCAAGATGTATCATGTAAAGGTAAAAATTGCCAATGAAAAATGTCATCATATTGTATACTTAAAACGTAACAATAAACTTAATGAATAATAAAAAAAGAAACCTTTCGCAGTTGCATTGGCACAGATGCTAGCAAGAAATGAGAGTGATGTTTTGTCTGAGTGGCTTAATTTGTTGATGACTGTTTTGTCTTTTGATGACTTTCATCTTAACTACTAAAACACAGTGAATAAATACAGTACTAATATGTTACTCCTAATTCACCTAATTACATTGTTGAGAAAATAGTAAAGACTTAGCATAAGACACTTAGCTTATTAGACACAACACAGTACCTTGAATGTATTCCTACAGCCAATCATAGTAATGACAGTTATTATTTTTAGGATTTTACATGTCTTCTTTAAGGAAGGCAGTAAGCCATAAACAAATTATTGGTGTACCTACTTATGAGAATGGTGCTAACCATCCAGAAATTTACAAATTTTGAGGCTTAAAGGAATCACCCATTTTATTTATTTAACTGCCCAGAGTTTGCTACCACAGATCAACTAACAAAATATACCTTTTTAGAAATTCTGTAGCCCAAGTATTCATGCTTCTTTTCTCCTCAAAGGGAATGGGCTAGACAGTATGGCAAAATGATTTAGGATTCTAAGTCAGAAGTTAAGAAAGATAATAATTATAATCAGTAACTGTGAATGAAAAAAATCAAGATGTGAAGTCAACTATAATTTATTTTATCAACTTTGCCTCTTTATTTCCTTCTCTTGCAGAATAATAATTTTTGAGCAAAGATGGAAATCAGAAGTAAATTAATCCTTATGATTTTAAGCATTATGATTTTATTAGTTGCTATGGAGAAGACTAACCCACACAAAAAGGGTAATGATTACAAAGGTAAATAATCCAAGACTGAGAATGTGCAGGGTTTATACCCTGTATTTGCATTCAAAATGACCCTCATAGCAAATCAATTAAAAGTTAAATGATTATTTATTCAGTTTGACTATTCTTTGTGTCTTTTTTTTTTTTTTTTTTTTTTC
>NW_022900950.1:17631526-17734426 GCF_012274545.1 Fukomys damarensis | reverse complement strand
TTTTTTTTTTTTTTTTTTGCTACCAGAGATCAAAATTGGGCCCTTGTGCTTGTGAGGCACGCACTGGAACCACTGAGCTACATCCATCCCCAGCCCCTGTGTCTTTATTCTTACTCTTAACTTTATTTTAAAGAAGCAAGTTATCTGATCAATAGATATTTAATTATCTGGTCCAGTACATCTCAAAACTTATGTACATAAGGTTCATCTGGAAATTTTGCTAAAAATGGAGATTTTGACTCAATAGGTCTGAGAAGACTTTAGAAGGCTGGGCTTCTACACAACCTTCCCTTAAAATACTGGATAATACTGGCCCAGGGCCAAACCCAACACTTTAAGGAGCCTGAGAATACATTATTCCAAGGAATGTCAGGCTTTTTGATTTGTACAAGGACGGGATACATCATTTTCTATTTATCAACATTACTTTGCAGTATGACAGAAAAGGAAATTGCATTAGTCTTCCTAGCACTACTTTGGCTTGCAAAGGCAAGCTAATTACTGTATTTCTACTGTCTCGAGGACTTTTCAAAATCATAATGATCGATTTTGTTTTGGGTATTATCACTGAACTGTGTGATCTAATTTTACTTAGATAAAATTGTCTGAGTAGATAGTGTGGTTTTTCTAGGTTCCATGTTAACTGCTCATCTTTTGCCTTTTCTTCTTATCAAGGTTCCATACTTGGTCTAATCAGAGAGCGAATAAGTCATAATAACAAAACAGAAGAGAATACTGTTTCAGGCTCTTGCTTATGTAAGGAGTGCTGTTTTTAAGTGATAGAGACACCATGATAAATAAATATAAATGTGTCTAATGGCCTCTTTACTTTATCCCAGGGAGATGGGTATTATTTTGACAGGTGAGAATGTATCGTCAGTTAAAAACATTGCAGTGGTAACAGCTGGAAAGCCCTAGAGTTGATATAGGAGCCCAGTTGATTTTGTACTCCAAAATCCTTCAAAGTGGATTCATGAAACAGATTCAAACATATATCCAGGAGATAAAAAATTCCATTGTACTTCTTCTTGGCCTTTTGGCTAAGATAGAGTTAAAAATTCCATTGAAAGTATATGCTGCAGAAAGAGCCAATGTGAAGACAGAGTATCAGATATAGAAGATGGGATTATAATTGATCATGAAATGAAAAATTTCTTAAAAATAGCAAGGATTCATGAAAAATCAATCAAATAATTGCTAGATCATTCAAAGAAGTAAAAGAGGATTGATTTTAGACAATGAAAAAGCATGAGATAGTGCAAATGACATAAAAAACATGTTCACAGAGATAATGCCAGAAAATTTCTCAAGTATGGAAAAATAATTTGGCATACACATAAGTGAGGCATATGGAACTCCAATTAACCATGATAAAAATATACATGAATATAACAGTCACAATTCCAGAAATTCAACATGAGAGAATATTAAAAGCTGTTAGATAAAAGAAACAAATCACCTATAAAAGATAGCCCATCAGAATCACAGCAGACTTCTCAACACAAACCTTCAAGTCAAGGAGAGCTTGCATTGAAGTATTTCAAGATCTAAAAGAAAGCCTCCAACCCAGATTACTGTACCCCATAAAACTATCTTTCAAATTTGATGGAGAAATAAGATATTTTCATGACAACACTCAAAAAAATCATGACCAACAAACCAGCACTTCAAAATGTTCTGAAGGATGTTCCACAAAGAGATAATGGGACTATAGTTCCATGAAACCCAACAGAATGAATCCACCAAGTAAGGCAAGTAATTAAGCAGCAGGGTGGGGGGAAGGGGAACCAAAAACAAGAAAATAATATTATAATGATAAATCAATATATATATTAGTTATAACCATCAATTTAAATGTTCTAAATTCACCAATCAAAAAAGAAAAAAGACTGCCAGAATGGATCAAGAAGCAAGATCCCACAATATGCTATACACAAGAAATACACTTAATTAAAAAAGAAATTCATAGACTGAAAGTCAGAGGATGGAAAACAATACTGCATGTGACAAGAAGTAGGGGTAGCTATTCTATTTGCAGAAAAAGTGGATTTCAATTCAAGACTGACCAAGAGAGACAAAGAAGTTCACTACATCCTTCTAGAGGGAAAAATCTAAAAAGAAGAGATAACAATTATAAATATATGTGAACCAAATACCAGCACACTTACCTAAATAAAATAAGTATTAATGGATATGAAATGTCAAATAAGCACTAATGTAATTGAAATGAGGGACCTCAATACCCCACTGTTACAAGTAGACAAATCAACTAGATAAAAAAAATCAACCAAGAAATATCAGAACTGAACCACACTTTTGAACTCAGTAAATGAACTTAGTAAATGTCTACAAAATTTTCCTCCCTATAACATCAGAATGTACATTTTTCTCAACTGCATATGAGACATTCTCCAAAATAGACCACATACTAGCTGATAGAACATGCTTAAATAAATGCAAGAGAATTGAAGTTATCCTGCATGTATTATCAGACCATAGTGCAATGAAATTGGAAATCTATGGCAAAAGAAAACACAAAAAATTCATAAATGCATGGAAATTAAATACTACCCTTCTGAACAGAAAATGGATCACAGATGAAATTAAAGAAGAAATCATAAAGTTTGTACAATTAAATAATAATGCCAATACAACATACTGGACTTCTGGGATGCAATGAAAGCCATCCTATGAGAGAAACTTATAGCAGTAAATTTCCATATCAAAAAACTGAACAAGCTCAAATAGACAACTTAATGTTGAACCTCAAGCTTCTAAAAATAGAAGAAAAAGTCAAACCCAAAGCTTTTACTAGAAAGGAAATTATAAAGATCAAAGCAAAAATTAATGCAAAGGAGATTAATAAAACAGTCCAAGGATTCAATGGATCAAAGAGTTATCTCTTTGAAGAGTAAATAAATTGACAAACTCTTAGCCAGTCTTATAAAAAAAGGAAGACTTAAATCCATGCAACTAGGAATGAAAAAGGTGAAATAACAACAGATCTTAGATAAATCCAGAAGATCATCAATACTTCAAGAATTAGTGTTCTGATAAGAAGAAAAGCAAAGAAAAAAAATGGAGAGATTCCTAGATACATATGAATTACCAAAGTTGAATTAGTAAAATATAAAAATTCAAATGAATCACTAGCAATCAATAAAATTAAAGATGTGATTAAATGCTTATGAACCAAGGAAAGCCCAGATACTACAGATTCACTGTTGAATTCTACAATAATTTTGAGAAGATATAATGCCACCACTCCTCAAACTGTTTAATGAAATTGAAAGGGAAGTAATGCTCTCAAACTCATTCCTGGAAGCAAGCCTTACCTGATACCAAAACCAGAGAAGGGTGCAACTGAAAAAGAGAAATACAGGCCAATCTCTCTAATGAACATAGATGCAAAAAATTCTCAGTAAGATACTGGCAAACATAATGCAGTAAATCACCAAGAAGATTATAAAACACGACCATGTAGAATTCATCTCAGGGATACAGCATTAACAAATTAATAAATGTAATGCACTATATTAACAGAACCAAGGACAAATAACCATATGGTCACTTTAATAGATGCAGAAAAAGCCTTTGATAAAGTCCAACACCTATTCATGAATAAAAAATAATCTTACAGAAGGTTGAATAGATGGTCATTATCTCAATCTGACAAAAGCCATCTAGATAAACTAAATAGCCAACATCATATTAAATGGACAAAAAGTGAAAGTTGTCACTCTAAAATCAGGAACAAGACAAGGGTTTCCACTATCACCACTATTACTCAATATAGTTCTGGAAATTAGACAAGAGAAAGAAATAAAATGAATGATAGGAAAGACTGAAGTTGAATCATCATTACCTGTGTATTATATTATATTTTATGTACAAGATCTCCAACTCCACCAAAAGACTTCTAGATTTAAGAACTCATTTTACATTGTCAATTATATCATTAGGATCTTATGAATGGCTCTAATTTCTCATTCTTTATGGCTGAGTAGTATTCCATTTTATAGAAAAACCACAACTTCTTTATCCAGTCTCCAACTGATGGGCAAATGGGCTGTTTCCAAGATTTTGCTATTAAAAACTGTGCCTCTATAAACATAGGTGCACATATATATTACTGTGATATGATTCTTCTAATTCTTTTGGAAAGATACCCAGCAGAAGGATGGCTGGGTCAAATGGAACCTCTAGTCCCAGATCTTTGAGGTATCTCCATATTGATTTCCGTAGTGGTTGCACCAGTCTGTACTCCCACCAACAATGGAGAAGGGTTCCTTTCTCCCCAGAAGCCCACCAACATTTTGTATTGCTTGATTTCTTGATAGCAGCCTGTCTTTGAGGGATGAGGTGGAATCTCAGTGTTGTTTTCATCTGCATCTCTCAAATGACCAGTGATGTGGAACATGTTTTCATATATTTACTTGCTGCTTTTACTTCTTTGTCTGAGAAACTTCTGTTCATTTCAGATGCCCATTTTTGAATCATGTCCTTGTATTTGCGGGGGGGGCTGATTGTTTTGAATTCTTTATATATTCTAGATAATAGTCCTTTGTCTGAGGAGCAGCTGGTAAAATTTTTTTTTCCCACATTGTAGGTTGTCTCAGTTCTGTTGATGGTTTCTCTTGCAGTGCAGAAGCTTTTTAATAAGATGAGATCGCAGTTGTTGATTCTTTCTGTTAGTTCCCATGCTACTGAGGATTTGTTTATAAAGTCTTTTCCTATGCCAATGTCTTCAAGTGACAATGTGAAATAAGAAGAAAAGGGCTAAAGGTGTAGGGGAAATGGGAAGGGTAGGGGAAAGTTAATAAGGGAAAAGAAAAAAATAAGAAAATGAAAAAATGGAAATAATGTATTTGTAAATAGGGAAGGGAGGAGGGGGTAAAGGGAGGGCAGGGGTAAGGGGAAAAATGAGAGCCAAGACCTGTCATGTAAAGGTACAAGATCCCAATGATGAATGTAACTGTACTGTGTACCTAAAATGTACCAATAAACTCCATGAGAAAAAAAGTCATTTCAAATAGGAATTCACCTTATCTCTTTATCTCAGTGAGTAGCTAGAGGTTTTATATTCCCTACTGTTCAAATAAAGTCACTCTATTTCTCCTTCCTACCCATTCACAATAAAGCTGCTGGCACTGCAGTTACAGCCTGCCTATATATTGAGGAGAAAGATCCCATCTTCAAGCCCAAAGAATCCAAGCATGCGTTTTCAGACTTCTTTACATTAAATTGTTTTTCTCACTTTCATGTGACTTTCTATCTTTCTAGCTTTTGTATAACTGTATAACTAACTAGAATTGATAATTTTTCAAAAGATAAAAGACAATTCACATACAGAAATCTGTTCAAGACAGTTATAAGATCTAAATGAGATAAGTGAATCAGTAAGGTTTCCAGAGATAACCCAGGAAAATCTTGATGAACTTGGTGAAGCGAAAGTCTTTTTAAGCACGTAATAGAAGACATTAATGATAAAGAGAAATATTGATAAAATAAGGTGTACTATATTAAAATTTCTGTTTACAAAATATAATATTAAGCAAGCACAAGAGCAAGACACTAAGTGAGAGGAGATATTTGCAAAAAGGTCACAGTCAGCATGCCACAAAAAGAAAAAGGAAAAACAAAATTATAACAAATCAGTAAGAAGATAGAACACATAGAACATATAGAAAATATTGTGAGTTGTGTGAATAAACACTACACAAAAAAGTGAATCCGTCTTTTTAATAAGCATTTTACAATTTTCTGTACTTTTTTCTTATCAGGAAAACATACATAAAATCCACAATAATGTTTTACTCCAGGCCTCCAGGATGGCACAATTAACTAAATGAGCTACATTAAACTCAGAAAATGGCATGGAACATTTTGGAACTCTAAGTTGGTACAGCAACATTGGAAAAACCTTGTAGCAAAAAAAACTAAAGCTGACCAAATACAGGGCCAATGTCTCAATAATTTTATTCCCAGGTACATATGTAACAAATATGTGAACAGAAGGTCACATATATAAATACCTCCCATTAGATATTTGTGAATGTCAGAACTGACAACAATCCAAATATCCATAAGGAAGGAATGGATGAGCAAACTGTGCTTCATTCACTCAATGATTGTACTTAGAAATGAATATGGATCTCAAAAACACCATGCTCAGCAAAAGAAGTCAGACATAAAAAGTACGTTTCTCTTTATATGAGATAGCATGATTCTCTTTATATGAGGATCAAAAACAGGCAGAGTTGAGCTCTAGGGTTAGAAAAGTTACTTAGAGAAGAGGGAGTAGTGAATGACAGGGCACTGGGGAGACTTCAGGGTAAATGGAAATGAACTATGTCCTCTTCTGGGCATGGGTTTACCTAGGTGCATTCACCTCATAAAAAATCACAGCTTTACACTTACACGTGGGAATCATGCTGCGTAGACTTTCCTTTGTGTATATTATTTTTTCAATAAAAAGTAAAATATGTGGAGTTGAATTATTGAAGGTCTTTGTGTTTTCAATGTCAGGTATTACTAGTTTTTCTCCTTTAACAAATAAAAAATAATTTTCTTAGTCTCATTCCTTTGTTTTGTGTAACTGAAATCCATTTTTAAAACATTCTATGATACCTGTGAAATACTTTCTTATATTTTATTTCCCTAGGTTTTGCCTTTTGCATGTGATATCCATTCCGTATTCTTATTAGAGTTCTGATTTTAAACTGGTTTTTTTTGTCACCTTTCAATTTGTGTTTTATATTTCAGTTAAGTTCTTGTATAATCTCTTTTCTCCTTAAGACAGATGCATTATCAAACATTAAGCAAAGATTCGTCATCTTGGGTCTAAAGTATCACCTAATTCCATCTAGCATTTAAAGAAACAAAGGTCTCCTGTGAGTGATAGGACACTTACTTCCTGAAGATGTGAGGCTTAGATCTAAATAGATGCTCTTTGACAACCCACAACGTGGGGAAAAAAATTATAGCAGCTCTTCCTCACACAAAGGTCTACTATCAAGATATATACAGAACTCAAAAAAATCAGATCCTCCCCACTAATATAAAGACCGGATTCAAAAATGGGCATCTGAAATGAACAGACATTTCTCAGAAAAACAAGTAAAAGCAGCAAATAAATATTTGAAAAAAATGTTCCACATGACTGGTCATTCGAGAGATGTGAATGAAAATAACTCTGACATTACACCTCACCCCAGAAAGAATGGCTCCTATCAAGAAATCAACAAAAAACAAATGTTGGCGGGGTTGTGGAGAGAAAGGAACCCTTCTCCATTTTTGGTAGGAGTGCAGACTGGTGCAACCACTGTGGAAATCAGTACGGAGATACCTCAAACAACTAGGGTTAGAGGTTCCATTTGACCCAGCTATCCCTCTGCTGGATATCTTTCCAAAAGAATTAAAAGAATCATGTCACAGTGATATACGCACACCTATATTTATAGAAGCACAGTTTGTAATAGCTAAAACTTGGAAACAGCCCATTTACCCATCAGTTGGAGACTGGATAAAGAAGATGTGGTTTTTCTATAAAATGGAATATTACTCAGCCAAAAAGAGTGAGAAAGTAGAGTCATTTATACCTAAATGGATGCATATTAAGGCCATATTTTTTTCAGCTTTAATTGAGTTTATTGGTATTTTTAAGTGAAATAAATAGGACACATGTATAAATACCAAATAGTTTCTCTGGTGTGGAAAACTAAACGTTTAGGAAGAAAAGGGCTAGAGGAATAGGGGAAGTGGGAAGGGTAGGGGAAAGGAATAATGGGAAGGGAAAAATATGAGAAAAGGAAACAATGGAAACAAAGTCTTTGTAAATAGGGAAGGGTGGAGGGGGTGAAGGGAGGGCAGGGGTATGGGGAAAAATGGGAACCAAGATGTCATGTAAAGGTACAAAATCACAATGATGAATGTAATTGTACTGTATACCTAAAGTGTACCAATAAACTTAATGAAAAAAATAAATAGATGCTTTTGAAAAAGATGCCTAATGGGCGATAAGAGTAGAAGAGAAGTTTTCCCTGTCAGCAGTGAAAATCTGCTCTATCACCACAGCGTGCTGTGAAGAGCTTCATACTCTGTATCACCACCACCCATGACATGATTTCTGCAGGTTGTCTTCTTTCTGTATTTCCCTTCTATCTTCACTATTCCTTTCAAATTTTGCACTTACAAAACTTGTGTAAAGAAAAGAGAAACGGGGAAACAGGTGAAGTTATCAAAAAGAACTTTCATTTCTTTGAACTGTGTTGTCTCCCTTAAATGCACGACACTGCGCAAATCAGGAACATGTGTTCCCCTTCCTCTGCTTGGCTTGTAGCTTGCACTTTTCCTTACTTTGTACAATCAGTCTTCCCTAAAACACTCCACAAGCCTGCCTTTGAGATGAGGCTTCATGCCACTCTTACATGTACTTAAAACATATTGCACTTTTCAAATTAATTTGATAATTTACCATATTATATCTTGAGTTCCTGCTTATTTTGCAATACAATAAGATAAACTAGATGGAGCGAAGTTACTAGGACAGCATGGGGATTCATTTCACAACTATTTCTCTAAAACTTGACACAGTGTCTGATATTTAATTATGATTAATATACATTCTCTCCACTAATAATTATGTAATGCCTTGACCTTGGATTCAGAAAACAGAAGGATAAATTTAAATTTTCTCCTTTAATTTTTTATCACATATTTTATCATCATCATCATCACCATCATCATCATTTTGGAAGGCACTAAACTGTTATAGCTTAGACACATCTGTAAAATAACTATGTTGGACAAAATGAACATTAATTATTTTTCTATCAACTCTGAGAGATTTAGTTGAAGAATACATTTTTATAAGAAATTATCTCCACTTGATTGAGTTGCAGATGTTGTAGACAATTTCTTAAACCTTGGTCAGAGAGCAGTGAAGAGCATCATTTTAGTTTGTTTATTCTGTCTTCCACAACAAAGGTCATTTCCTTCCCCTAGTTACAAATATTCAATTGATTCCACACAACTGTCTAATAAAAATAGAGTCCATGAATTTTCTCAGGGTTTTCAATATAATTTTTCTTTGATGAAGAAATAATATTGAATTAGTATTTTCATATTTATTCTTATTTTTATCCTTCCTCACATATTTCTGGCTGTTTTCCCTAGCCCAGTGGGAATGTTTTCAAAAAGACTTGGATTCTGAGATCATCAGGTAAGGAGTCGGGCCTCAGGTCCTACTGTATATTCTTGAGCAAAGGATTAACACTCTCTGAATTTCAATTGACTTTCTTATAAAAATGAGAACGAAAGTGACTATACCATAAAGCCATTGTAAGGATTAAATTACATAGACATGTAAATATTTTAATATAATATTTAGCACATCTCGATGTTGAAAAGATGAATGACTTCTCTGCATTCTTTTCTTTTTTATCCAAAAATATGCCATGGTAATAGTTTGCAATCTAGACATTTGACACAGCAATCTTGTTTTGGAAGTGATGGGACATGAGATATTTATTTCATGAATACATATCAGACCCATTTATATTTTCATACTATTTTTTAAATTTTGAAGGTGAAGCTTGTATTCCCAAAAGGGTAAGAATATAACATTTGTAAATTTCATTGATAGGAATGAAAATACTTGATCTATTATCTCAAAAAGCAGAATAATAACATAGATGAAAATTTACTTTGTATTAATTTTTCATTCACCACATTTGGACAAACCTATGCTTAAGATTTGAACATAATTATGTTTTTGAAGAAATGCACATTTCTTAGCAATGCACTTTTGATTCTAACAAGTTGAATCTGGTTTTAAAACTTTTGTTAGCTAGAAAAGTTATAAATGAAATGGCTGGAGGAGACATTAGTAGTAATCAATGTCCTTATTTTACACCTGAAATTTTTAGGGAAATCAAACAACTTGCCTAAGGTAGTCATTGAAAGTTAACCAGTGAACCTCTCCTTCTCTTCTCTCAGTGGTAGGAGGTAGAGACCCAACTGTTGAGAAGACCACAGGGTCAGTGTGTTAATGGCTAGGGATGCTGCACTGGAAGATCTGGCTGGGGCCCAAGGTACAAAGTAAAAACAGAGCTGGGCATGTGGCTCAGTGCAGAGGCTCAGGGTTCAATCCCCAGTCATGGAAAAAATTTCATTCATATATGTATATGTCAATTTTTCCCTAACTGAACATCTAAATCTAGAACTTAGTGCCTCCTGTGGGTGCAGCTGTCTCTGCAATGCTGACTCTACATCCTCATGCCCTGCCAATCCTACAAGAGACCGGGCCAGGCTGGCAAACTCAGACATAAAGGGTGCAGTTTAATAAAGATGTGTCCTCTCCACTTCTGCACAGTGACTTTCTCCAGGCATCCCCCGGAAGCAGGCCTTGTAGATCAGAAAGATGTTTTTAAATGTCAGAAAATATTCATTGTCAATATTAATTGCTTTGTATTCTTACTTAGAGTGTTTGCTTAGCCTGTATCTATAACTATTCATGTACTACCAGGGAAAAGGACAACTTATTTCCTGCCCAAATTATCATAATTCCATAATTTTGGGTTATCATTTTTAAAAATTGGCAGATTTTTTCCTGTAGCCTCAAACAATGCATCCCTTCACAAATAAAGTTCTTAGAAGATTCTACCAAAGTGTAATTTCTTTCTTATTGAAATTAATGCAGGATAATTTCTCTCAAGTTTCAAGGCAGTAAAATTCCAAATTTTAAAACTGCTCCATAAATCTTCAAGCCAAAGTCAGAAAGAAAAAAAGTGTTGGTGGGAGTGCAGACTGGTGCAACCACCATGGAAGTCAATATGGAGATACCTCAAAGAGCTAGGACTAGAGGTTCCATTTGACCCAGACATCCCTCTGCTGGGTATCTTTCCAAAAGAGTTAAAAGAATCATATCACAGTGATATATGTTCACCTATATTTATAGTGGCACAGTTTGTAATAGCTAAAACTTGGAAACAGCCCATTTGCCCATCACTTGGAGACTGGATAAAGAAGGTGTGGTTTTTCTATAAAATGGAATACTACTCAGCCATAAAGAATGAGAAATTAGAGTCATTCATAGGAAAATGAATACATCTTGAGGATATACTCCTAAATGAAATAAATAAGTCACACATGTATAAATACTGAATAGTATATCTGGTGTGAAAAACTGTAATGCTACATAAGATCCTAAAGGTATAATTGACAATGTGAAATAGGAAGAAAAGGGCTAAAGGTGTAGGGGAAATGGGAAGGCTAGGGGAAAGGCAACAAGGAAAAGGAAAAGAAAATGAGAAAATAAAAAATGTAAACAAAGTATTTGTAAATGGGGAAGGGAGGAGAGGGTGAGGGGAGGGGAGAGAGAAGGGGTAAAAATGAGAACCAAGAACTGTCGTGTAAAGTTACAAGATTCCAATGATGAATGTAACTGTACTGTATACCTTAAATGTACCAATACACTCAATGAAAAAAAAAGTGTTATATAAGAGCACAGGACTATTCACCATATGGTATTCCGAATAAAATTAGGAGAGTGAATTCCAGGGCACAAACAGCAGATTACCCCTTAAAGGTCAGAACCCAATAGTGAAATATAAGGACTTTATTAAAGTCACCCCATTAAGTAAATTCACTTGATAGCAGGCAGGAATAACCATAGGGCAGTCTTAATATAACTTTTAATTTAGCTCTTTATATTCTCAACAGAATTAAAACTATTTAAAGGAAAAAGGGCAATTATGTTTTAGGAACTTAGCACCTAGTACATTTGCATCCAGTAGTGTAGGAATTAAAACTAAAGGAAAAAGGGCAATTATGTTTTAGGAACTTAGCACCTAGTACATTTGCATCCAGTAGTGTGGAAAAGTATTAAAAGCATAATAAAGAGTGCAGTAAATAATTCACATATGTGATCTCTGTACATTTTTAAATCTTTTGTGCACTTGAAAACTCCAGGAGTTGAAGTAATTAAAAGGGAGAGGACTAATGTCAGGTCTTGGATGGTAAGTCTCCCTCCAGAATCAACAACTCTCTGGAGATAAACACAGGTTAGTTTCAGCTTATTGTTTTGTTATACTTGCCTCTTTCACTCAATATTTTTCTTGTTCCTCTTCTCTGTTGCTCCCTGTCCTCCCAATAAAGCCTCATTTTTAAGAATAAATTGATTCAGTATATCCTCAGTCTCTTGTCATTTTCTTTCACAAATTAAAGTTGTTACATGTATTTGATGTAGTTGTGACTGCAAAAAATAATTTAAAAAGACAGTCTTTGTCATGTAGTAAAAATGGGAAATATAATCATGCCTTAGCTAAGTTGGTGACAATCTTAATGTTTTTTAAATTCCAATTTATGGAGAGGGCAAACTACATATTCTGTAAAAGGTGCATTGCTTGATCTGTATTCACCTCTGAACTCTTTCTATGCTTTCTTGGCTATAGGTAGGATCGTGCTGCTACTACAATCATGGTGTTATTTATTTGCAGAGAGCTGCTTTTGAAGGCTATGTATGACTTTATTTCTTTGAGTCATGATTTATTAGTCTCATAACCATTTTATCACTATGAAAGTGCCTTCTTTTAAATCATGTTTTCATTCCAAAGATTTTTGAATATGGTACTCAAAATATAGACCATCCCTTTTAAGTCCTTGTGTTGCAGTTTATGAACAAAAATCAATGGCTCATATATTTCTGTGGTTCTTAACTAGTATACAGGGATAAAATTACTTTGAGGAAATATAGGTGATGCTGATGTCTGAATGGAGCATGGACTCAGATTTTTTTTTATTTATAAAATTTTATTAGTGCATATTTGAGGTGAACAATAATTTCATTATCATGGGGGAGTACATGTACTTACCACATCATACTTCTTTTTACTTCCTCTTCCCCTTCTTTCTCTCCCCTGTCCCTTATCTCCCTACATTTCTTGGCTCTTTTCCCCTTTGCAAAAGACCTTTTAATCTCCTTTTCCTCCTCTCAGGGATGATGCTACTGAGCCTGTACAGTTGTGAATCACAGAGTGGTATTGCGCAGCTGTCATCTGCTGACTGTTCTGATACACACTGGTGTCAGAGAGCCTCTGGCCAGCCTGCCTCGCTGCAACTCCTAGCTGCCACTTCTCCCATGTGACATTAGGCAAGGTACATAACCAAAGAGCTATGGGAAGAATTACTTAATTGATGCCTGCAAAACAGCTGGAGCAGACTAGCACATAGTATGTAGTATATAATATGTTAAAAATATTTAATTCTCACTTCTACCAAAGACAAGGAGAACCTCATTATTTGTGATGCATGCCTTTTAAAGCAATTAACAAGTTGGTGCTCCCAAAAAACAGAATAGGATTTTCTACTGTTCCTTTTCTTGATCAACCACATAATCACCCAGTGTGTGCTTAAGAAAACTCAGTGAAAGATTATATTATTTCATTATAATTTGATTATTTATATCCTTATTTAATTAAAAAAAGGATTTGGGACAATAGTCTTATAAAATATATACAATATAAAAGTTAAAAGTTAATAAAATCAGAGCAAATAAGAAACAAATGCAAGAAAATAGATTACTCTTTCAAGTCTGGCTCCCCAAAAAGGTCCCTTATTAGGTACTGTACTGTTTTAGCCCAGGCCTATCTCATTAAGGCCTAAATTTGTCCCGAAATGACAGTTTACATTATATGTGCAATAGCCTTCTTGTTAATATAAGGACTAGAAAGAAACTTTTATTATTTATTATTATTATAAGCAGAAAAATGTAGGCTTTAGAAAATGAGGCACGTTTTTCTAGTTCTTTCATAGGTCAGAGACATTGAAATATCAATATTCTGATGCCTTTTGCTTTACTTGAAAATGACATAATTTATATCACATTAGATAAAATATATTCATTTAAAAATACTCACTAGCCATTAGTACCCACAAAACATATCTGTTTATATTTAACATCCCCAAAATGAGCCTAAACTATGTGCCAGATATTGGTTGCATTCATTTCCCTTTCTACGATTCATTTTTATCAAAGCATGCAACTTTGTGTGGTCAGCTCTTAAATCTATAAAAGGAGACTCAGGAGAAGTTGAAAAGCCTGGCCCAGTGCTCACCCACAATCTTCTCCGGACATCCTTCCCCTCTTGTCAAACAACTGTCAAGGGTATAACCCTACAGCTGAAAAAGCGGGGCTCCTACCCTGGCTGGCCAGCTGGCAGGCAGGCTGGTTGGCTTGAATTCCCTGAGCAGCCAGAGAATGTGTGGTGTTCTTGTGGGCTAATCCACTAAGTCAAGAGAAAGACAAAATAACTGTCAAGTTTAAATTTGTTAGAAAGCCATTTAGTGCTCCAATACCGTTAACTCCAGGCTGGATTGTGGAAACATTTCATTCTCTGTGTTGGAAGGGGCAGGTTGGTAATGCTGCACATCAGTCACTGGCAACATTAAACCATTCTGCATGGTCTTGGTTGGTCAGTCTATTCTATGTCAAAAAATTTCCAAGGATCTTTAAAGTTATCATGTCCTTCAAGGCTTCCTCAGGGCATACTTGTATTTGAGACTAGATATACTCAAAAGTGTCCTTCCCATACCTAACACTAGTCTGAATCCCATTGAGAGAAATATGTTGGCAGGAAAAAAGAGAATTATGAGTTACCTTACTCCGTTTTGCATTGCAGTCTGAATACCACGGACTGGGTAATTTAAAAAGCACAAAAAGTCTGTGAGACTCATAGGGCTGGATACTGGGAAGTCTAAGAATGGGAATAAATGCAAGAGTGTGAGAGAAAGAGACAGAGAAAGAAATTAGGCTGAACTCAGTAATTTTTTTTTTTTTTGAGAGCAGAGCCCTTAAGACCTAATCAACTATTAAAGGTCTTACCTGTTAACACCAGCATAATGGCAATGAAATTTCAGCATGTGTTTTGGAGGGTACATTCAATCTCCTTGCTAGGCTAATTTTAGTTTGACTCTTACATTAGATTCAAACTGACTAATAAATTTTCAATTCTCATATCCTCACTAATCTACTCCCTTGGGTCAATGGTGTTAGTGTAGAAAATCCATCTGTGTTTTTAGTGCAGCACATAGATACTTATGGCTTTTATTTTTTTCCTTTGGCTTATCCTTCTTTACCTACCATTTACTCCCTTATAGGGAGTTATTACCAGAAACACTTTTTCATTTTTGGGCTAGTATATGGCCCTAGACCAAGTATTGTGGCGAGTACAGAGAATAAAAAAAACCAAACAAGACTTAAATAGTAGTGAGAAAATCATGGATTTTATGTCTTATTTGAATTTGAATCATGGCTCCATTGCTAACTTGCTGTGAAAATTCTTATATTCCTATATCGTTAATATAAATATTTCTTTCTTTGTGTCTTGACGATGATAGTTTAGCAGCAAGTTTTGAAGTCAGAAAGTAAGAGTTACTTATTTTTGTTATTTTTCAAGATTGGTTTTGCGATATTGCATCCTTTGAATTTTCACACAAATTTCAGACAGGTCAGTTAAATTAAAAAAAACTGTCTTCAGGACTTTGATAGTGATTGTGTTCATCTGTAGGTCTATTTGCGAAGTATTGCCATCTTAACAACATTCAGTCTTTCAGTCCACAAAGACCGATGTCTTTTCATTTACTTAGGTCATCAATGACTTAATGGAATTTTATAGTTTTCTATATTCCTGTTTCACTTTTTTGTTGTATCTGTCCCTAAGTGGTTTATTCCTTTTGATATTGTTATTAATGGAATTATTTTTTAAATTAATTTCAGCCTTGTGGATGTTAAGTTAATTTTGGGTCATTGGTCTTGAAGTTTGCCTTATCCATGAATTAAGTATCATTTGCTTAAAATATTTCCTGGCATTGTCCTACACAAAACAAAAAAATAATAAATCCCAAATTCCTTGCATTTTTCTTTTTATAGAGTAATCATTTTCCAGGCCTCTGCTTTTAAAATGCACACTCAAGGCTGACACATAACTGACCAATCTAAGGAGATTATTTTCAACCAGCAATTGAAGAATTAAGTAATTTGCTTAAAATATTTCCTGGCATTGTCCTACACAAAACAAAAAAATAATAAATCCCAAATTCCTTGCATTTTTCTTTTTATAGAGTAATCATTTTCCAGGCCTCTGCTTTTAAAATGCACACTCAAGGCTGACACATAACTGACCAATCTAAGGAGATTATTTTCAACCAGCAATTGAAGAGGTAATAGAGGTGGCTGGGAGACAACTAAGGAGAGAGAACTACACTGTAGGATATAGACCATCAATAAGGGTGTGGCATTGTTGCCTGTCCTTTTAGGCTTATCATAGGTTCCCATCTTCCCTTGAAGCAAAATGTGGCCATATGATAGAGTTCTAGCCAGTGGAATGAAAATGGAGGTGGCACATAACTCCTTCCTAGGTTTAATTAATCCAAGAAATCTTGCCACTTGATCCTGTTCTTTCTTCATTTGATCTGACAAAGACTAACATGGACATGTAGTATTGGAAGCAACACGTTAAAGCAATGGAACCCAAACTGGAAGAAGCCTGGGTTTCTGAACTTCTCCTCAAAGGAGACTGTCTGTCAGTCGAGAACTGCAGTCTTGGATTTTCTATGAATGAGAAACAAATTTCTACTGTATTTGAACCATTATACATTTTAAAGTTTACTTCCTGTGGCAGTGAATGTTCTTAAAACAAATCAAGAGGGAAAAGGCATTCAAAAGAAGACCTGGCTCTCTATCCACAAGTCCCTATTTAGCTCTGTAGTTTGGACTGCTTCAAATCTCCTATAGGCATGCAGTTGAGGAGAGGCATGCACATTTAAATGTAATGTTTACCTGTAATCTCAGCACTTGGGAGGCTGAGGCAGGAGGATCGCTGTGAGTTCAAGACCGGCCTGGGCTACAGAGTGAGTTCCAGGTCAGTCTCAACTACACAGTGAGACCCTGTTTCAAAAAACCAATAAATAAATAAATAAAATAAATGTAATATTTAAAGACATGAAATGTTTTATATAATTTATTGTTGATTTAAACATGATTTCAGAGATTTACATATTTGAGGACTGAGCAAATTGGCTACAGTACCAAGATGTCCCAACTTGATCTGTATTGCCAGTGAAATCTGTTTACAGAATGCATAATGGCATTTAGAGATCAAATTCAATTCTCTACTTGAAAATCTCTGACCATATTGTTGAATCAAAGCTTTTCTCAAATAGTGCATCTTTTCTAGAACAGTATTTATCACAAAAAATACTTTCCTTAGAATTCCACCCCCCAGCCAGGCGTGGTGGTGCACGCCTGTAATCCCAGCACTGGGAAGGCTGAGGCAGGAGGATCGCTGTGAGTTCGAGACCAGCCTGGGCTACATAGTGAGTTCCATGTCAGTCTCAACTACATAGTGAGACCCTGTCTCAAAAACAAACAAACAAACAAACAAACAAACAAAAGAAATCCACCCCCCAAATTTTAACATATCCATCCTTTGGTTTCATAGGCATACTGAGTACAAGCTATATTATCAATTTAATATAAACATATCTGCCAGAGATAAATAATTTTCAAGCACTGAGGAAATCAGCTATGATTCTGTTAAATATGTACTCTCAAAGTGCAAAACGTATGAAAAGACATGGCTTTTCTAATGTTACACTTAGAGGAAAAGGATAAGTAAATAATGTCCTAAAAGGATCTGAAAATACTTGAAGTTTTCATGTACATATGCAGACAGCAATAAGAAAAATGTTCCAGTACTTAGACTCTAGGTTAGCCTACCCCAGAGATAGTGCTTGTTAACATAATTAAGTGTTGGTAAGCTCTACTTCCACAAATCTGTCATCTAAGAATGTGACTCAAGTCCTCAAATTTATTTATTTTACCTTGCAATATGCCCCCAAATGATAATGGTTTTGTTGTATTTTCATCGTGTTTTAGGAACAATGTGAAATTTCTCACCCGACCCTATAAGGAGACAGTAATTGCCATTTTCCACTTTCTTGGTGAGAACATTGAAGAAGAGATAGGTTGAATGACTTGCTGAAGGTTGTATCTAGTGTGCTGGAGATGAGAGATGTCGTAATCTGGCAGCCCGGCTGTGAAGTCTATCCTCACTGCTACTGAAAAAATTCTATATTTAAGCTTCTTTCATTAAATGTAAGTTATGTCATCATCTTAATTAATGATGACACATATTGGGCATTAGAATAATACTAATGCAGGAAATTAAAAGACAAAAACTATCAGGACTTATCCTTATTAGTCCATATATTAAATTTGTTTTTATGGTTTTGTTAAGTATTAGAACTTACTATAAGCAATATTGCACTTTATTCGTATCTCTACTTGTATAAGTACATTGGTGCTGTATACTATGTATAAGACTGATTCAGGGTTTAAATAATGGGAAATTTTTAATAGGTCATTACCCGTATATGTTGAGAAAAATTATTTAATGTATATCATATACATACATGTAGACTACATAGACTATGCTATATGTTAACATAGTAAACTAAAATAGCCATACAAATAATTAGCATAAAGTATGATTAAATAAAATATGAAAATCATCATTTTGTAGTAATTTAGGAAAAGTTTTTCATTACTTATATGAAAAATATAAAATATAACATACATGATAGTTTTAAAAATAAACTTCTTGAGGGCAATTCTTTAAAAAATCATCATCATTAGTGTAGTATTTATTACATAGCTTAAATAAATGAATAAAGAATGCTTTCAAGTAAAGTTTCCTTTAGACCTGCTTCATTGTCTAAGAAGTTTTTATTATCTAACACATCTATCAGTTATCTATATGATTTTATAAATAGTTCTAAATGACTTCTTAAAACTAGTTTGTGCCCCTATGTAAGTTAAAAGTTTGATCTGTAATGATTTTACATTATAAATATGACGATCAGATGTTTTCTCAGTTGTACAAGAGTCGAAGCTAGGCTATTTCACTTCATATGAGATAATCATGGTTTCTAAACAGATTTGGTGTCAGTGAAGTTATACTGTGCAAACTAATATGATAGCTGGAAAGTCATGTTCTAAAGTTACATGACCCAGTGTGATAGCCATTATCTGCAAGTGGACATTTAACTTTAAATTTAAATAGAGGCAACCACATTCAACATCCCAGACACAGAAGGTTTCCACTGTCAAGAAAAGTACAACTAGACATTACTGCTCTGAGAGAAGGAAGAGTTGAGAGCACAAACCAGTTATATTCAAAAATAACTTAAAAACTTCATGCCTGCTGACAATTTCATTGAGTTTGTATCCTTCTCCACATATTCCACGCATGCATCACCTGAGTATACTGAGCTACAAGTCTTGTTTCCTTCTCACCATGCTGCTGAAGGAGGCAGTCACATTGGGCAAAATAAGCCTAGAATTAAAGCAAGCAAGAAGGAAAGCAAAGGCAAAAGACATAGAAAGGCTCAAATTTTACAACCAGTTGTCCAGGATACATTGGAGATGAGTCACTTAATTCCATAGCTTTTGGTGAGTAAAAAATGTCCTTAAAGAGAGTGTGATAGGACTGTGGAGTGCAGTGTGACTTGTCAGTTTGGTGATTAGCCTAAAATCAAACTTAAACATCGGCAAGAAAATTAGAAACATCAAATATAAGTGGACAAGTGTAAATTCCAAAGCATTAATTAATCACATCATTAATTTTTGCGGAGGATTGATTTTTTTCCTTGATGCTTTAATCTACAGCATTGGGATTCCTGGTGCTCTCTTCCTTTCTGTTCTTTCTTGATTGCTAAGTTTCCAAATTAAGCTGCAGTTCTTCCCTAGATACTAGGTACCTACTCTGAACTTTTCCATCTGGGATTCCCCTTTCAAACCTAATGTAATAATGACTGATTACATCCAAATGGGGTTCCAAGGTAATAATGCGGTATCAATTTTGTTCCCCAAAATTTATCTCACAAATGCGGTCATTTTTATTCTCATCCTGACCCAATTACAACAGGTCACTATAATTAGATCTCCCTTCTATGTTTCACGTTGTAATGTCTCTTTTTCAAACACAATGTGATAAATACTAGATTTCAAAAACTCACAAAGAAAAGCAAAACAAAAGCTTGTTCATACTAGAAGTCACTCATTAGAGAATAAATCTGTACGTCAAACTCTAGTTTTGAGAGAAATAATGAAGGAAATGTTTTCTCATATATGCTTCTAAATGTAGTTGAAACTGTTAAGATCAAATAGCCATTTAACAAAAAACTTTCATCTTTCAGCACCCATAACCCTGAGTTTTATAACTTCTGATTTGTTCACACACTGCATTACGATACATCAATTTTTATGTTAAGTAAAATTAGTGGAGAATACCTTCAGGAGCATTCCGGGAAGTCATGAATCATTTTAGTGCCTTTGTTGGAACTCACCAAAAATAAATATTAAAAAATTATAACTTTGTGATATATGGCTCGAACCCAGGGCTTTTACACTGAACCATATCCTCAGCCTTTCTTTTGGTACCAGGAGATTGAATTCAGGACCTTGTGCTTGCTAGGCAGGCATGACACCACTGAGCTAAATCCAGGCCCTCCTCAGTCTTTTTTTTTAAGTTCTGATTTTGAGACAATGTCTTGCGGAATCATGAAGTCGACCAGGCTAAACTCAAACTTGCAATCTTTCAGCCTCAGCCTCCTAGTGTGCTGGGATTTGGGGTGTGCATCACCACTAAGTGGTACCTTCTCAGACCAGTGTGTCCAGTCACTTTGCTGGTCATCATCTGACTTAAGGCATGTGAAAGCCCTCATGGGCACCACCTGAGATTCACTGGAGTTATTTAATTTATGGAGGAGAAATAGGAGAGCAAGCCACAGTGTTACCTACAGGTGAAATATTGACTGTAATATAAAGCTTGGGTGCATGATAATTTTACTAGAAAGTTGAGAAGTTGATTCAGAACTAGTATAAGACTTCAATATTGTTATTGGCATGATAAATAGATCAGGGAATAGAATGAGTGGAACAGAGTATATTAACAGTCTATACTTGAGGCTAAAGTTATCCCTACTGATAAAGGTCAGATATGTGAAGGACACGTGTACAGATTTTCTGAAGTCTATTTGAATGAAGAATTTAGGAACCTCTTCAGAAATGTGTCATCTTAAAGGAAAGGCAGATTTGCTTTCAACAAACTTTCCCCCATAACTAAAAGAGGTTCAGTTTTGAATATAGCCATTTCAAACTTTATTCTTTGGAGAAGAAAGATATGTTGTCTGCACTTTTGGTCTGGTTCTTTCCTTTCTAGTAATGAAAATCCTTGTGAAGTAATTATGAAACTAGATTAAGGTGCTTTCCTGCCCCTCCTCAAGAACTCGAGGTCAACGTGGTACACATTTAAAGGAGCTGAGAGACCAATATTTACATGAAGTTAACCTTGCTATTCCTTCCTTTTCATTTTAGGTGATGTCTCTCAATAAAATTAGACAAGATTTGTTAGATGCTTTGATTTAATTCACAGTCATTTGTCTGGGAAGAATATTACATATGTATTGGTGTTAAATTCTATCATCATGCTTATAAAATATATTAAAAATAAGTATGGGATATAACAAAAAAGAAACAGAAAAATCTGATCTTAAAATGTGAACTGTTTTAGTTGTTTTTGGATTTCAAATATATATATGTATATACATACAAATATATATGTATATTTCTTTTCTGTGGGAATTTTTGTTAGAAAATGTAAGTGATATAATCAACAAGCATATGAAATTTATCAAATTAATAAAACCAAGGAGTTTATAAATCATAAAATTTTGAGAACAGTTTCTCAACTATAATAGGTAACTTTGTTTTATTTGTAAATACAATATTTCAAAAGTATTATATGAAAAGAAAATGAGAAAGAACATATAATGTTTGAAGATCATATCAAACTAACAATGTATTTGGATTATCAGTCGGTGCTGCATAAATTTTTGTTTATTTCATATCCTTTTTTGCTGTCATATATATGTATATTTGAAATTTTTATTTAGTATCTTCATTTCTTGTTGTTATGTATGTTTGCAATCTTTAAAAAGCATTAGACAAGATTAGAAGCCCTTAATCTGTGTCAAACTTTAGGGACACAGTGGAGAAAAAAACAGACACTCTCTTCTTGAGAGCAGTCATAGTCTCACCAAGGAATCAGTACTACATTAAGTACTACATTAATTATAAAATTGCAAGAATGAAAGAGCTTGTGACAGGAGAAAGTCATATCTATTAGGGGTACTGGTAAGGTATCCCACTTGGAGTGGAATTTAAATTATAGCTGAGGGCTCTGTCAAATTAATCAGGTAAATAGCATACAGGTGCCATTACAATAGCAACAAAGACCATGTACAAATGAAGAGAATATATCTACTATGTTTGAAGAACAGAAAAAGCTAGTGTGGTTAATACAAAATAGAAGAAGAGAAACAAGGGAGGAAAGGGTGCTGTGGTTGGCAGGAATCAGATCATAAAGGGCTCAGTCACCAGTGGTAAATGTGGTCCTAAGGGTGCTGGGAAGGCATACAAGGGTTTTAAGTAGGGAGCGATGATGGCTCGCACTGCCTTGTTGAACTTCTCTTTGTCCGGTTGTCGGTGAATGGATTACAAGATGGCCCAAATGGATGCAAGCAGCGTGGTTGAAAGGTTATTATAATAACTAAACCAAATGACATATGGACTTCAGACTAGGATGGTGGTTCTAAAAGTGTTGTCTATGGGTCCCTTAGCATCCTGGGGATCTTTTCGTGGGGCTAAAAATTATTTTCATAATAACACTAAGATGTTATTTGCTCTTTAAGTCATTTTGATATTTGCAATGATGATACAAAAGCCATATTTCTCCAGTTTGCCAAGTCTGAGATAATAAACTGTGCTTATTATCATTAAATTCTTCATCTCATCATATTCGCAGTGAAAGACTGCAAGTTTTCCTTAAGGATATCCTTGATGAAGCAGATACATCTATTAATTTTATTAACTCTGCTCTCTGAGTAAACATCTTTTTTTAATATTCTGTCTGATAAAGTGGTAAAACATTTTGCTGAAGCAGCTCAAGGTTGTTATCAGCTCCCCAGAGCAGAAGCTATTTTTCTCATGAGGTAGAAAGTGGTCAGAGGCTCAATACTACACAGGGTCAGAGAGAGAGAGGCATGAGAGTGGATACAGTAAAACCCAAAGAGAGCAGATGAAGCTAATAGGAGCAAATATAAATATACCTGTGGGTGATAGTGTTACTTTCCAAAACTGTTGATCTTCCCGGTCCTGCTTATAATATTGTTATAAATGGGCTCGTGGGGTGGCCCTGGAAAGCCATTGCTGGGTGGGTATGAACAGTGGGGTGCCAGAGCAGGTTTACGATGGGTCAAGAGGACAAGTACATGCATCTCCTTCCAACTCTGCAGTCAGGAATGACAAACTGGTAGCTTGAAAACAGATATGATGTCTGTATTTACACCATGTGAATTGAAACACTATGAATCTGGCTTTTTACTTTAGTCCTGGAGAGCTGGATGTTAAATATTTACCAAAAGGCCCCCCTTACTACTTTGTTACTGAGGTCCAATATCCAATATTCACGACTTGGAGAAAGGTTTGTTTTGGCCGATGGTATGATCCACAGTCCCATGGCTCCAAGGCAGAAATGGGATGGTGAAAAGACCTGGCAGAAGGAAACAGCTCACATCATGACAGTCAGAAAGGAGAGCTGGGAGAAGGAGGGAGAGAAGGGCAAGGAAGGCCAATTTCACATGGGGCTCCTGATGAGACTTTACCTCCTAACAACATGTCCACTGTCATCCAGTCACCATCCAAACATATGAGACTTTGGGGGAACTTCCCAGTTCTAAATCATTACATAACTTCTGGTCCAAGCTGGGCCTCTAAACTTTTTTCCCTTCTCAAATTCCCAAGACAAATCGTTGGCTTTCTCTACTAATCCTTGTTTGAAATCATCTTTGTTTGACAAGAGACTTTGATACCATATGGTTTTTCTCATTTGAGTAATGCAAAGTTCAAATAAAGAGAAAAATAAAAGACTGATAAAAGAAACAGGGAGATAAATCTTTTGTAAAAGGGAAGGGGTCCAAGAAACTGAGGGTGAGGAGAGAGAGAGGAGAGGAATGGATGTAAACAGATTTAAGATGTGACCCATACATGTACCAAATACAGTGAGTGTAAACATTATATGCCATTAACATGAACTTAAAAAACCCAATAATAACAATAATAATGAAAATGAGAAAAGGGGATCTAGAGACAGAGGGAAGGAGATAGCTGAGGAGAAGAAACGGAATAAGAAAGAATCAAGAAATGTCATGTACATGTACCTACTCCCTAAGGTGAATTTAAACTTCATATACTACAAACACATACTAATAAAGTAAAAAAGGTCAATGTTGAATGTAAATATCCATAATATGTACTTAATAAATGTTGAATATTGAATCAAAAGTGGATCAAAAGAAGGCGAAGAATGTGTATTCTAATAGCTGTTTATATAGCAGATTCTTTGTCTTCTCATGACATGTATTTTTAATATAGCACTTACATCATTTTAGAGTTATTTGTGTTTAAATGCCAAAAATTCAACCATTGAGACAAGTAATAAAATTACTGAATTCCCTAATTTCCTATTTGCTTTCTTAAAGATATATTTAGAGAATAAACTAAAATCTTACAATTTTTTTCCTTAATCATGTGTACTTTAAACAGTTCTAATCTTGAAATTCATTTAGGGCAAAAAACATGGCTTAAGAATTTTAAGGTAGAGTCTCCATTTACTAATACTTTAAAACAATTTATATTTACTTTAGTCAATAATTAGAACAAAAAAGAGCTCATTAATAATCAATTTTCAGTAATCCAATGGTTAATGAAAGAATTTGTGGAGATTTTTCCAATCTCATTTTTGCTTTTCTTTATTCACTTCTTGGCTTCCTGCCACAGACTCTGCATTATTTATTCATTAGCAGTCACACTACTGCATGACCCAGGAAAATAAAGGGCTCAGAAACATAATATTTTCTTTTACTCTTTTGTAGCAGTTCTAAAAGAATAATATGTTGCAATAGGAGGTCAAAGCAATTAACTCAAATGAAATTTGTTAATATTTATAAGTTTCAATGATCATTTGCCATAAAGATGAATCTGCTTAACTTTATACAGCAATGAGTGGCTAGAAACACTGGTTCAGTACAGTTAAGTTTTTAAAAAAGTTCCTAAGAATCTTAACTTTTGGCAACTTCTGTAAGTATCAAAACATTCTGAGAGTTAGATAATTATCCCTCTTCTTCCAAAAAGCCTTCAGATCTCACAATATTAAAATGTATTTTCCTAGCAGGTAGTTTATCATGATGAGTGAATTTTGATCATGTTCTTTGGAAGATAAACAGTGGAAGAACGAAATGTTGGGCTTCAGTTATAGCTGAGCTTTCCAAAAGAAACAAAGTGACTAGTTAATCCTTAGAGAACTGGAATTTGGTGGAGTGTTAACCAAAAGAATATTTAGGAGATTGCCTAAGTGTCTGTATGTACATGTACTCAAAATTCTGCCTCTCTGCAGAAAAGCAGAAAAGCAGGAAGAAGGCAGGACCACTGACCCATATACAGAAATGTTAAGGGTTTTTAAAACATAGTTCCTGTGTGTGTGTGTGTGTGTGTGTGTGTGTGTGTGTGTGTGTGTAGATGGATATGAAACAGAGAAAGAGACTGTGAATCTTTAGTACACAGAGCATCACTGTGCTTTTTAATACACAGAGGTAAGGGGACAAAGTCTGTGATCCTTGTCCCGATAGGTTCCTGCGGTAAAAATCAACATGGACTCCTCCACTATGGTAAGGTTTCAGGATATCTAATTTGGGAGATAATTTTTAGTGGTGGTAACACCAGATTTCTAGTTTGAAATTTCAACTTAACTTTACTACAACTCAATAGGTCACGTTGCCTCTCCACTAATTGTATTTGTGTGTGTAGTTTTCAGCAATCTCTCAGGGTATTGAAAAATCTAGCCAGTTTGTCATGTAGAGGTACAAGATCCCAACAATGAATGTAACTGTACTGCATCCCTAAAATGTACCAATAAACTCAATTAAAGCTGGAAAAAAAAAGAAAAATCTAGCCACACACACAAAAGCTCACAACGAACATTCAATTTCTGTTAAATTTACAATGCAGCATCAGAGAAAATACATAAAATACTGTTTTGGGCACAGAAGGGAAATCTAACTCCCCAAATCCATTCTTGATTATCACACTTTACCTGTGCCAGAATCACCTTGCCCCTCAGCCTCTCGTGTCTACAGTAGACCTATTTCTGACTTCACTGGAATTAGAGGAACCGCTCTTCTCATGGCACTGGGTGGCAGTGCATAGGAAAATAGGAGCTGAAAGAAGGAAACCAAGACACATAAGTACATTTATGGAAGGGCTCATCAATACTCTGTGGTACCACAACTGTTTCCTACCCTGGCCAGATCAACATTTTGGGCAGTTTCACATCCCCAGTTCCCAGGACTTCTCACATGTTCCTACTAGACCACTTACCGAGCCCAGTGCCCAGCTGTGGTTCTGTTACTCATACTGAATTTTTCAAACTGACTCTGTAAGCATTTAAAGGCCAATGGTTTGGATCCTCTGTTAGTTTTCTTGCATCTTGCTTTGTTCTTATTGAATTCTTAACCTAGTTTTAACATTCTAGGCTCTAGTCCCCAAGCTTTGCCATAGTAACTGGTGCCCTGGTTAATCGAATTTAGGTTATAATGCAGTGATATATTTAAAAAGGATAAAACTAAGACTGATAGTATATAGTATATACATTTTTATTTTCAAATGAAAAAACTGTCTTACTGATATATTTGCTTAAAACCTATGTTTATTATGGATAAAATGCCCTATTTCCTTCTGAGAAAAATGCTGATAAAAGTTGAGATATGGTATCATTTTCTTTGCCTTTTGAGCAATTCAAAATAACATAAAGTTTGTGGGTTTGAGATAAAATGATGATGTATATAAAGGCATTTAAAGTAGTGTAAGTACTTGACACATTTCATTTCATAAAGTTTTAGATTTTAATGTCTCAATTAAGAAATAATTTCATTAATTCTCTACAAAGAATAGTATCAAACTGAGGTATAGTAATTAATGCTACTTTCAGATATATTTACTTTATTTTTTAGTTTTGATAATATGCTGAAAATACATGAAAAAAATACTAAAAATTTGATTGGAAAATTTGTATTTTTAGAATCCCCCTTTGTATATTTCATGTAAAACCAATGTCCTCTGAATTAATATTGTCTTTTGGGTGAGAACAGAAGGTTAGATAGGCATCTAAAATAGTCACAAGGAAACTATCAGGAAGAATGACATGTAATATACTTAGCAAAAAGAACTTCAATTTTTCCACATTTTAAAAGATAGGAAAGTTAGGTAAGAGGCTAAATGTGGATTTGTGTGTGATTCATGTTGTCCATGGAGACAAATATGAATGCTCTTTAATACATGAGCCCGTTGAACTTACTGAATATTTTGAAAATGATATAACTTTCTGACTTGCTTAGGATGTAAGGACCATATCACTTTGTAAATAATTTAATTTGGAATCTATGTGGGAATAGAGTCAATAAATTCATTTTTAGTTCTAGATGGCATACTCTCAAATGGAAAGAAATGCTCCTATGTATTTTTTCTAAACACAAGTGGACAAATATGCTGAAATCAAAGTCACATCAGAAAAACTGACCCCACTCAACTTGCCGGAAGTTCCTGTATACTCTGAGCTCATGGAACTCCAGCTCTGGCAGTAGACTTCACAAATAAATCTTACACAGCATAGTGGACTAGAGGCTAGAGGCTATTCAATATAAATAAGCAAAAACAGAACTCGTGCTTGACAAAGTATATTACAGAAGACTTTCCCCCAAGGTTTTTAAGAATTGGAATTCATAATAAAGCCAAATATAACCTTGAAAGTCTAATGAATAGGAGAAAATTATCATCAATTATATGACATTTTTAAACAAGCACATTGGGACCATGAGCTACAGACTATTTGAAATATCCTTTTGCTGCTTGCTCTGGGGATATGCTTGCAAATTTAATTTCCAAATCTGGGATATCATTGAACTTTATTATGGGGCAAAATAACAGCTAACTGTGTGTTAAGCATAGTAGAAAGCTTTTCATTTATATATTTTACCATAACCAACAAGATATACATTTTGTCCTCAATTTACAAATGAAGACTTTGAGGTTCAAGCTGCAGGAACTAATTCTGTAGGGAGTTCTCAAATATCACTCATTCTTTCATTCATTTGTTTATTTATCTTAAAGAAGCAAGTAAACTTACGCTTCACTCATTGAGAAAGATGTTTATCTGTTACAGATCAAAAAAGAAATGGTGTGATTCCCATGTCTGTGGAAACTCCAGGGATGATTACATTATAGGTCATGAAGCCAAGGGCTCTTTCGAGAATGGGCTGGTATGGGCCGAGGATTTGGCTCAGCAGTTCTGCTGCCTGCCTTGCAAGCGCAAGGACCCGCGTTCTATCCCTGGTTAAAAAAAAAAAAAAAAAAAAATTAAGAATGGGATGGTAGCGCAAGAGTGTAGAATCTGGAGAAGAGGATAAAGAAAAGAAGAGACCGTATGCATTTGAAAGATGGTACCACATATACAATATATGTATTATATGCATATATTTATTCATTTTCACATTTATTCACTTATTTTATTAATTTTTATTGTATTAGTACATGTCTGTAGTATATAATGTTTACATTCTTTGGGTGAAGCTGGTACGTGTATGTACATGGCATGCCTTAGTTCCCTTTTTCATCCCCTTTCTTTCCTCTACCTTCCCCCTCCCTCCATCTCTTGGTTCCCTTCCTCTTTGAGAAAATCCATCTCCCTGCTTCCTATTACCTATCTTTTTTTTGTTCTTTATTCTTACTTTGGATTTCTCACAGAAGAGAAACCATACAATACTTTACTTTGTGTGTCTCATTCATTTCACTTAACATTATGGTCTCACAGTGAATCAATTTTCCTACAAATGACTCAAGTTTATTCTTCTTTATGGTAGAGCAGGGACTCAGTTATGTACACCACATTTTCTTTATCCATTCATCTGTTGATGGACATATAGTATGCTACCAAGATTTAGCTAGAATAAGTTGTACTGCTATAAACCTGGATATGAGGGGCACCATTTTCTTTTTCATTGTATTTCCTTTCCCAGTAATTATTTCACACTCAGAAATTAGCCTATTCACTGGCCATGATATCTGTACACACACACACACACACACATCTAGGAGACATGAAATAATTCTAGTAACCAGAGGAAGCACTATAAACTTCTCTTTCCCCAGTGTCTTGACCATCAGTTTCCTAAGGAGAAAAACCCTGATGATTCCTTAAATTAATTTCATTTTAATTCATTTAAAACTATTACATTTCTCAGAAGACCATCTGCTGTCCCTCTCTTTGATTATTCTTCTATCCCTTCTTCGGGGGGTCAATTTGAAAAATGAGACCCATGATTTTCATCTTTAGAAACACTTCTCTCCATTGAAAAAGAAAAAGTAAGGCTTAAATGAGATGAGTGTTATTTCTACGACATATCTTATTTCAGTTTAAGGATGACTCATTTAAATCTTGAGCTCTTTTTGACTTCTCAGCATGAGAGATCCATCAACAATCCATGATTCAAAGAGAAAAAGACGGACCTAGACCTGGCAAAGTGCAGTGTAAAGAAAAGGGTATGTTTATCACCGTTCTCACAGCCTCTTTTAAGTCATATTAGCATCCATCTGGTTCAGTATTTTATTATCAGTAGAAAACCAAAAGAAGATGGCATCAAGTTGAATATTTAGGGACATCCCAGTTTTTTCTTACTAACATTCAGTCATAGGAATTTAGAGCTACAGTGAAATTTTGTTTCTCCAAACTACAATACCCTCAGTTGCTTTAGAAAGAAAGTAAAGGGCCGGGGATTTAGCTCAGTGCTTCCACCATCTGCCTTGCAAGTGCAAGGACCTGAGTTCAATCCCTGGTACAAAAAAAAAAGAAAGAAAGAAAGAAAGAAAGAAAGAAAGAAAGAAAGAAAGAAAGAAAGAAAGAAAGAAAGAAAGAAAGAAAGAAAGTAACAAGAATACAAACTCACATGAAAGCAAAGTACTGGGTTTTTAATGCATATATTGTCTTTTGTTTTTTGTTTGTTTGTTTGTTTGTTTGTTTTTGGTACTGGGGATCAAACTCGGGTCCTTGCACTTGCAAGGTAGGCGATGGCACCACTGAGCTAAATCCCTGGCCTGTTTTTTTTTAGAGTATTTATTTATACATATATTGTCTCTCTATATATTTTATAGCCTTTCAAATTGTTACATTAGCCATCAATGCTGGAATTGTTATTTTCCATTTATAGCTGAGGATGCTGACATTCAGAGGATTTATAAATATTTTAATATTTTTAGCAGCAGAAGGAGTATACACTTAAAAATGACTCTGTAACTTAGAAATTTTTGTAGGATACAAACATCAATGTGAGAAAAATCAGTTGTTACTTGTTGCATAGTCTCAGCGAGTCATGATGACAACCTGGGTTATTGTTGGGTGCCAGAGGGGAGATAATAAAATGAGTCGAAATGTAGAGTTTAGAACCAATGGCACTTGATGATAGTGTTGCTGTTGGAGGCGAGAGAAGGAGAATAGAGAGTCAAATTTGACAATCAGTTTTTGGCTTGAACTGCCTGGCTGGTGGAGCCACTTTCAAAGATGAAAAAGTGTGAAAAGAAGTTGTCGGAAGGGGAGGTAAGCAAGGGAATAAAGAATGAGTATGGGGAGCAATAAGCTCAGAAACTGATGGCATGATACTTGATGCTTTTGAATTGGAAGTCTGAGAATATATCTCACTAAATGACCTCTCAAATCTTTCCCTTCCCCTTTATCTGTGTGATCATCCAAATGCTACTTAGACCTTGAGTTTTTAAATTAACATTGAGTTAAATGTTAAGTACATTTTTTGAATAGTGATAGTGGTTGACATTCATCAAATCACTTGAGCTAAGACTTGTGATCCCCTGGATTTATTTAGGTTTTAGGTAACTTGAGTGAAAAGGTATTGTCTCAGAGGAATTATTACTGTAAATGGAATCTCACCTCAATCTAAACTAGGATTTTGAATTTTGGTGTGTGTTTGGTAAAAGGTGCAGCTAAAAGCTTGAAGAGCCTGTGTGGGTGAGGTAATTGACACAGTAGAAAAATGTCTTCAGGGAGGAGGATGTCTGAGGCCATGGATGGACAGAAACGAGCAGATGAGAGGCTATTTCTTTTACTGGTGAGTATCATGGACTCATTCTGAATGGACTGAATGCAGCCAGGGGCCACAAGATGAATCTGCAGGATCTGTTTTCACTCCACAGGGGTACCTATCAAGGATGCAGGTAAGGAAACAGCGTCATTTTGTAACAAGAAATAATATTGGAGATGAAAAATGTAATATTTTATTTCCCAATCTGTTAACTGTATGATAGGCCGAGTTCTTGTTCTCCAGAAATTGAAGAACGAGTCCTAGGAACAATGGGGGTTAAGAGTAGGAAGATAGTTACTGATAGGAAAGCTCCTGAGGGGCAGGAGAGTCCTGAGTGGGGAGCCAGGGACCCCATTTTACAGAGGAATTTTATATGGTAAAACCCGCATGGGTACAATGTGGGCCACAGCCATGAACATCCAGTAAGGTTACAAGTAGAGTCACTCAAGTAATGGTGGTCCATTTGGAAAGCAAGTCATGTAATAAGTGTGGATGGAAAGAACAAGGATTCTCCTAGGAAGTGGTGGGTCCAGAGGTCTCGGTTACCCATTGCGGTGGTTGATGTCTGTCTAGACTTAAGTAGACCCAGTGTTTGTTCTTTGAGGAACGATGTAGGTCTGGTCATCTAGGCTTTATCTTGAGGCCTGGTTTTCAATCTATGTGTCTCCGGCGCAGCTATGGTGTGTTTCATTTTTGCCCTGATCCATCCCTATCTGACTGCCTCTAACATTTCTACTCAGCTCACCTATCTATAATAATTTCTCACCTCATTTAGGCCTCATACAGACTGGTTCTGGAACAATAAAAGTTGTTTGGGCTTAAAGGTCTGTATTTTGGGAGAACCCAGATAGGATTCAGCACCCTGGGACAAAAGCCAATGTCAAATACCTCTCTGAAGTGCTTCCACTGGCCAGGACCTCAACACAGGCTGCTAGGCAGAGGATCTGAGAGGAGTCTTTGCCAACTCTGTTCTGTGCAGGTGAGGCCCATCGATAGAGGCAGATACAACATTGCAGCTCTACATGGAGGGCTGTGAGACTTGAGCGACTGCCGTCAATGTGGTTTAATTTGTTAGCACAACTGGTGAGGCCTGGAGGAAAGTGAGAATTACAGTAGAGAAGAAGTTCTTAGGCTGAGGTGTGCCTCAGAATAACTGATGAGTTTTTTTTTTTTTTTTTAAACCCATGCTCGTGTCCCATCGCGTGGGATTCTGATTTAGCCTAAGCTGGCATCTTGGTAACAAGGTGATGGAAAATCTCTAAGGGAAATTTTGCTGCTTGACACTGGTCAAGAGCCAATGTATCAGAGTTGAGTCAGAGGTGGAAATAACTAGTAAAAAGAAGAAATTTAGATTTTTGGAATGATTTCCCTTTTTACTGTATTGCTTTAGGTCCTCAACCCCTTCTCAACATCCCACGTTGAGATTATAATAGCTTCTATTCCTTAGTATTGGTTTTCTTAAATTCCTCCCTGAAGGCTTCACTGAAAGACAATTACTGGAAGCTTCAGGCAGGCTTAAACCCTTAGATTCTTCTTACCTGGATACAAATGAAAAGAAAAGTTAAGAATGTAAACATCCTTTTTTTTTCCCCCTTCGGAAGAAAATGTCCGGCAATCTGATTTTTGTTTGATCAGCTCAATGTTGAATAATTGGGTGAATATTTTTCTTGAAACATCCTCTCTCTTCCACCATTTCTAAGTTTGCTCTACTGTTTTTCTGTTTGTTTTGTTTTGCTTTTGCTTAAAGGTTATCAATGGAATTTAGACATCAAAGCAACTTCAGCTCCATTTCTCCAGACTAGCACCACATTTTGCAAAAGCTACCCTCTGGAATCAAAAGGCATAAAAACCATCCGTTCCCATAAAAATCTTCATCCAGGCCTCTGTAAACTGGGGTAGTATGATTTTTCTTCTGTAGAAGCTATAATATTAAAAAGAAATTGGCTTAGTCTAATTTTATTTCAATTATTGCTTTATTTCTTATTTTTATATGTTACTTTCAATCTAATAGAATTCCTGTGATAAGAATGTTGTAACTGCAGCATTTTTTAGCATAAAAATTTCAACTGTCAATTCTAGTAATTGAGGGAACAGAAGTCAAAGTTACATCAGGAATGAAGCATCTCTCTACTTTTACTTTCCAGGAATCAATGAAGACATCGTAGATCAGCACCAATTTGAAAGAGCCAGACTACGCAATCTTTCTGTGTTGTGTCTCATAGGAAGGGATGTGAGTTTCTAAAGAAAAGAGGTGATGCTTTTAGTCCAGCGGGGGAAAGGAGAGTTTGGTCTTGGGAATGGAATAACCTGATGGTCAGCCGAGTGCCCTCGGGAGGGAGGCCTGACACAGCCAACTGCTGGGAAACTAACATAACTGCTCTGCTAGAGGGAGAGGCACACTCTGATCAGATATGTCCAACTGTCCAAGGGGCTTTGGGTATCATGAGAAAAGGAAGTGATGTTCCTTTCAAGTGAAACTGTAGAATGTCCCACCCATCTTTTTTTATACTTCATCTTCTCTTTTAATAGCCTTTTGAGAAAAATTTAAAAGCAGATTGTGCAAACCAGTGTTTATTGTAAACATCTGACTATTTAACATTAACAGATGTCATTTCTCTAAAAAATTCAGAGACTATCTTTAGATTAAAATTTAGTATTTATCACACATAAGATGAAACAGAGACTAAACTCTCTAATACCCTGTTATTCTTCAACTTATCCAGTTTAGGTATATTACTGATGAGGTGAAAAGAAAGTCCTTTTTTTTCCTTCATCTAGGGATTTAGCTCAGTGGTTCTGCCGCCCGCCTCGCAAGTGCAAGGATCCGAGTTCGATCACCGGTACCAAAAAAAGAAACTTTTTATCTTCTTCTAAAACTTTTGACCTTTATTGAATGACCTTGGGTAACTGATTTATCCTCTTCAATTTTTATTTTTTTATTCAGAAAAGTTTTAATAGTTACTATATATTATTTTAAAATAAGATTCGAGGTTTTAAAAGACCTAAGAATTTTCACAAACATACTCTGTGGAACTATTTCATTATAAAATCTAAAGCGAGCTGGGGATTTAGCCTTGCAAGCTCAAGGTCCCGAGTTCGATCCCTGGCACCCCCCCAAAATCTAAAGCTACATTAAATTAATATTAGCGTTTTAATAGAATCACTGGGTGGGAATTATGAGATGTAATTTTGAGAGTTTCAAGGGTCAGTGTTGGGATGAGGCATATGTTTTTTATCCTGAAATCTCTGTGTTATCTTTTATTACCCAAAATATGTAATGGGGTAAATGGACATGACCTTGAATAAAATAGAAAAAAGAAAGAATGAGAAGTGTCTTTTATTTAGTAATGCTTATTAACTGAAAATTCAAAGTCTATTCACATTTTTCAGTAGAGGAGTCACGTGACCTACACATAAAGTAGCACACGGAGAGTGATGACGCCAAAGAGAACTTGGAGACGTTGTTAGTGTCCTGCCTCTTCCTCCAGTTACTGTCACAAATTCAAGTAATAATTTTTTTCATCTAGACAATTGTCATCTCAACTGTGTGAAAATTGTTTAAAACATTATCATAGATCTGTAGTTTGTAGTTTAAGTAAAGTAAGTCCTTGCATTTCCCAACTCTCTTATTTCTGCTACCCCCAAATCTCTCCATGGGACCATACCTATCCCAGCAACTATTTGAGTGAAGATGGAAACATAAATTTAGTTGGATGTTCATTATCTCAGAAGGAAATGAGTAGTGCCAATATTCCATAAAGCTCCATCTTCTCATACAAACAACCTCTTACTAAAGGAAAAAGAGCAAAGGTAATTTTCTGGACCACTCAAAATCTCAAGTTAAGTAGCCATACAACACATGTTCCATGAGTGATTAGGATGAAGTCATATCATTAAAACTAAACTTTTATACTGTCAATTTTTATGTGTGTGTTTTATAAGAAAGCTATCCTGGAAAATGAGGAAACAAGGAAGATTGATTGTCTTTAGTGTTTTCAAAAGTTACTGTGGAACAGATTTCATTTGGAGAGTTTCCAGTTGCCACCTACTTCTACACAGCTAAGCTTCACACCCACAGGGACTGGAGGAAATGCAGAGCACTGTACATTTTGTAAGTTTAGAGACTAGTGGGTAGGAGTTATTCAGTAGATATTTGCCTGGAGAAATGTTTATCATAATCTTTAAAATTTTCTTTTATAGCTATTTTATAAGTAATCCAAGATTCTTCATTTTCAGCAACTTGAGTTAAGGTAAGGACTGTAGATGGTTTCCAGTCTTACTTATGTATGTGTAAAATAAGGACACAATTGAGGTTGAAATGCCAGTCTGAGATGTCCTTGGAGATATAGTTTTAGTTTCCATTTCATCAAAAGCATATGAAGAAGTACTATGTGTAAGACTTTGTAGCTTTGGATGAATAGAAAGAAACACTAAACACAGCTTCTGCTACAAAAGGAGTTCTTAATCTGATGGAGGTGACAGACTGGAAAAATACACAAATTGTATTTTGGAAATAAACAAAGCAGAGGTGTGGGGAAAATGCTGACACAGACATGCAGCAAATGCTGCAGGCTCATGCTTTGGATAACAGATTAGTTATTGTTGAGAAAGACTTTTAATCCCCATCCTTGCTGATTGACTAATGTTACACTACCTAGATTGGTGCATGGGGAGGAAGGGCATGCAAATAAATCTCACCTGAACCTGGAATTTGATAGTATTCTAGAATCCATCGAAATATTTAGCATTTTCCTAATCTCAGTGGTGCCTAGACCTTGTATAACTGTCTATCTTTTAGGAAATGCAAATGTTCTGATTCGTTCCCACAGCCCTGGGTCGGAGAAGTACATGAACATTTTAGGAATTTCTTTCTAAAATCTTTGGGCAAACTATTTGATATCTCTGTGTCTCAATTTCTCATTCTGTAAAATAGGAAAGCAATATCTACACCACAAAGCAGTTTGGAGAATTAAATGAAGTAATACAGATTCCAGGGCAAATGTGCAAAACCTGGCAGACATTGTCTCATCCTTTCCTTCTTGCATTTCCCTGATACCATGTTCTTTCTTTTGCTCTGACTGATCCCACAGTAGAGGTAAGGTTGGGGATAGAATAAGGGTCTGTTCACACAGGAAAGTGAAGGAGATAAAGGGACAGATGAGTTTCACGACAAGGCATAAATATGATAAAATAAGAAAATTAGGGAACTTCACAGGAAGTAATCCATAGGGATGTATAAGAGAATCTGTAAAAATTATGAAGATACTTCTCTGACAGTATTTTGTGGTGTTAATATAATAGCTAACAGTATTAATTTCAATATCAACGGCACACTCACACTAATGGAGAAATTACTATGGGCCAGGCATTGTGCTTAGTTTAACTTACAAAGATCACCTTCTTTAATATGGGCAAGTAAAATAATAACACAGTCCATTATACTACATCTGAAATTCTAAAATAAAATATCACTAAAAACAAACACTTTCTACTAATTGGCTTGACAGTAAAACCTAGCCTGCACTTACCTGAGACTCTTTTTAATCTTTATTTTACTTAGGTGACTATTTGTGTACTTTAACACATAAATCTTAATGCTTGGTCATAGGTGTTTTCTCTGAGGCCACAGGGTTACATTCCATACAGTCACTCTAAAACATGAATGTCTCCACTTTCCAATATTTACTTTGCCTGGAAAATTTCAAATAAGGTAGAGTGGACCCTTGAAAGGAGCTCACATTTACTAAATGATACTTCTTGCTTTATAGCGGAGGCAACTGAAGAATGATGTGATCAAGAAACTCGAGGTCACTAGGTAGTAACACAGGAATTTAGAATGTGAACAAAGTCTGCACCCGGGAAACTTTTGTTTATTACAGATACTGCTTCACTTATATTACTATAATTTCACTCTAGCTTTACTGCTGAAAATTAAAGATTTTGAGGCAAAATTGATCCATGATAAAATGTCCTTGTGATATTGAGCAAGTTACTTAACCTTTCCTTGTTTCTTCCTTCCTTTCTGTAAAATAGGAGGATAATACATGCTGCGTAGAATAGTTGCAGGAATTCAGTAGATTAAAACACACAGATCAGTATCTAACATACCTTCTGTAGATATCTAAGAAAGAGAAGGATAGAATGAAAGTCAATTCTTTTATGCAAAGATTTATAATAGATTTATAATACTTTTCAGGAATTAAATAACTACTTTCTGTGCTCCAGTGCCTAGGTATCCAGTGCCCTTCAAATTGAATCAATGGCATTTATTGCTCAGGTTGAAGGTGGGTATGGAACAAAGAAGGTCTTTATTTTTCTTTGAGTTCTTAGAATGACATTTTTAAAATCCATTGCAAGACTTTAGACATAAAGCCATAATTTATTTAAGCAAAAAGTGTTTTATAAGTTCCAAAAGCTTTCCTTGACATTCAAAAGTCTGGGCACAGTTCACTTGAGCCTTGGAGTATTTTTATAAGAAGATGGAGCACAAAGAAAGCAGACTAGTTGTAAGGAGAGATATCTTATGATAGAGATAATTCTCTTTCAGTAAGAAGAGCAGGATCTGAAAATAGAGAGGGAGGGAGAAGGATAGATATGAGTGATCTGACTCATCTACTTGTGTATTTGTGCCTTTAAGAGAGGAAAGGGGATGTAATCTCCTTAGCTAAGCTGTGGATTCAGACAGATGTTGGTGTTTTGAAGTCTCTAGACAGATGAGACATATCTTAGGCCACGTTTGAAGGCTGCCTCAAAGAATTCTGCACACTGAGGCATAGGAAGAAAATGAGCTGATGGTTCTTAAATCTTCTATGAGAGTCATGGAATTCAGACAAATAGCAGAATAGACAGGCTACTATGGGGACCTTACTACTAAAGACTATGACAAAATCCCAAGGCATCAACAGCAGGTGACATTTCAGCTCCATGCAACAAAATCATCCAAGTTACACCTCAGGAGGCACTGGTGTAGGATAATGAGGGAAGACAGGAAGAACTCAGCATTAGACATTGTGCAGACCAAAGATCTCTCTCTTCACTACCTTGCTGGCCTGGACACAGATGCCAGCTATAGAGGAATTAGGGGAGGTTCTGTAGCAGGACACTTACAACTGTGACTGATTTTCACCAATCTTCAAAGTAAAAGAAGGTCAGTTGCTTGGATTTAGCAAATTTTATTTCATTTTCATTATGATAATTTAAAGGTATACAGGATTTCTATAATCACACTCCATTCTAAATTATGGCAGAATTTGGTTATGAGAGAAAATGAGATTTATGTAACTACCCTCCAACCATATATAATTAGAAAACTGGAAAAATGTAAGAAATGACACCTTTATGATACTTGAAGGTTAGCAGCATAGGACAGTAATACTTGGGGAACGGGAAACACAGGAGGTGAGCCATACCTTTGCCAGGCTTTCTGCCTGAAGGTCATTTCTTCTACAGCGCAGGAAGAGGAATCTGACAAAGCTTGGTTGTATTAGTGAATTCATGAGATAAATTCAGCCTTTGGGGAAACTAAGGCAGCTAGAATTTGTAGAGCAGACTACTGAAAAGGAAGGTCCGTGCTGACAAAGGAATCCAGATGACTTCATAGAAGTTCTATTTGACTCAGTCTTAATCTACAAAGACTTCAATGGACATGAACCAGTGAGAAATTGCTGCATTTGTGAAATGGGGAACCATGTCCTGAAACTTGAGAAGATATGAGGCAAAAGAGCAGATAGATCTCAGTTTAAAAGATAGTAAAATGATTAACATTTAAGAACCTTAAAACGGTATGTCATATCTGTATACATGCACATATATAAATGTTTATTATATATATAAAACATAAATTACATATGAGTATAGATACATAGAAAATATGAAAGAAATGAAAATGTGAAACAGGCTTAAGTGGAACTTTTAAAGAAAAAATTCTGTAATTAAAAATTTACTGGATTAGATAAAAACTGAAGATTTAGATGCAACAGAAGAGGTATAGTATAATTGAGCACAAAGAAACAGTGAGAAAGTATCCAAAATAAAACAGAGAAAAAATACTGAAAAAATTAGTGTATATTGACCTTTGAGGCAATATCAAGTAATTTAACATAAATATAATTAGCATTTCAGAAGGAAAGTGAAAAGGATAGAATAAATATTTGAAGACAATTGACCATCATTTTTGCAAGTTTATTACAAAATAAACTATATAGCAATCTACAATTCCAAAAGAAAAAATAAAGTCCAAGTAAAATATATATAAATAAAACCTTGCTACATTTATTGAAATAAAATTGCTGAAAAAAAAGTATTAAAGAGGGAATCTTAAAAGTAGGAAGATAATAAAGATGGGTCATATTTAGGTGACCAGTGAAAAATTATGGCAGCTTTCTCATCAGGAACTACGCATATCCCAAGACAATGAATTTACTTTTGGAAAAGTGATGACAGAAGAAAAAAGTTGTCAACTTAAAGTTCTATAACCAACAAAAATTGCTTTAAAAAAAAAGTAAGTGGGCTGGGGATTTAGCTCAGTGGTTCTGCCACCTGCCTCACAAGCACAAGGTCCTGAGGTCGATCCCTGGTATCAAAACAAAAAAAGTAGGTAAACAGTTGATGAGATTACTGTACAATTAATAAGGAAATTCAAAGAAACTGGGATTTCAAAAGTTTTAAAAAACTTGGATGGTTACTATTTCCTAATTTTAATGATTGTAAAGCTGAAGTGGTCAAGTTAGCATAATATTCACAAAGGACAGACATACAGATTAACAGAACGGAAGTAACTATTCAGAAATAGACCAACATTTATTTAATCAATTGATTTTCAATGTAGGTGTCAAAATTAATTGGGAGAAAGTAATAGTCTTTTCAATATATTGTGCTGGCATAACTGGTTATCTGTATGGAGAAAATAAATGTCAATCCTTTCACTGTACTGTACATAAAAAGAAACCAAACTAAGCCATAGACCTACACATAGGAGGTAAAATCATAAAATTTTAAAAAGGAAACAAGAGAAAATCCTTATGATGACACACTAGGCAAATATTTATTAGATAAGATATAATCATAAGGTGTAAATGAAATATTCATAAATTGGATTTTATCAAAATAAAAAGTTTGACTTTTCAAATGATACTATTATTAAGAAAATGAAAAGGAAAGGCAAAAATGGGAGAAAATATTTATATAACATATCTGATGCAAGGTGTGTATGTATGTATGTGTGTTATAAGGACATCTTACAACTCAGTAAATAAACTGACAATATAATTAAGAAATGGCAAGGTTTGGGGCATTTCATAAAGAAGATATGCAGATGCCTGACAAGCTCATAAAATAGTTAATATCATTGGTATTAGAAAAATAAATGAAGATGTCATTAAGTAGCATTACATGTCCATTAAAATACCTTAAATTGAAAGGTTACCAATTATAGGTGTTGGATAAAATACAGAAAAAGTGGAACTCTAATATATTGCTAGTAAGAATGTAAAATATTATATCTGTTTTGGATAGTAGTTTAGTAATTTCTTAAAAGTTTAATCATAGTACTTGTGTCTAAAAATGACAATGTATTGTGGGTTCACTGAAAATTGTAAAACAAAGGATGAGGAATGAAAATGAAAGTACTCTTAAAATTCATGTTATGGATAAATTAATAGAATACTATTTCCAATTAGACTGTGATAAGTTAAAATTATGTCTTATAAATCTTAAAGCAACTGCTTAAAAATAATCTAGCTATAATTAACAAAAATAGATGTTAAAAATTGCAAAGAGCAAGATCATAAGCTGAAATCTAATAGTAGATTTTAATAATAGATTTAATTACATTAAATCAAAATGGTCTGAAAACTCCAATTAATAGGAACAGATTAATATTTCCAGATGGGATATAAACACAAAATTCAGTTATATGCTATCTAATATTTATGTAATTTAAGTGTGAAAACACAAGTATGTTAAACATAAAAGATTGGAAAATATTCTCTGATCAACAAGAGCCATACGAAAGCTGGAGTAATCATAAAATACATTTCAAGATAAGTAGTATTATCAGAGGTTAAAAGAATCATAAAGGTAAAAGGATTAATACATGATGCTGATCATTTTAAATTAGTATATTGACATTATTTAAAGACCTTCAAAATACACAAAACAAATATGGATCAAAGAAAAATAGAAATGCATGGTTACAGTTGTATATTTCAACATTCCTTTCCCAGTAATTGATAGAGCAACTAGTCAAAAATAGCAAGACATTTATTCACCTCAAATTCACTAAAATACACCATATGCTGAACCATAAAACACATATTATATATATGTGTGTGTGTGTGTGTGTGTGTATATATATATATATATACACACACACACACACACACACATATATATAATATGTGTTTTATGGTTCAGCATATGGTGTATTTTAGTGAATTTGAGGTGAATAAATGTCTTGCTATTTTTGACTAGTTGCTCTATCAATTACTGGGAAAGGAATGTTGAAATATACAACTGTAACCATGACCAGCCCCACTTATATTGTGTTTTTAAAAATTAAAATAATAATGAATATGTAGTACAACCACAACTTTAAAGATAGACAACTGAAAGATACCTGAAAATACAGAAGATTTGAAAGTTAAATAACATCCTTTTACAAATTAAATTTTACATAATCATGATTATGTAAAACATGATTTTACATAATCATTGTACTGTATCAAGAAATTACAAAAGAAAAAGGCAAAATATTTTAAGTCAGATAACAATAGAAGAACAATATATAAAAATGTGTTAGATGCATCTAAATCTTTGTTTACAGGGTAAACTAAAGTTCAATTACTGATATTAGAAACTTCAGTAACATCATGCCATCAAGAAAATAGAAGAAAGGGAATAGTAAAAATAGACTGAAGAACTAAATTGCAAAACAAAACTCAATATACACAGAAAATCATTCTTTTTTGATCAATCACTAGCTTTATGGAAAAAGGAAAAAATAGCATGAATGACTAGTATTAGCAATCACAAAAAGAGATCACTGCAAATCTTACAAACACTAAAAGGATAATATAAGAATATAATGAGCTTTTGCCAATAAATCTGACAAACTGGATTTAAATGAGCAAATACCTTGAAAAGCACAATAAATAAAATTGACAAAGGTAATTAGTTTAAATAGGTTCATATTTATGTGTTAAAGAAATTAAATTCATAATTGATATTTTTCTACAAGTAAAACTACAGAAAAATTTAGTACTAATTTTCTCCAATGTTTTAAGGAAAAATACCAACACTGATTTTAAACAGAAACTTTCAAAAACTAGAGGAAAAGTGAACACTTTTCAAGTCTTTTTGTTAGACAAGCATTATCCTGATGTCAAAAACAGGAAAATCAATTATTTCTCAGGTATATAATTGAAAAAAAATCATTAATAGAATACTTAGCAATATACACAAACAATAATACTTCAAGACTGAGAAATGTTTAATCCCTGAGAAGACTGATTAAACTTTTTTAATTAATTTTTTCATTCATAATTTTAGGAGAATTAAAAGAGAAAAATTATATAATCTCTTCAAAAAATAAATGTAAAGAATTTCCATGTGTACAGGGGTAACACATCGTACTAAATATGTAAGGTCATATCTACGTGGGTTTGATTACAGAAACTAAAAGTATTCTCTAAATAATGCAAAAAAGAATAAGATAAGACTATAAGAGCGAGAAGCAATTTAAATATGTTCAGGGACCATTTTCATCTCCAGAATTAAGGATTATTTTAATGTTACATCATTGCCTTTTCTCTTTTACTTTCCTTTTTAGTTTTATTTTAGGATTCCCTATTTTTAATGTTCATACAGAGATTTCTTTAACTGAAATACCGAATAGTTTCTTTGGTGTGAAAAACTATAATAGTACACAGGATCCTAATGAGATAATTAATAATGTGAAATAGGAAGTAAAGGGCTAAAGGTGTAGGGAAAGTGGGAAGGGTGGGGAAAGGTAATAAGGGAGAGGAAAAAAATATGAGAAATTGAAAAAATGGAAATAAAGTGTTTGTAAATGGGGAGGGGAGGAGGGGGTGAAGAGAGGGCAGGGACAAGGGGAAAAAATGAGAATCAAGACCTATTATGTAAAGGTACAGAATCCCAATGATGAATGTAATTGTATTGTATACCTAGATTGTACCAATAAACTCAATAAAAAGAAAAAAACCGAATTTAACAATAAAGTATCTTTTCACATTTAAAACTGACAAAAGGATTAGAAATTAGCTAGACCTCTTAGCCTGAAGGAAATCTATGAACCCGTAGCTTCCACCTTACTTAAAGACAAAAACTGCTCAGACAACTAAGAATTTTCTACAGTTCTATTCAACATTGTTCAAAAAGCAATAGCTAGTACAAGTCAAGAAAGAGAAACAAAAGACACAAGTGCTGAGATGAAAGGAGGGAAATTGTCTTTGGCATAATAATAAACATAATTGTTTACATGGAAAATCCCAAGGAATATATTTTAAAAATCTTTTAGTTCAAGTGAGTTCATGCTAATGTAAAAAAAATTAGTTGCATGCCTCTTTATTAGAAATTGTAAATTGACATTAAACAGTACTAGATACATATAAAATACTTTGAGGTATAAGACTAGTGTAGTGACGATTATAAAATATTTGTATGAAAAAAATTAAGAAACTTGAAAAGATGGAGAGATATCAGATTTCAAAGTATATTTTAAAAGTTATTACAAAGTATAATATTAGTAAAAGGATTCATAGAGTTTTTTGATATTTTGGCAAATGTAGCTAGCTCCTTCAATGGGATATGAAAACCTTTCCAAAAAATAGTACTGGAAAAGTGGAACGTCCATATGGCAAAAATTAATTTCTATAATTACTTCTTATCACACTACAAATGAACTCAAAATGAAAGAACTAAATTTTAGATTGATGGAAAAATTTCTATTACAAAATATCAAAGGAAATATATGTAATTTTACAGTAGGAAAGATATAGAAAGCAAGGATATATCCAATAAAATGTAGGATATAAAAAGCAAGAACCACATGAAAAATTAGAATTCACGAAAATTAAAACCTTTTGCTCTCCAAAAGACACAATAAAGAAAATGAAAATTCAAAATAGGCTGAAAGAAAATACTTATAAAACTTTTATCTGAGAAGGGGCTTGTATCCAGAATTTAGAAGGAATTCATATCTTAATAACCATAAGGAAAATGACCTAATAAAATTATTCAAATGTTTTGAACAGACTCTTGATTTTTGTCTACTAAGTGAATAAAATGATGTTCAATGGCATTAGCTGTAGGAGACAACACCACTAATAGTCACAAAGTCTCTAGACTATATTTAATGTTTTTTTTAACTTTGCTTACATTAGATTTTTTTGGTTCTTTTTCTTAGTTTAAAGAAAACTTGTGTTGAAGTGTGTTAAATTTTAATGTAGAATAGCACATATATCAAAGTGTCCAGTTCCAAGGGCTTTCAAAAAATGAAAACATTTGTCTAATTATTAACTAGTATTTACCACCACCAACAACAAAGAAGAAAGATTCTTAGTTCTAGATTTTTTTAAGGTATTGAATTAAACAACCTTGGAGCTAATCATCCTAATCTTAAAATTCCTTATTTGAAATAATAAGTGCTCTAATGTTTCTAATAGTTAGATATGTTTTTTCTATTTCTTGTAGCTGAAGTCTCATTCATACAATAGGGGAAATACTCTGTTTGTGAATGATTTAAAGTTCAAGGATTTATCAGATTAAGTAAGAAGGTCTTTTTCTAAGGTTCATACCCCACACAATAAATTATCCTAGAAAGGAGAGAGAAAATTGGATAATATTAGTAGGACTAAACAGCTATTAAATTAAAAATTATACATCTATATGTCAATATCACTATATGTATAAAGGTGTAGCAATAGCCTAGAAGAGTCAGAATCGGCTCTAACAAATTTATGAAGAATACAAATTTTAAAAATATGTATTATAAAAACATGTATATTGTGGAGGGCTGTTCCAAGAAAAAAAGAGTTAACTTTGATAATAAGAAAACATTTGGTTCAAGGCCTAGCAGCTGTACCTTGTATAAAAAATAAAAACTTCTTTATCTTTCTAAAATGCTTTAAAACCCAGTATAGCTTCTATAAAAACCTTGCTTTTTTCCTATTCACTTATATAACTTGATAAATAACTTCTATGCCTAAAGATGATGGTTACATAATTATAAGATATAAAAATATATAGAGCCTAAAATAAACCAGACTTCTTGTCTCCGCACTTCTGAGTGTGCTGTCCTTTCTTTAATCCTCACTCTCTTCTTTAGATACTGTTCGATTAGTGGGAGCAGGTCTCCCACAGTATATAAATGATTCCTTTATGATCGTTGATATACTCCAGGAAAATCGTGCTTCTGGTGATCTTGAATACTTCCATGTTTCTTAAATACTTAACCTAAATTATTAATATAAGAGTCCTCTCATCTACTGATTCTTAGTAACAGAGTTACTGAGTTTAGTCTTGATAAAGTTCAAACAGAAAGCTAAAGTTTTCTGTGAATTAAATTTTTTCATGAAATTTATTTGTTTATAAAGTCTATATCTCATAAGGCTTGTACATCAACTGAAGAAACTTGAGCCCTGCCTCCTGTATATTTAGAAACACTCAATGTGGTTGGTTTGAATTTGTGCCCACGTGTTCTTCAGTGTAATTAATTTCCTATTCCTTTAGGGATATATAAAGCTAAAGTTTTCTGTGAATTAAATTTTTTCATGAAATTTATTTGTTTATAAAGTCTATATCTCATAAGGCTTGTACATCAACTGAAGAAACTTGAGCCCTGCCTCCTGTATATTTAGAAACACTCAATGTGGTTGGTTTGAATTTGTGCCCACGTGTTCTTCAGTGTAATTAATTTCCTATTCCTTTAGGGATATATATAACAATGAAAAGAGATGTAGTATACCATCATATCAATTGACAGAAACTTTATATTACAAGTTAGAAATTCTGTAGGGGGAAAAGAAAATGTTCTCAGATAGGTTAGATAAGTAACTGGCAACCTCTCTAAAGTCATAGGAACCAGGAGATATAAAGTAGATATTTACTGTCCTGGGGAGAGGGAACAGGAGACAGAGTATTGGTGAGACAATGCTGGGGCATTGGCCTCTACTATGCTGTATAAACCATGTCATGCGAGTCAAATCCAGCTGCTGCCTAGTTCTTTTACATTTTTAAGTAGTTCAAAATTGTAAAACAGTAATATTTTTTGTGACATATGAAAGTTATATGGGATTCAAATTTCAGTGGCTATAAATAGTTTCATTGGTATGGAACCACGCCTAATTATTTACATATTATCTATGGCCACTTCTGAATTACAAGAGTAGAACTGAATATTTATCACAGAGACAAAATTACCATAATATTAAGAATTTACTCTCTTGCCCTTTGCAGGTAAAGTTTGCTGACCGCAAACTAGACAGTGTAGGCCAGTGGTGGTGAATCTATGGCATGCATGTTATTTGTGTAACTTTTAGACAAAAGATATTAATGTATGAGTTGTTTTTCTAAACTAAAATCTCAGTATTAATGTTTAATTGCAGTGTTGGCATTTAGGGATAAATAACTAGGTTTTGGGTTGCAGTTTGGATACTTGTCTCTAAATTGGTCTAGGCAATGCTTTCCAATGTTTAATATGTAAGTAAAATACCTTAGTGTCCTTGTAAAAATGCAGATTCTGATTCAGGTGGGGCCTGAATGTCTCTGCACTTTAGATGAGCACCCACTTTACAAGGTCCAACTGGTCCAAGGACTGCAAGGGCCTAGCAGAGGGTTAACAAGCTTAGTGTGCAAAAGGACAAATAGTAAGTATTTCAGGATTTGTGTACTATATATGGCCTTTTCAAACAAGTGCCCAAATCTTGAGGAAAGCAGATATAGACAATACACAATGAAAAAGCAGAAGAGTTGATTCCAATAAAACTTTATTAGCAGAAGCAAGTGTGCTGGGTTTGTCTGACCTTAGGGTGTAAATTTTTCTTGCCAATTGTTGGAAGACAGTACTATATTGGTAAGAGTGTCCACTGAGGAATAGGCATTGTCTTACCTTCAGCTTGCATACTTGTTCGGTTACCTCTCAATAATAGTAATGTTAGCCGGGCATGGTGGTGCACGCCTATAATCCCAGCACGCGGGAGGCTGAGGCAGGAGGATTACTGTGAGTTTGAGACCAGCCTGGGCTACATAGTGAGTTCCATGTCAGTCTCAACTACATAGTGAGACCCTGTCTCAAAAAACCAAAACAACAACAACAACAACAACAACAAAACAAATCAATAATAGTAATGCTAATGATAACAACAATAGTTTTTTATTTGTGATTATAAGCTAGGCTCTATGTTAAAGCTCTATATGCCAGGCTCTATGCTAAGCACTCTGTATTTTCATATTTCCTGCCTAGAACATTCTAGGAAGCAGATGCTATCACCATTCTCATTTATGAATAAAGAAACTGAGCTTCAGAGAAAGAGAGCTTATCCAAAGTTGCCACAGCAAATCAGTGGTAGATCTGTGATGAAATGACACCCATGATTATGATTGTTGAATGAGGACACTCAAAAGGGGTCCTTGATTTGGGGAGCCAAGCTGTGACTACACCACTTTTCAGCGTGTGGCCTTGTGTTAGATGATGCAAATAATAAAAGATGAACATCTATTGGGCCAACACTAAATAGAGATGTGAGAACACTGGGTGTTTGGCTCAAGGAGGGCAGAGTTTTCTGTTACAACAGATTTCACACTGGTTGCACATTATGGAAGATATAACTCAGAAAGATTTTATAAAACACATGCTTCATACTCCTGTGTTTCCTGATTGTCGCCAAATAAATTTGCTTTACTTTGTAATTATGTGTTTTAGTCACCAAATAGTAAGGCATTCTATCTCCTCTGTGTACTCTGGAATTTTTAATTATACAACAAATATCCCTTCTGACCACAGGGATTGAAATTACCTTTCTTTCCAAATTCTTCCAGAATCTTTTTCCCTCTTTCATGGCTACAATTGCTGAAACAGTTTAGGCTTTGACTCTTGCCTAGAATATCAGATTACTTCTGTATGCTGTCACTTACGTGTAAATTAATGTTTATAGGCAAGGCATGTAAGCAAGTTATGTGTAAGTACATGATAATAGATTGATAAAACACTAAGAACAAACTTGATGTAAATAAAAATGCTTTGGAAAACATTTTTCACAGTCTCAGACACAATATCCTTAGATTATAGATAAAATACGGAGATGAATAACTATGTTATTTTTATGAATCATCTGTTGAAAAATAACATCATAACCTTGATGACTAACAGTAATTTTCACTTTATGAGCAACCAGTGTAGGTTATAGGGCAAGGAGAAATTGAATAAGTTTTCTAAGTACTAAAAATATATCATCTCAACTTTTCACATGGGACAGAGTTAAAATATGACATTAAGTATGCGTTCACACAGGATCATAGAATCTCTTTAAATTTTTTTAAATTTTATTTTTTCAATTAGTATATGTTTGCAATACATAATGGGCACATTCATCATGGAGGATTGGCACATACACATAGCATATCTCAATTTTTTATTCTATCGCGCTCCCCTCCCTCTAGCCCTTATATTAGGAAATAGAAGAACTTGCTCAAATGGGAAGGGGAACAAGAGATGAAGGAAAAGGGAAGGAAGGAGGGGAAAAGAAATTTAAAAGGAAAAAAGAAATGAAGAAAAAAATGGAAATCGAAGATCGTTGCGTCTTACAGCCAGAACGTCTGATGATCTCATTTAGCCATTTCATACTCTGCCCCTGTGTTTCCATATAACTTGTATGAGTCACTTTCCCTATTGTTGAGACACAATGCACAACAACCACAACCTAAAGGAGGAGAGCTTTATTTGGCTCACAGTTTCAGTCCACGATAGGCTAGCTCCAAGGCAGAAACAGCATGGAGAGGGGAATAGCAGAGGAAAAGGTGCTCACATCTTCATGGCCTGGAATTGGAGAGATAGAGAAGGAGATGAAGAGGAGCTGGGGAGGGCGATGTACCCCTCTAGGTTACTGCACAAGTGACCCACCTCCTCCATCCCGGCCCCACCTCCTAACAGCGGGTCAGCTCTAAAGCCATCAGTGGACCAATCCGCATGAGCGTAGCACCCCCATGATCCAGTCACCTTTTAAACACATGAGACTTTGGGGGACCTTGCAGATCCAAACCATAACACAAATCTAAATTGAATAAGTAAAATTCTTCGAGCCACTTTTTTCTACACAAATATATTGGAGTTTTTCCTCGTGAATCTGGAAATATGTATTAGTTTCTCCTTGTTTTTGTAATAAAGCACCACAAAGTAGGTGACTTAAAACCACAGAAATATAGTTATTATCACAGTTTTGGAGGCCAGAAACCCAAAATCAAGATGTGGCCACACTCTCCTTCTGAAGGTCTAGGAAGAAAGATTTTCTTGCCTTTCTACTGCTTTTATTGATGGCTGCCTATCCTTGGTGTCCCTTGGTTTCTAGTTGTATTACTCCAATTTCTGCCTCCTTCTTCATAGGGTATTTTCCCTATGTCTTTGTGTCTTTGCATGGCTGTCTTCTTAAAAGGACACAAGTCACATTGTATTAGGGATCCACCCTTCTCTAGTATGACCTTGTCTTAACTAATGCATCTTTAATGATTCGATTTCTAAATAAGATTGCAGTCTGAGATGTTGAGTGTTAGGACTTCAACACACTTTTTTGGAAGAATATATTTCAACATATTGAATGATACAAAGATACAAATATGTTATTGTTTTCCATGCATACTTTATAGTATAGAGCAGAAGATTATATCTCTATCTACACCTGTATCTATACCTGTACTATATAAGGAGCAGCTACCTTTTAAAAATTGAGATGGAGAAGGAAAGCATTGCCATTTGAACCAGGTTTTGAAGGACAAATCAAAATTCACCATAGAGAAAAGGATGTCCAGTGGGGGAATGCGAGAGGCAAATGGTGAATAAATTTAGCCAAAGGCATGGAAATAAAAATGAACACATGAAGTGTTTGTTTGTCGTGGTTAACACTAGCTAATATAGTGACTTCTGGCTATTAGTGCATATCATTGACACAAGTGCTAAAAATAGAAAAATCATCATCATTCCAGTAATTAAAATGATAATTCAATCCATAACCTTAACTTTAGAGAGCCTGGTAAGTTCATGCTAATGCTATTTAAATAATTATATGTAGGAGACATAAAAACGCATTTTTAAAATGTATTTTAAAAGTCCGCAGCGTGAGTTACCACATTTTAAAACAAAGTACATTAAAGTGGTAAAGAATATTCTGTTGAATGCTTTGGTGGCCTCTTACCCATTTTTATTAAGCTATCAACTTCTCTGAGTTAAATTCACACAAATGTAATTGCAGGGGTAGGTATGATTCTGCAGCTCCACTTACTCGACCAAAGTATGATTAGTTACTGTTTCCTATCACTTAATAATAGTTTTTAATTTATTACCAGATTCATGTTACAACATTGCACATTACTTTGACAGCAAAATATTAAGCAGGGTTTCCCAGACCAGTCACAAACATCCAGCAGGATATGTTTGAAGACATTTAAAAAATGTTGATCACCAGAGAAATATTTATTAATATAAATATTTTATTTTCCCACTTTCCCACTTTCCCTAAGTGAATTTCTTGTATTTGGAGGAATGACTTCATTCAGGTATCTGGTGCCACCAGACCATGCATCGTAACTTGCTTATCTTTAGTGACGTTTGGGCAGTCTGTGTGTTCTTGGCAGCTTTTCCCAAGTGCTGGCCAGGGTCATGTTATACAATGGCCATTAATCAGGCACAAGCAATCATAAACAATGTTTGCAAATCATTTTTCCACCTTTAACTTATAAATTAAAAGCATGATATTTATGCAAATTGAGCCAAATGAAGACTGTGCATTCTGCACCTCACTATATGAGAATCCAGGATATAAAGAAAAACGTTCAGCATCTGTTTAATTGGTTATGTATTACATAGAGAAAATTGAAATTACTTAAAAATCAGCAAACATTGTTTTCTTAGTGTTCTCTCAGGTCCTGAACACAATATGGAACAAACTAAATTGTATGGAAATAAGGTTTTATCTTTTGGTGATTGTGATAGTTTCCACCAGTGGTGTCATATCCTACTTCTTGGAAGTCCAATCCTGTGTGTGGCCCCATGTAGAGGCATCTTGCCGCTCTAAGAGTCTCACCCTAAATTCGTGTGGTTCCTATGCTTACGTATGTAATAAAATGTATATTGTTCTTCCCGTTATTAGTCTACTGTCAGTTTATTTCATGGACTAAAATTGTCAAGCCTTCAGAGGGAAAAGAGTAAACTACAAATCTCCTTTCAACACCACTACTAGATTAAAGAATGTTTGGAATTTTAATTTGGACTGTTGAGCACTAAATTAGAATTCAGTGTTGTAAGACTGGAAATAAACAGCAATTAAGGCTTTTAAAATTCTTGTGTTTCTTCACTTCTGAGGGACCATTTCTTTATAAGTTGGAGTATTCTACAAAACAACAACCCCAAAACAGGGAGAATGAGCAGGATAACAGTAAAACAGAATTCTTTTTTTTCCCCTCTCTTTGAGTTTATTGGTACATTTTAGGTATACAGTACAGTTACATTCATCATTGGGATCTCGTACCTTTACATGACAGGTCTTGGTTCTCATTTTTTCCCCTTGTCCATGCTCTGCCTTCACGCCCTCCTCCCCTCACCATTTACAAACACTTTATTTCCATTTTTCATTTTCTCATATTTTTTTCTTTTTCCTTATTACCTTTCCCTTACCCTTCCCACTTCCCCTATATCTTTAGCCCTTTTCTTCCTATTTCACATTGTCAATTATATCACTAGGATCTTATGTACTATTATAATTTTTCATACCAGAGAAACTATTCGGTATTTACACATGTGTGACTTATTTACTTCACTTAGGAGCACATCCTCAATATGTATCCATTCTCTTATGAATGAATCTAATTTCTCATTGCTTATGGCTGAGTAGTATTCCATTTTATAGAAAAAACCACATCTTTATCCAGTCTCCAACTGATGGGCAAATAGGCTGTTTCCAAGTTATAGCTATTACAAACTGTACAGCTATAAACATAGGTGTGCATATATCACTGTGATAAGAAAAACAGAATTCTTTCATGGATTTGAATGCATATCAAAAGATAAAGGGTAACTAGTGACACAAAATACTGACACTGCGAGCTTCTTGGCATTGACTAAGCAGTACAAAAATATCAATCTAGTGATTTTAATCCACTGCTAAAATGTTTACTGCAACAGGAGAAAAGCCCTATCCAACTAAAACCATCAATGTGAGGAAAGGCTTTGAACTGTATAATGTGTAAATAGAGCTAGGCAGTTTATGTCTATGGGTACATCTAGAGCTCATGTAACTGCTTCCGAAGTTAGATGACTATGAAGGGCCTTTTCATCTGCTCTTGTCAGATTCCTGGAACATAACAGAGAGCCAACCTGGAATCAGGTAGATAAGTGAGATCTGTAATGGCTTTTTCATAGTAGAGAAGCCACACAAACGTGCAATGAACATGTAGAAATATAGTCCATATGGATGTGCCATTTGCCCAATATCTCCTCTCCCAGCAGTTTAAAAATGGTTGTGGAGATGATAAAGATAGAGTGAGCTTCCTAAGATTGTAAATTCTCAGACCTCTGGGAAAGGGAAGGAAGAGACGAGTTCTCCTTGGCTCACAGAATTTATTTGATTAGGATTCAGTCTGGGTTAAACCACCTCACACCTGAGCACTTTGAGGCCTAGTGTTATAATTCATGGCCTTAAAGTATGCTGAATCAGCGGCACATGGGCAAGGATTCCTTCGATTTCGGTTCACTTTTTGGGCAGCTGCGATTCCCAGCAGAGAAAATTCAGTACTCGTACTCTACTCTTGGCCCCTTTCCCCGAAGAGGATGCAAAGTGCTAGACACAGTCGGCCGTACTCACACCAACTGACTTGTAGCCTAACGGACTCTTCCTTGATTACTCAGGCCTCAAATTCATGCACATCACTTCATCTGCTTCACAGAAAGCAGCGATGTTCCTGGTATCTTGTATTCTTTAAGAAAAAGTCGTACGCTGTTTATAACTCTCCACAGATACAGTTAGCAAAATAGAATTTTAACATTTTAAAGAAAAATCATAGCATTATAATGTCCATAACTTTACAAAGATACTTGATCTATTAAAAAAGAGCCCACTTCGAGAGATACTGCAAATAATGTCAATGATGGGAACCAGAGGAAGGGTAAGAGCTCCCCTCCCGACCTCTAAACTCTATGCTGATGTGTTCTGTGCAGTGCAGATCACAGTACTTAGGAGCTTGTGGCTAAAGCTGCCATTAGGAATTTGGTTCTGAGCTTAGATTATTTGTATAAAGCTCATATCGAAAGTGAGACGCCGTTTACAAAGAGATACCAGGACTGCTGTTTACTGTTTCTAAAAAAACTACAGAATAATATAATTTATGGAACAGAATAAATAGGAATTTGGAATGATCCTCTGGAATCGCTAACAAGTGGTAGGGAAAAAAAAGAATTAACAATTTTCTAGCTATTTGGGATGAAACAGTACTTTCTGGGATCCACATTTCATATTGGAGTTGTTTAACCAGCAAAGTGCTGAAGTGATTAAATATGAAACCACAAAGCTGCAGGCTGAGAAAACTGTTTTGTCAGAAATGTTTCTGGAATGAGCCTTCAGCTTTAATTATTTCTGTTCTGTTGGTCAGTGATGAAATGTGCTATACTCAGCCAGCTACGTTATCCACAAAGGAAGGTTTACTTTGGTGGTTTTAAGGATCTTCTTTCAGAATTTTGATGTGGCAGCACATCCCTTAACAGCTCATTTCCTGAGAGATACTAAGCAAGAGCCAAACCCAGGAAAAAAGAAAAATTTAAGGTCTCTCACCTCAGTCTGAACCATTTCCATGTTGAAACACAGAAGACACTCACATAGTTCAGCTTAAACTAAACCCTGCCACAAGGCCCTAAGTATTCATTATGCAGAGACCCAAGGGCTTATTTTTTACCAAGAAAATAAGTGAACATGTCTTTGCTAGCTAGTGCTTTGGCCAAAAACATGAAACCAAAGCCAAAAGGAATAAAACAAACTTGTCTTTCCTATAACAGTTTAGATAGAAAAAAAAATTTTCTTCATAGGTTCATTCACAAACAGTATTAAAAACTTTTGCTTATCTGATGGAAATTTATAACTATTAATTTTGATTGATTTTTAAATATTTTTTTGTTGGTTGTTAGTTACAGAAAAGTTAAACATATTACAGTCACTGTTCTGTTATGACTTATAGTCTATAAGACAGGCATGTACTATTGTCAGTTATATGTAAACTCACAAGAGGACATTGCAGGTACAGTCTCCAATGTGATACTCAGGTTAAGATAGGAGAGTGATTTACCAAAGTGACCTGTTGGGGCCCTGGACACAGGAGATCCTAGAAATGCATTCAGGAGACTGTCATCATGTTTACTTACAGAGTTCCATATCACGGTATGCCACTGCCGCCAAATGTTTTTGTCTTAGTTTAATAGTGTAATGCTAAATGGCTAAAAATGTAATTTTTTTCACAGATAAAATTATTTGCAAGACAAATGAATTCTCAGAATGTCAAATACTGACTCAACAGAGCTAAACCCTTAAAACAAAGAGGAAGAGGATGGATTGGAGCTGTACGATGAGATTCCATAACATGCATGAATAAAGTAAACACGTTCTTTGAAGGACATCACTTCTGACTTTTAAATAAACAAATAAATAGGCCTATTTAGAGTTAAGCCTAATAGATTATGATTGGATTGACCTATGTTCTTTACATTTAATAGCATTCATTCCTGAGTTTTTTGTTAAAAGTAAATATGTTAAAATAAAATATGTTAAAGTAGTTATTTTTTTGTCAATGCTAATTCACATAATAGATTTCATTTTCCTTGGTATTTTATAAAAAAGTCCAAGAATGGCTCTGACCAGTGTACATATTTATGAACCAGTGAAGTTGGGAGTGTCCTCATTCATAGCACTTGACAATTTACAGGGTGTAAATGCCAACACAGTGGCAGATTTCAAATTCCCAATGGGTTAGCAGCTGGCTCTAGAACTTCCTGAAAGTTTACCAAAACTGAAGAGTTTCTCAAATTAGTTTTCAGAAGTGGACATGAATCTCAGACACTCTGACAAATGATCCTCCTATAAAAGGAAGTAAAAACAGGATAAGGATGAGTGGAAACATTTCACTGTTTTGCTGTATGCAGAATCTTACACAAATATATTTTAAAAGTAGATTAAATTCAGTGAACAGTTCCTTAAGAGTTTGAGATAAATATTAAACATGCCTTTACAATATTTAGACTTTAGTAATATAGCATATTGTTGTTGGAAGTATATGTTAATAAATGAGTACAATAAATTCTATCCTGCCACTGGGCATACCTCTTCCTTGTGAAACTTTTTAATCTATATTCTCCTGTTGTTTCCTCTCAGGAATCATTTCTTCTCAAATCATTTCTTCTGTATCACTGCCAACTTATTTCAGCAAAACAAATATCCTCATTAAAGCTCTTTGTCAACTAGACTGCTCACAATGTATAGCTAAAATTAATTTATTTTTTCCTCAGTGCTACTCTTTAAATGAAAAGAACATTATAGGGATATTGCCCATCCTGTGCCAGAGCCTGGGGATTTTTTTTTTTTTTTTTTTTTTAAAAAAAATTTTTTTTTTTTTTTTTTTTTTAATTCCAGGGATTGAACTCAGGACCTTGTGTTTGGGCCGCGGCAGCACTGAGCTAAACGCCCTGCTAAAAGGTTTTGAAAAATTACCTCTGAATAACCCCAACCCACATGGAAGCATTAGTAATTTAGGAAAAAGAGACTGAGTTGTTTAATTTGCCTAAACCTAAAGGTACAAATAATAGCTACATAACTTTATTCATTTCTTTCAGCAGCTCGAGTTTGGGACTTTATGCTAACTAAAGTCATTATTCTTTATAATCTTTTGGGTTTTTTTTTAATTAGCTGCTAGTGATAAGAAAGGTGTTTTCACAATAAGTTCATTCTAACATAGCTCTTGGTTATGAGTTTATTTTAATGGATAGAAATAGATAGACCAAAGAGTTCATAATCAGATAACCTTTACTAAATTTTTTTTTTGACATTTTCAACTCACCAACTCAGCTCTCATTTTCCATTTTAGTTTGCTGTAACACAGCAGAAGCATAATTGTGATACCCTAGAATAACATCAAAGGCAGCTCTAAAAAGACAATTGAAGAAAATCAAGAAAAGTGACACTTCTTTTCTTGGGCTTCAAAAGCTGCTTATATAGGTAAGGGAAGTTGGGTGTACTGATTATTTAAATTTTATTTTGTAAAACACCAGGAAATCTTCCTTCCCCAAGGACTTAAGAGCACTTGCCCAAGTGTTGCTGTTGAACACATCATGAGTGATCATTTTTATTTTTACTTATAAAGAAACGATTATTCTTATTTTGCTAATCCTTCTGCATTGGCTGTTTGTCAGAAACACTGACACTGATAGCTCTCATTTGCAAGTAAGTGTTAAAATGCCACATTTTGTGAAGAGGAAAAATGAATACATATCTTACAGAGTGCAGCCAGAGCCACACTGTGTAGTACTGGGAAATTTCCATTTATTTATGTTTCAGTTTCTATGCCTTTTGAGATTAGTCTTTGATTCTTCAGAGAACTGTCTTTAAAAATGATCCTTTTAAAGAAAATAAAGTGACTTTCTCCTCTGCAGAACTTTTTAGGTTAAAAAAAAGAAGAAACAAAGTTTCGATTTCTTGCTGGATGTTGGAGGGAGACCATAGTATAGCATTCACTTTTTGAAAAGAAAGTGGCTTTTATAGGTGAGGACCACCCCCAGCCCATGACCTCTGAAGTGACAGACTTCCTGAGGATTTTCTCATCCTTGCACGCCCCTGATATGAGAAGCATTCCATGATATTCTTTGCACTTTGTTCAGTGTCCAGTGAATTTCTTTCCTTACACTTCCCTAATAAAGAACTAAGCATTTTGTCCATGGAGATTACTAATCTGATGGTTGCATACTGTGTTGTGTATGTCATTTTGTTCCCCCTTTGGTTTTCCTTACGGGATTTCTCTCTGTGGTGTCTCTCACTCTTCTGTAGTACCTACCTATTGAGTATATTTTCTCTGGATGTCATTGATTATCAGGGCCATTTGCTAACACCATCATCCTTCCTACGTGTATCTGGTGGAATTTTAGAAAACTCAGGAAAAAAAATAGATTGATCTCCCCCTTTTTCTTTGTATTAGGTTAGGTTTTTTCCAGCTTTGAACCTTCTCTGGTTCTATCAGAGGTACTTCAGATTCTCTTGAAGCCAAATCTCTAAATAGACCAACAGATAAAATATACTGAAAAACCACAGAAAGTAGCATACAACACAAGGCAGAATTAAAATTACTCAAACAAAAAAACTATCTAATCATGTGAAATGTTGATTGCTGCTTTTCTATGTCATTAAACAGTATGTTCTTTGTATCATTAGTATGTGTTCCAATGCCTCTCTCCCTTGACCTTTATCTTCGTATAGTATTTCCTTTAATTTAAAGGGTTTCACTATTCCCATCCCTTAATTTTCTAACAGACTTGCTGCTGGGAGAGATTAACTGTTGCCCTAGAAACAATCAAAACATCAATTTCCCTGGAGCAATATCTCACTAATCTCAGCACTTAAATCACAATGTTTAGTTAGAGCTTGTTCGGAGAGTACTTTAAGGTTGATTAAATGACCATTAAGGGTCCCAGAGTAACCAAAGTGAAAAGCTCTGAAGGAGCAGATCAATCATGTTGCAGTGCACCTCCTTCTCTTCAGAGGAGGCCAATTTTGTCAACACCATCTAGAAGACAGTTACCATTTGTTGACAGTTATTTCAAAATCATAAGTCAAGTAAATCCAGCTTAATAGCTCTATGGTCGATATATACATTTCTTTACAATTACCTAAATATGGCATTTGGTACAGATAAGTATGCATAGCAGTGTAAGCATGTGCTCATGGCACAACATACTGTAAACCCTACATTCGTGCCACCCGTGCCCTCTTTCAGACACCTTCCTCCCATGAATTGTTTACCAGTTCCCCAGGGAAAGGCCTAGAAATTTAGTTTATGTCTCCAAAATGAACACAGAGCAAAAAGAGAACAGATTTGGGGGTATTTTCAGGCTGATTTCACTGGGACCAGAACAAGATAGGATTTTTGTATTGAATTTGGATCAGGGATTTGGCAGTCTTGTAGAAAGTGATTAGAAAAATGAAGTTCCAAAGTATACCTAAAAATTAATACATTGCTCATAGAAACCTTTGGAAGTAGGAAAACCAAAATGAAAATAAAACAAATAACAATACCAACAAGAGCAACAAAAGCCCAACTGGATTCATAAACTAGGAGTCTTTCAGACGTTTTGGAGGATTCAGATAAAATCCACAGGAATTATCTGGGGAAATGCCATTCCATCAGTTTTGAAATGACTTTTCCATTAGTGGTTGGATTTAGACTGTTCGCATGGACTCTTTGTTCCTACTTTCAGCTTACCTTTGTGGAATATAGATGAGTACATCAAGGAAGACCTGGGGAATCCTGGTATTACTGCATTCTTCTTCCAGGTGAGTAACAGCAAGGATGAGGAGCCAATGCATTACTAGGGGCTGAAAAGATCTCTCATGTCAGAGCTTCCTGCTTTGTTAGAAAAGTACTTCCATAGAAGCCTACTTTTAAAAAAAGTATAATGCTTTGAAATTAATTTTGCCTATGATTCACACATATTTATGTTACACAAATATATGTGTCAGTAGAAAATTTAGCAGTCATAAAATCTAATTTGAATGTCTGAAAATAATTCAAAGAGGTTTTGCCTTCTACAATTGAGATTTACACATAAAATATACTTTATAATAGCCTGTGCTTCCTTTTTCACATTATGGTCAAGCAATTTGAAATGGCTATGACTTTAATTTTATCACTGCACCTTAGTGACACAGAATAATGGGCTTTTGGGGGCACATTTGTACTTGCATCTAATATACTTCCATTATCTTCACTATCTATCCCCTTGCCTCTCTCTCTTCTCTAATAGTCTCTCTCTATTTACCCATACAGTTAAAACTTGTGAAATGATCATCCTGATGCTCCTTGATATGTCCTGGAAAATCTCACTCTTGCCATGTGGTGCAATTTTTAATTTATGACCTGCTAATTGCAGTCTATTCTCCTTCCCTTGGAGGCTATCAAACTCATACTTTTTAGAGTGTATATCTTTGTGTGACCCAGCTATATATTTTAATGGTAGTTGCCCACTTCAAAACAAAAGATTTCAAAAAGTAAATGCACAGTAGAAAATACTAAGCTTCTCATTCCATTGGATGGGACAGCAGGAATGTGTGTGTGTGAGGTCCTCCAGTCAGTCACCGTCCGTCCGCACACAGCATCTGTACAGATAAGGTCGCTGAGCCCTGGGAGAAGGTGAGGCCTGCCAAGGCCACACAGCTCGTTCAGGCTGAGCCAGCATCGGAACCCACATCTCTTGGCTCTCGGACCTTTCCCACTGCAATTCAAGGAGACCTTATTTAGAAAAGATTCAAATGCTGAAAAGTTCTCTGCACATCTGCATTTTACAAGAAATCAGTTTCTTATTATACCCACCGCTTCAAGTGTTTATCTGAAAAAACCCCGGGACTCTCAGAATTTTGAGATTTGCCATTATTTTTGGTTTTTATTCATTAAGTTTAATGGTATATTTCAGGCATACATTATGGTCATATTCATCATTGGGAATTTGTACCTGTACATGGTATAATCTTGGTTCTTGTTTTTTCCCATCCCCCTTCCCCCCTTCCCCCACCTCCCCTCTCTATTTACAAAAGTTTTGTTTCTGTTTTTTTTTCCTTCTTTCCTCATCCTATCTCCCTACTTCTCCTTCCCCTTTGGACCATTTCTTCCAGTTTCACATTGTCTATTATACATTTCAGTCCTCATTTACACTTTCAGTTTCTCACACCAGAGAAACTGTTCAGTATTTACACATGTGTGTCCTATTTATTTCACTAAGAATATGACCTCAGTCTTTACCCAGTTAGCTATAAACGTCTCTATTCTCTATGGCTGAGTATTACTCTTTTATTTTTTCAAAAACCCAGTCACCAGTTGATGGGCATTTGGGCTGTTTCCAAGAATTAACTATTACCTACTGTGTTGCTATAAACATGGGTGTGCATATATAACTCTGATGTGATTCTTTTAATTTTGGGGGAAAGATACCCACTGATTTCCACAGTGGTTGCACCAGTTTGCACTCTCACCAATAGTGGAGAAGCGTTCCCTTTTACTCATAGCCCTGCCTGCATTTGTCATTGGCTGATTTCTTGATAGTAGCCATACTTGGCTTAGAAATAAAACCTTAGTTGCTCATAAATTGGCACAATGAATCAACAACTGGGATCTCATCTTACTGAAAAGCTTCTGCACAGCAAAAGAAACCACCAACAAAGTAAAGAGGCAGCCCACAATGTGGGAAAAAATTTTAACCAGCTGTTCCTCAGACAAAGGTCTACTCTCTAGAATATTCAAATAATTAAAAAAATTAGACCTCCTAAATTAAAAAAAAATCCAAAAATGGGTATCTGAAATGAACAGGCATTTCTCAGAGGAAGAAGTAGAAATAGCAAATAAACATAGGAAAAAATATTCAACATCGCTGGTCATTTAAGAGATGCAAATGAAAACAACACTGAGATTCCACCTCATTTTTTTTTTTCTTTAGAGACAGAGTCTCACTGTGTAGTTCGGGCTAACATTGAACTCACTATGCAGCCCAGGTTGGCCTCTAACTCAAGGCAGTCTTCCTGCCTCAGTCTCCTGAGTGCTCGGATGCAGGCACGTGACACCACACTCAACTGAGGTTTTCTCTTCTTAAACTGCATTGGAAACAAGGAAAGGGCCACCTGTATCGCTGTTCATGCACTCTGTGACCACTGGGTGCACAGCTGCTGTGCCTCTGTCTGGGACACTGTCCTGCTGTCCTCTTTTCTTTAGTGCAAAGGTAGTTTACAACAATGTTATTTAAAGTTTGCCTTTAAATATCAAAAATGTAAAAATACTCACTAATAGCTGTTTTCCCTTCTTATTATACATTATTTTAAATTAACTTTCATTATGTTTCAAAAGAACATTTCAACTTTCAGAATATCTGACATTTATCATCTTAATGCCTGGCAAGGAACACTTGACTCACAAAGAATGTTGTTCTTTATTAATAGAGCATTGGGCTAAGTATATGTACCTGCTTGAGCTCCCTTGAGGATAGAATGACGGTAATATGATTTTGAGTGCTTACTAGCTGCTAATCTCTGGAATAAACACTTTTCATGCATTATTTAATTTAATTTGCACAGCTCTCCAAGAGACAGTTATTATTATCTTTGTCTTACCGGTGAAGTAACTGAAGCCAAGGAGTTAAGGTTATAGATGTGATAAAGAGCAGAACGTTGACAGAAACCCAAGTGATCTCAATTCAGATCTAGCTCTGGGCTGCAATGTGAAATATTCCAGGAAGGAGACTGCTTCCCAGGATCCATATTGTTTGGAAGTATTTTTAGGATGGAGTCACAGCCAGACCGAGACCTGGCCAATGTATTAATTGAGAGTATTGGCTCAAGGCACAGATTGCTGGAGCTGAGTTCCTGCTTTGGTGTGTACTATAGTTCTCTGAGCTTCAGCTTCCTTGTCTGTATAGTGGGAAACACATGACTACATAGGTCTGCCATCTTACTGTGAGGATTAGATGAGGTCATCCTTGTACTGTACTTTACACAAGGCTGGACACATGATATTCACTCAAAAAAGCTTACATATATATAAACCTAGTTGGGAATAAAGACAAAAATGATTTCTTATTCATTGCCTCTCTCTTAAAACGCCCCTCTATTCCAGGAGAAAAAGATCTGAAAGTAGTGTTGGGCTAAGGTTAAAGGAAGGTCTTAGCCCAGTCTCTGAATACATGAGGTTTTGGGGGAACATTGTAGATCTAAACCACAACAGGGTGGCTGTGTTCTGCTTTGAAAGTACAGCCTCACTGTTTTACTTGCAAGAAAATAAAAGCAGTCAGTCAGCATTTACTGATGTGTGATATGGCAAGAGAAACAAAAAGAAGACAGAACTTACACTTAGTAGGGTGCTCGCCCTTGAGAAACGGAGGGAGAGACACTTGGGCCAGTGACTCCATGAGCAGAGGCACGCGTGGTCATGACAAGATGCACTGGTGGGGATGAGAAGCGGAGCTGTGCATGGAGAGATGCTGACTGAGGGCAAGTACTTCACAGTGGCAACCAGGGTGATCAGATAGATGGTGGTTGTGTGGAGCAGATGGGGAAGACCTATTGTGAGTCCAAGAGTCAATGCTTCACATGTAGGTGACTTCTGGCAAAACTTCTGGGGTAGGAATTATTGGGAAAGAAAACCAAGAATTTTTCTTAACCCAAACAGAATTTGTTGGCTGGAGCATAGAATGAGACATGTGAATGGTTTGATGAAGTAGAAACTTAGGGTGAAGAGTGCTAAAGTATATGACTTAGGCAGGGTTTGAACCAGATGTAGCAAAAACAACTACTAGATATCTAAAGAGAAGTTTATTCTTATATTGTCCTATCTGGGTCTCTCTCCCACACACACAAGCACACTCCCAGGATCCTCTAACTGGAATCTTTCTCTCCTCTCCTCATCCTCCCTATCACTTGACTAATGCACACAGAATCCCATGGTTTCAGTTTCAGGACCTCTTTCAGGATGTTATCTCTGAAGGGTGGGTCCCTGCTTGTGTGTTCTAATATCTTTTGCTTACTCCTATTAAATACAAAGTGTGATTAAAAAAATACAATGTGTCCTAAGTTAAAGATATTATAATAAAAGATACATTCCTACGAATCCCCATCAGAATCCTCCCCGTCATTTGGAACACAGTTGCCCCCTCCTTCCTGCCGTTTTCTGAAGCAGTTCTGGAAGAGCTTCTCCATGAGTTGTGTGGTCATAACTGACTCAAGGTCTTGAATTAATTCAAAAGCTCTTATCTTTCAGGGCCATTTGACTTTAGGGAACAGCCAGAAGACACACAGTGCCAGATCTGGTGAATGAGATAGAGGAGGACCCAGCTTTATATTTTTATGGGCCTGCCTTCCCATTGGATGGCACTTGGTAGCAGCATTCACTGTATTTTTATTACACATAGTAATGATGCTCAAGAAAGAAGACTTCCAAAACTTCAGAAAGTGTCAAGAAAGACAGCTGTGCTCAAAGTGGGATGGGGGATTAGTGGCGGTGTGTCTTTTACTGTGATACGATTTTAAAATTTAAATATCCAGCATGTTTGTTTTTATCAACCCATTTTTGGTTTTGTTTTCTGTCACTGTAACAAATTCCCACAAATGCAGCAGCTTGAAACAACAACGTTTATTCTCTCAAGTTTCTGGAGGTTAGGAATCTAGGATGCTTTAGCTATGTCCTATAGTCAGGGTCTGACGAAGTCAAAATCAAGATGTTGGCCAGCTGTGGGCTCATCTGCCGGTTGTCTAGGCGGAATTGTCTTCCAGTTTGTCACAGGTTATTACCAGAATTCATTTCCTTGTAGTTGTTGTGCCGAGGTCCCTGTTTTCTTGATAAATGTTAACTGCACCCAGTCTTGGCTCAGTTCTTTGGCTAGTAGTGGCAAGTTGCTTCTTCCAGACTAGCAGGAGAATGTCTCTTCTCAGTCCACTATGACGGAGACTTGTGTGATACTACATAATAATGGGAATGACACCATAAGTTAATCAAAGAAGTAATGATTCCACCATATTCATAAGTCCCACCTACACTTAAGGGAAGAGATCATGCAGCTTGTTTATATTAAGGATGGAGGTTCTTGAAGACCATCCCAGAATTCTGCCTTCCACAGTATCCTTCACCACATTTCATAGTACTTGCTAACTGAGATGCCAGAGAGCTTCTATCTTGCTGGCCCCTGTGTCTTCTGCCTTACACAGTGCCTACCAGATAATAGGCTCGCTCATATTTGCTGAGCACTTGATCAATTTTGAAAGATTAGTATAGATACTAGAGGGTACAGAGGCCCAAGGAAGAAAGGTTTCCAATAATTTTTATGTTTAGTGGCAAAACAGGTGAAAATACATTGTTGAATAGCAATGAATAGGCAAAATTTGAACTAAGTGTGTGGTCTACAGGACCTGTTAGTGAGGACAGTGCCATAGCTGTGGGGGTAGGGAAACTGACTGGTGTATTTTTTTATTTTTTGGTTGGGAGTCATATGACATTCAATAAGCAATTTTGGTCAATTGTATTGTGTAAAAAGTTGAGCAGATAAGAATGAGCAGCTCCTAGGAATTGTGCTAAAGTGGCGAAGGGTATGATATTCACTGCTAAACACTGTTGGAGAGCTTGTCAGGGCCCAACCAAGAAAATATAGAGAGTTGAAAGGAAGGAATTGGGTTGTTTTGGTGATGAGAGAAGTGAGAAGCCAAAGAGGGACCACTGAAGCTAGACAGAAATTAACAACCTTGGCAGGCCACAACCATCTAGGTGTGCAAAGGGAGGGAAACATCAAATAAGGATTTTAGTACACAGAGTCACAAGCAGAGTCCGTACTGAGCAGGATGTTGGGTGGTGGGGGTGAGTCAGCTGTCTCCAGAGAGGCTGACTGACTATGAAAGAGGTGGGTTTCCTTGGTTTCTCTTGTCCCATCTCTCTCCAGTCACCAACTAGGGGTTCCTGCTACCTGAACAGAGCTGGAGGGAGTTGACGAAGGGTCAACTATCGCCCCCTTCTAGACTCAAGCAGGAGGTGAGAAATGACATAAGAATAAACAGCTCAGGACTGGGTGAGACCTAAAGGTGAGTGACAAGTTCCTGCCCTCCAGGGATTACCAGGAATTGTGCTCACAGACAACTGTAATGTGGAAAAGAGCCACTTTCTAGAACAATAGTCACTGGCTTTGACATAGCCTGGTAGTCTGTACGGTATGATAATTAGAAGACAGCAAAATAAAAACAAAGATTTAGGTAGACAAATTTATTAAATCAGATATTCACTGGGTTTGCATTTCATACTATAATTATCAAAAAATAATAGTAAATTTTATAAGAAACTAGAATATATGTGTGGCTTAGGGGAGATGATGTAAAGAAAGATGAGAAACTCAGAAGCTATGAAATAAATAGCTATAATTTATAGTAAAAATACTTTAAAAGTATGGCAAAATACCCATGAAAACCATAAAGTCAGAATATGAATAATAAATTGAAAAAGAACATTTACAGCACACAAAAGAACCTATAATGTACTTACAATATAAATAAAAGAAAACCAAAGAGAAGAGTTAGCAAACATATTGACAGTTTACCCAGCAAAGTAAGAGAACATGATTCAATTTCTGTACAACAAAGCATTAAAAAAAAGAAGAAAAAGCCTTCCATTTATAAAAATGGAGAGGAAAGTGAAAAACGGCATCTGCCTGGATTTTGACTTTAGTGACTGGCAGGAGGGATCAGAGGGGTCTGGCATGGAGCACCAGGTAATGGGAGAGATAAGCAAAGGAACAGGAGTCAACAGGAAAATTGTGGACAACACATACTGCTTTCGTGTGATCCTGTCTGTGGAAAATCACATAAACGTATGGCTCTACACGTACCTGGGTGCACCATTTCCATTCACTCGCCCTGTGCAAGCACTGTCAGCTGACTGGACTCCAGCCAGAGTCATTTTCTGACCTCCCTTTCACACTGTGGCCTTCATACTGTCCAAACTCTGCAGCAGCCAACGTGAGTCTTTGTAAAGTCAAGTCAGATCAGCACTATCCCCTGATCAACACAGTCTCGAGGTTGCTGTCTCACACACATACAGAGAAAAATCTGGCGCTGTAAATTCTTCACCTCATGGCACACTAACCTTCTCTGTCCTCAGTACGCTCCACTCATGCTGGTCTCCTCACTATCCCTCAAACATCTGAACTTGCTGTCCCCTGTGCCCCAGCAGCCCCATCTCCCTACCCTCACCTCCACACCTCTGCTCCATCTCATCCTACGAGAGAGATTTTCTGATGCTCTCCTTTGAAATAACATCTCCACTCTCAAGCACGTACACATTCTCTGTTTTTAATCGCAGTGCCCACTAACACCTGAGAAATGTCTAGACTTGAGGACAAACACTTTGAGAACATTGTGCCCCTGGTCCACAGTAAGCACTCAAAACTTATTTGCGAAACAAAGGAATGTGTATCATTTAATGAATTAATAGTGTGTGTGTGTGTGTGTGTGTGTGTGTTTGTGTTTGTGTGGACAGTTAATAAAATAGTAACAGTGAGGGTTTCAGGTGCTTTTCCTTCCTATTTTACAATTTTCTCTATTGCTTGAAGAAGTAACAGATTGTTTTAAACATTCTTTTCCTCAATGAGAAATCAGAGGATTTGGCTTGTGTTTATATCACTGTGATGAGTTTATAGGAAGGAGTCTAAGAAAAAGAACACACTTAACTGCTCTTCCTCTTTATCTAAAAAAGGCAGTGTTATTTATAATCTCTGAAGTTCTCATCTTGAAGAGACCTTCAAGGTGTTACTTAGCTATTTATATGTGTATTTTCTAGACATAGGAAAAAAGTAGTATATCTAGGAAACAGACTTCAAATTTATGTGCCCTACATCTTGCTATAATGGAGACAAATGTTTTTTATGCATGTCAAAAACAAATGGCTAATATTTCCTGAGGCACTCAGGGAAAATAGAATGCTATTTCATTTCACATGGAGGTGACTAATATAAAACAAGATAGATTACTGGATGGATGGAGGGATTGATAAATTGATAGATACAAAATAAATAATATAGTATGCTAAGATGTTAATTCCAGAATCTAGGTGCTGAGTGTATAAGTTCTCAATGTAAATACCTTTCAATTTAAAAATATTTGAAAAAAATTCATAATAAAAATTTTGAAAAAGTAAATATGATAGATCTTGAATAGCATAAGTAAGTACTAATTTCTGTTTCACACGCAAGGAACTTAGATATCCTGATGAGGGCTGGGGGTGTAGCTCAGAGAAAGAGAGCATATTTAGCATAAGAGTTTAAGGTTCTGTGTTCAAATCCCATACCATAAGAAAACAAAAAACTTCTAGACATCTTGATGAAAGCAGTAACAGTGTTCTAGATGCAGTAAATATTTTAGCTCATTTATTGTCTTACATAAGATTTGTAGTTGTACAAACCCCATTTACTTGATTGGAAAAAATCCAATTTGATCATTTGGTAGTATGGTTTTATCAAATATCTTTTGTATTTTAAACACATACGAAGCAGTGACAGTCTGGTCTTTTTCATTAATTAGGGCTTTCAAAAGCTTTCTGAAAAGCACTCTTCCACACATGACAAGCCACTGAAAACTGTTGTGCTGCATGAACTACAATTAGCACTGTTAATAATAGCTTTTCCAGGAGAATAATTTAATGACTGTGCAGAACCAAAAAAAAAAATCTAAATAGAGTGTCATTTTTTATATAGTTTCTTTGTTTTCCACATGATAAACAGGGAGAAAAATTGTTCTCAATAATAAATATTGTTACCTTTGAAAGCAAAACTCTAAAAATATATTCATTCATCACAGTGCACCTCACAGTTTATCATGCACAGGCCATAGAGAGGCAAGAACAGAATTTGAAATCATGGTTTCCTTCATTCACTCACTCTCCTTTTTTCTCTGTCTCCTTCCTTCTCTATCTTTTTGATCTTTGACCTCTTTTTTTCTCTTTTTAAAATTTGTTTCTTGTTTCCTTTTCCTCTCTCTTCTTCTAGTCCTTTTTCTCTCCGTCTTCTCCCTTTTTCCTGACTCAGGCTGCTAGAGAGAGTTGCCAGACCATTCCTACGTGCTCCTTTCTGCCACTATTAAGATTGTAGTCCAGGGTTTACCATGCTCTAGAACAGGGATAAACACCTTTCAAGTTACATCTCATTGACTCTGTGAAATAATCTAAAGAGAGAGGTACTGTACATTTAAGAAAGCAAAACCTAGGTCTTAAGCTGCAATGTAGACTCACTCTGGTGTGTGAGGAAAGAATCCAAGGTTTGAGATTTAACTCTCCTGTCATCAGCTGCGAGTCTGGGCAGTCATGCCCACCTCTTCCAGACTCAGACCAGACCACTTGCTATGATTAGCAGTCTGTATTTTGTCTTAAGGCCTTTAGAAAGTAATTGTAATGGAACTGAGGCTTTTCCCTGGACATATAAAAGTGCATTAGATAAAAATTTAAAATTTGGTTGTGCTTAGTTTTTTGACTTATTAATTGTAAATAAATTTTAAAGAATAAAATTCTTATGGAATGTCAACAGTAAGATAGGTTTCTCCTCATATCATGTCATTCTGTGGTACCCAGATTCTTTATCTAGAGACCCTCATAATCTTACTAGTCAGAGTTACTTGGTCTCTCTCTTTTTTGATTCATAAATTTCTATATAACAAATCCTGAATAATTCCACACATTATGTCTCATCTGTTGAGATTAGACAGGTATATAAGGCATGCATATGTGATTAACAGTGGTGCTGCTTCTGCTGTGTGGAGACCAGAGCCCTGTGTCAGTGGTCAGCTGGTCTTCTGGGACAGTCTGCATTTCTAATGGGTCAGGCCATTCATTAAGGATATATAATCAAATATCTCAAAACAGTAATGTCCTAAGGGATACTGTTTGGGAAATGCAATCTTAGAATTTAGAAATTCAATTTTAAATTATTTCAGTCATGTATCTAAACATACATACAAAGATCATATAAATGCATATAAATCATATATATGCATGACACACTGTAGAATGTGGTTTTTTTTCCTGCAATCATTTTGTAAACATTTGTTTTTTTTTCTTTTTATTGAGTTTATTGGTACATTCTAGGTATACAGTACAGTTACATTCATTATTGGGATCTTGCACCTTTACCTGACAGGTCTTGGTTTTCATTTTTTCCCCTTGTCCCTGCCCTCCTTTCATCCCCTCCTCCTCCCTCCCCCTTTACAAACACTTCATTTCCATCTTTTCATTTTCTCATATTTTTATCTTTGCCCTTTTTAGCTTTCCTCTACCATTCCCACTTTCCCCTACACCTTTAGCCACTTTCTTCCTATTTCACATTGTGCATTATATCATTAGGATCTTGTGTACTATTATAGTTTATTCACACCAGAGAAACTATTCAGTATTTACATATGTGTGACTTATTTATTTCACTTGGGAGTATATCCTCAATATGTATCCATTTTCCTGTGAATGACTCTAATTTCTCATTCTTTTTGGCTGAGTAGTATTCCATTTTATAGAAAAACCACATCTTCTTTATCCAATCTCCAATTGATGGGCAAATGGGCTGTTTCTAGGTTTTAGCTATTACAAACTGTGCTGCTATAAACAGGTGTGCATATATCACTGTGATATGATTCTTTTAATTCTTTTGGAAAGATACCCAGCAGAAAGATGGCTGGGTCAAATGGAACCTCTAGTCCCAGATCTTTGAGGTATCTCCATGTTGATTTCCATAGTGGTTGCACCAGTCTGCACTCCCATCAACAATGGAGAAGGGTTCCTTTCTCCCCACAACCCCGCCAACATTTGTTATTGTGTGATTTCTTCATAGCAGCCATTCTTTGTGGGGTGAGGTGGAATCTCAGTGTTGTCTTCATCTGCATCTCTCCAATGACCAGTTGTGGATCACAACATGGAATTGTAACACCCCTTCTCTCTTTTAGCTACCAAGACACTGTTAGTCACCACTGCAGCACAGAAGGGCACTGGCCCTGGGCACCACAAAGCGGCTGCACCTGGAAGCCAAGGATTCTAAAGGTTTCAGGATTTCAGCCTTCAATTTATAGAACCATCCCTGTACAGCACAGACCATATTTGCCTTAAAACTCAACCTTATCAACTCACATTTTTGATTTTTATAAATAAATAGACATAAACCCTGTTTTGCATTATAGAGCAAGGCTAATCTGGTGTAGAATGGGCCTATCACGTAAGGCAAGCACTGTGCCCTTGGATTAGACACCTGTCATCTAACCTTGGCTTCCTCTCTGGACCTTTCACCTGGCCCCACCTCTCCTAAATTTTCTGTGCCATCTTTTCCAAATTAGAGTAATTTTCAGTCTTCTAATAGAAGGTCAAGTATGGGACAACAACATTTAAAACCTAGGTTCCCATGAAACATTTTCAAAGTGGGGAAGTTTCAAGAAGATGATATGGCAGAAGTCAGCTTTAATTGGCAAAAATAAGTAGTTTGATGGGCTGTGCAGTGCAGTGCTTGCTTTCCATGGTGATAAAAACAAAAAATATTCTTGCTGAGCAGACCTGGAGCTGTTGCTGACTTATCCCTGAGACTGCTCATGTACCTGAGAACATGAAAGAGGAATGGGGGCCTTGGTTAAATTATACATAGATATAAAGCAAGAATATTTATACTACAGAAAATGATAAAATCTATGACACGTCATTTGCACAGTGCAGTTGGCATCTGGAGAAAGTGGGACCTGAAGTGCAATTACTTAAGGAAACAAATAAATTAAATCTCATGGCCCAGAAAGGGTTGGGAGTGAGTTAGGAGCAGCAAGTCTGCTGCTCTTCTTCCAGCCACCCTTCTTGGCTGTCACCGTACTTGCTTGGGTCGGTTCCCAGCACCTTATCTCAAGATTGGGTTAGAGGAAGCAAGATATGAAAAATTTTAAAAACCCCGCTTTGCTTCTGAGGATCTCTGCTACAGAATGTAGTAGCTTGTGGATTGGGTCCATTACTCTGGTCTCGTTCTTAACTGTTTCACCCTACAGAAGAAATATTATTACTAAACATCTTCCTATAAAAGGAAAATAGATTCTCTACCCAGTCACTCTCAAAAGCTGGGGGCTAAGAGGTAGAGCACTCAGGTAGTGGAGTGGTTTCTCCCAAAGCCCTCATCTACCCTCTGCCTCAACCCCTGTCTCTCTCACCCCTGCCTCTGCTGAGGGAAGATGGGGGATGCTGAAAACCCCAGCCTGAGCTACATGGCAGTGCCAGCCACTTACCCTACCTAATATTTTCCACTCTGCCAATTCATGTCACCTGCTTCTTCAAACTTCCTTATAGCAAAAGAATAGTCCTCACCCACTGTGCTCAGTTTGAGGCCTCCTGGAAGTAGCTAGCTTCTCCTGGGAGTCAGGATCCTGGTAGACCTTCAATGACCATGAGGCCACTGAATGGCCAGTGCTATAGCACAGTGTCACTTGTTGGGCTAGGGTGACAGCTTGCATTCGTTGACGTGATGGTCCAGACTACTACAGTTGTAGCACCTGTCTCCTTTGGATTTGTACTTTTTTATGTTCTTTCCCCTTGCTGCACCTCACTTCAGTACAGAACAATCTTTCACGGCTGGTGACAGGGATGAAATCCAGGGCCATGGTTGACTTCTTGAAGGTGAATTTCACTGCATCGCTCTCCTCCTGGCTCCAGAAGCTCTCCACGTACAGCTTGCTCTGGTTCACAAAAATTCTCCAGGAGCTAGTGATGGCAGTCATGAACAGAAAGCCAAACCTTATGTGCACTTGAACCACTTACAGATTCTGGTGCAGAAGCTGCAGCTAGGGCTGAATCCCTCAGGCCTCTCTGGAGTTGTTTTCTGCCATGGCACAGCCACCAGCAGATGACTGGGTGGACACTGAGCCCATGGTCACTGGCTGAGTCCACAGCACTGGGCCCCTGGTCAGGAGACTACTGGCCTCACAGAAGCCTGGAGGCAAAGAGGGTTCAGATAAAAGAAGAGGCTGCACACACCCTGGATACAGATTGTGGAGTGTCAGTGGTCTCAAGTGATGGCAGCAAAGCATCTGCAGTCTAATGCCTGGGAGAATTGTGGAGCAGAGGCAGACAGACTATCTAAGCAGCAAAGGGAACCTTCTTACTTCTCTTTCTACTCACGCTTTCCTATGCTCACAAGTAGGGATGTCTCAGCCACCCAGATCCACTCCTTCAGCTTCATGGTGGTCAGGTAAACTAAGAACTCTCACATGTGGCCATGTTGACTCTGGCTGCACAGGAAGAAGAGGGTTCATCCTCAGCACACTTCACTTTGAGGGACTCTGAGTTTGGTTTTCAGACCATGTCTAATTTGTGTTGGAAAGGGGCCCCCATGATCGTCTCTGCCAAGACTTTCAGAATTCAATATTTTACTCAACAGATCACCAAACTAGTTGATGCTTTGGTCAACATAGACATATAGAGCTGGAAATGTGTAGAAAATAAGATGTACCAATTTTATTATCTTCCCAGAAGTCTCTCAGAACAGGACTATAGTTTTTTATTTTGTTTTGTTTGTACCAGAGATCGAACTCTGGTCCTTGCACTTGTGAGGCAGGTGATGGCACCACTGAACAGAATCCCCAGCCCAAGACAGTAGTTTTTTATTTCATTAATGAATTTTATAAATGATTAGAACACATTTAAACTGAGGGAATAAAAAAGGCCAGAATGTGGTTATGTGTAATATATGAAATATGGTGGAAGCAGTTTTCTTTGATGGTCCAACATCCTTCCAATAACCCTTGTCTACGATTTCAGCTTTGATAAATTGCTGTATCATTTAAGAATAGTTCTGATGAAAAATCAATGTGGTACGGGTTATATAAAAAATAGAATTTATTTGCTCAGATAACTGTCTGGAACCAAGCAAACTCTGGTGAGTCTAAGAATACTGGGTTTTGGATAATTAGTACCTCAGTTATGTCACTGGTGACCAGTTTTTGCCTAACTTCTACTCCTTTCTTGGCAAAACTATTCCTTTTAAAGACTAGATATCTACTAACAAATCCTCCAAGGTTCCTTGGATTCCTTAGGCACAGGCAGTGATAGAGAGCTTCTTTCCCATCAGCTCTCTGTGAAGGACAGGTAGCTTTTCCCAAAGTCTCCAAGTAAATATCAATTACATTTCCTTGGCCCATTTGAATCATACAAGTACCTGTCTTCTTCACTGGCAAGATCATCAAACATTTCCACTTTGCCCACTCCAGTGATCAAGTTTCAGTACTCATTTCACTTGTTCTATCGTTTGACCCAGTTGATTATCTACTTTTTGAAAGACATGCTTATTTTTATTTCTGTAACTGTGCTTTCCCGGTTTTCCTCCTCTTCTGACTGCTCTAGTTTTAGTCTCCTTGCTTGTTTTGCTCAAGATGCTAATACCTTCTAGAAAAAGTAAGTCAGAAACAACCTTTAGACTGATTTTCATTTCTATCTTATTCAATGCTTTCATGGTTTTAACCAATTTCATGGCTGTAAAGACGAGCTATACTACACTTGATCTTAGCCAAAAGGCCGAGAAGCGATAAGACGAGCTATACAAACTATGTATAATCACCTTATCATGCTTATCACTAAATGCAAAAGAAATGTTATTTGATTTTCTCTTGGAAGAACTCTGTCACATAGATTTGGTTACTGTCTTCATTTGACAGGAAAGACAAAGCACATAACTGGCAAGATCAGAGAAAGTGTTAACTGTGCACCTTAAATTCTGGCAAGTGGATTCTAGACACATTCTTAACCACAGGGAGTTATCACTGCCTTCAATCTGTCAACAGCTTCTTGATATGTAGCACTTCTGTTTTATATTAGTGCATATTACTTATACTTTGTGACAGTCTCACTGTGGTGTTTTCCTACATATACATAAAGTATACTTTGGCCATAGCCACGCCATTATTCTTCTTCCCTTGTTGTCCCCCTAGTGCCCTTCCTGTTCTCTGTAGACTCCCTTCTACTTTCATATCAACTCTTCCCCTTGCTTCCACAGAGAAGAGAAAATATGCAGCATTTGTGTTCCTGAATCTAGCTTATTTTATGATGACTATTACATGCTGATTTCTTAGTCAAGGGCAGTGGCAGAGAGCTTCTTTCCTACTAGCTCTCGGAGAAGAGTAGCTACGCTTCTTTTCCAGAGGCTCCCAGCCACATCAGTCTAGCCTGCAACATGATGATTTCCAGTACCTTCCATTTTCCTGCAAATATGATTATTTCCTTCTTCTCTATGGCTGAATGATACTCCGTTGTGTACAGGTATCACGTTTTCTTTATCCAGTCATCCATTGATGGGACTGAGTCTGATTGCATAACTGAGCTTCTGAGATTCCATACCACCACAGTCAGAATGGCTCTCATTGAGAATACAGAAAACAATAAATGCAGGTGAGAATGCATGGGAAAAGGAACTGTTGGTCCTTCCAACACACTGTTGGTGGTAAATATGAATTAGTACAGCTATTTTAGAAATCAGCATGGAGGTTCCTCAGAAAGCTAAAAGAATTATTATATGATGCAGCTGTACTATCCCTTGGCGTATGCCCAAAGGAATTGAAGCCAGCATTTTGGAGTAGTACCTGCATAGCTATGTTCATCACAGCACAATTAACTGTTGCCAAGGTATAGAGATGCTTAACAGCACTGTTAGCTATCCATGATGGGTAACCCAAAGTTGCTAATGTATTCTCCTCTTAGAAGCCTGTTTCACTACTGCCAAGGATTTCCTGGAATTTTAAAATTCATAATGTTTCAAATAACTTCAAAATTTCCATCAATGCATTTTGATGTTACTTGGAAATTTTCAGATGTTTAAACTATGAATGATTCTATTTTCCTGAAAATGATTTACACACACTGAAGTCTAAACCACTTCTAAAATTTTCTTTCCATGGCTAGTGGCTCTTTATTTCTTTCTTCATCAACCATCTTTTTGTAATAAAATCTTTCTAAAATAAAGCATAAAATTTAATAATATGAAGTATAATACTAAATAATTTTTGAAATAAAATACCATCTTTCTTTTTCTCCTTTACAATCTGAATTTCAATTTCCCCAACATGGTTAGGGCCTAATCCAAACTATTGAAAGCCAGCATAGGAGCAAAAAAGGTGAAAAGGCTTGTTTCTGTCTCTCTGCCTGACTTCAAACTGGGATATTGGTCTTCTCTTACCTCACTTATGCTGGAACTTATATCACTTCTGATTCTCAGATCTCGAGACTTGAATTTGGCTTTCCTTTCCTAGCTTGCTTACTGCTGATGTTGGAACTCTTCATACTCCATAACCATGTGAGCCAATCCCCTATACTACATCTCTTTATATATACAGACACACAAGTATATCCCTCTTTTCAGGGACAACCCGGGTTAATGCAGATTTAGTAAGAAGAAATGCTATTCTACCAAATAACTAAACATGTAGAAAGAGGTTTGGAAATGGGTAGAGGCTAAGAGAATTTTGAGGTACTTGCTAAAAAATGCCAAGATTACTGCTAAAACAATGTTAGAGGTGTTTGTAGTGAGAGGTCAGAAAGAAAAGAGAGTGCTATACAGAAATCTTTCTTCTAAGAGAATACATATACAATCATGAATAAAATGTTGGTAGAAATATGAATGGTAAAGGCCATTCTAATGAGGGTTTAGGTAAGCATTAGCAATATTACTGTACAACAAAGGAAAGGCAATGCTTCCTATAGAGTGGCAAAGAATTTGGCAGAATTGTGTTCATGTTCTAGCATTTGTGAATGGCAGAATTTGCATGTAATGAATATTATTTGAGGAGATTTCTAAGCAAAACTGTAGAAAGAGTGATGTGGTTCGTCCTCATACTAGTAAAATGCAAAATGTGAGAAATGAATTAAAGAAGTAATTATGGAGCAAAAATCCCCAGAAATTGAAGACTCAAAATATTCTCAGCCTATCTCCATTGCAAAAGCTGTGGAAGCATGTTGGGGTGAGAACACTAGGATGTGGTCAAGTACTGTTTAATTAGGTTATCAGTATGCATGAGCTACAGACATAATGGATACTTCAGCAGAAACACTACCAGTTTGTACTGAAGAGCCTGGAGATAGGTTGAGATGAGTAATGGGTATTATACTCTCTACATATTATACCATTGAACCATAGAGCTTTACAGCTGTGAATAGTGTCTTCAAGAAAAGCTTAACGCGATTCAGAGATACCAGTATTGGCTCTTCTGTGTCCTAAGCTATATGGAATCATCTTTTAAGTTTTGACAGGTCACATGATAGCCACTTAGAGCCTTGGGATCTTGAGCCTGCCTGGCAGAACTGAAGAGATATGACATCCTTTCCTAGCAGCTGCAGAAGCGAGTCCACCACATCAGTGGGTGCAGAAGGCACAACCATTTTCCCTGTATGTAAAAGGAAATCAAACCAAAGCAGGCCTTGAATCCTACAATCCAATGTTTTGCTTTAGTTTTTTTTTTTTAACCTGCTTAAAACCTACTAACCCTTACCTCTTTTTGTTTTCTCCCTTTGGAATGGAGATGTCTATTCAATGCCTCTTCCATCATTGTATTTTAGAAGCATAAAACTTATTTGATTTCACAGGTATAGCTACAGAAAATTTTTTCCTCAGATTAAATCTGATGTCTGGCTTCATCCATTTGTCACTTAGATCATAATTAAATGAGGCTTTGGAATTTAGACTTTAGAGTGGATGATGAAATGAGTTAAAACTTTTGGGATGGAATTAATGTTTAGACTGTATATTTTGTTTTCCAAAACTCTTAGGCTGAATCCCACATCTTCAGCATTTGGAGCTGGGTCCTTTCAGAGATAATCAGATTTGCATGAGGTAATGAATGAAGGTGAGGCTAGGATGGGATTAATGTCCTTTAAGAAGAGAAAAACAGAGCAAGGAGGAAATGATTCAAATGGCAGGAAAATGTCTGTATTGGAACTAGACCATGATGGTTCCTTGATCTCAGACTGCCACCTTCCAGGGCTGTGATAAAATAAGTATAAAATCTGTGTTGTTATTATAGCAGCTCAATCAGACTAAGGCAATCAATACTTAGGAAGACTTGCCATGAATCAGCTATAGTTCTAAATATTTAATCAATTTGTCTTTAAATCACTTCATCTGGACTTGAGTTAATTTTAAACCTTGCATTAGTCAGCTTCATGATACTATACTGTGATCTCTGAGATAATTGGTTTACAAAGAGAAAAGCTGTATTTTGGTTTATAGTTTTGGAGATCCCGGTTCACAAACAATCAGCTCCATCATTTTGGACCTATGGGGAGGTAGTACATCAGAGTGCAAGTGCATGGCAGAGAAAACTGCTTACCTCAGGGAAAGCAGGCAGGGAGAGAGCGCTGGCCAGGTTCTCACAGTCCTTTTCCAGTGCCTGACCCCAAGGAGCTAGTACTTCTTATTGATCTGATCCCACCTCCTAAAGGCTCCACACCTCCCAACAGTGCCAACCTTGGACATGGGTCTCTGGGGATGTTCAATAACTAAATGATAACAAACCTATTTCTGGGATGTTACCTTGAACTTTTATAGTTCTCAAAAATTATAGCCCACACATTTTAGCCAACAATGAGCTCTTTTGGGCTTGTCTGAAGCACACAGTCATAGTGTTTTTCTGCTTAATGTACTATTTTCATCATCTTTTTTGAGTTCAAGGGCACCTTTGCATCGTCACACAATGAGTACACATTTTCATAGTTTCTTCAAATATAATGAAGTACTGTAGTTGTCTTCAAACTCGACAAACTATCTTTTAAAGGAGGCATTTTACATAATTTATTTTCCCTCTTTTAAATTTTTATTTATTTGCATTAAAAGAAAACGTTTTTTAAGACAATGTCTCACTGCAGTATGCAGCCTGGGCTGGTCTTGAACTCAGAGTCACCAGGCTGGGCTTTAACTCATGACTCTCCGGCCTCTGACTCCATCTCATCTTCAAAGTCCTAAGATTGGAGTCATGTGCCACTACACCCAGCTTGTTTATTTTTCTCTATAAACATAATTCTATTTTATGCATTCCAAATAATTTTGTCCTAATGAAATGTACATTTTTGTTTTAACTGATTTTATTGATTAGCCTACTTTTCTTCTCTCCAAAACTTATTTCTACTAAACTGAAATTGAATTTTAAAAACTTTTTATGGCAATAATGCATGAATTGTTAATATTGCTATTCTGAATTATGTTTTGATGTAATTATTAATAACATAATTTATTAGTATGGCATAATTATAGATTTGATCAATTACTATAAAATATAGAAATTTTATTGCAAATGTCTATCTTAATGAGTTATATATCTAGATATTTTACAGCTATTACATTACTAATGAGTAAGTGCTACTTATTTTTATATTGGGTCAGGTTTCACTAACAATTATTTTCTTATTTCTTGTTCATATAAATCAGCTTTTATTGAAATTGTTGGTTTAAGAATATTAAATATCCCAGAGATCTTCTGTTTATGTTGGATTTCTCTCTAAATATTTACTGCATTAGTTAAAATATTTATTCATTTAACATATAGTAATAAATCTATTGCATATAACATATTTAAATAATGAATTGTTTAAAAATAGTGAAAGTAATAGTATTGCTCTCCATGTTCAGAAATCTCTTTAATATTGGGCTTAACTAAGGTAACTAGAGTTTCATATCTGCTTCTAAATATATAAGTAGAAAGAAAGGATCTGACAGATAAAATCTCAGAGACCCCAGGTGTTTAGGGACCATATGTTCAAAATAACTGATATAAATATGTTTCTGTAAAAATAGATGAGCATGAAAGGAATATTGTTATGCATATGTTTTAAATTCCTTATAGATTTTTCTGTTAAATATTATTTTATATAATATTTATTTACTTTTGTTGAAATTCGATGATTTGAAATCACGTAAGTTCTGATGAATTTCACAACTTGCCGAAAATCTTTCATTTTCCCAATATTTAGAAAATTTACTAAAAAGATATTTTGAAAAATTAAACAAATGACAGTCATGGTTTTTCCTATTTTTCTTAAATATATACCTATTTTTCTTTATGATTTTTCACAGTTTTTTTTAATTCAGAAAGCGTTGGAGAAATTCAAGTGTTGTCAATTTCAGTAGAGTTTTGGTATTATAATGCCTTAAACTGAAATGATTATGAGCAGTCACATTACTGTATTGTGTGTGCATACAATTGTGCACACACACACATACACACACACACACACACACTCATGCATCTTAAGAACTTGTTTCAGCTCATTCTATTCACTGGAGATTTCAAATCAATCACATAACTCAACTTTATTGATTTTAAGAAGACAACTCAAGTAAATGCATTACATGTTATCCGCTGATTGGAGATTATTAATTCTTATCTAGAGAAATAAACAGTTTGAGAGCTAGAGGTAATTCAGGGGTGACTGAGGAGACATGGATGAATGAGTTTATCACCTGGAAATAAGTTCATTCTTAATATTTCTCTTCAAAAATGTCTTTGCTTCAGATTCATGAGTTCTCTCTCTTTCAACAATTATCTTTTTAAGATAGTAAGTGGTAGATGGATAAAAATTATTATTCTGTCACTCCAGATTATATCTGCACTCAAATGTAATGATCTATAACACCAGTTCCCACCAACATTTTATATAATAGAAATATTTAAAAGATAAGAAGAGATTAAGTTTCTGTTGTGAGGTTATGGTGACTCAACCAAAGGCAGTGGCCCTGAGGCATGTCTAATTTATACTTTGAAAAATTTGCTTCCTGTATTAGTTTACTTTTCATTATTGTGACCTAATGCCTGAAGAAAAGGAATTATAAGAGGTCTCAGCCCATGGTCAGCAGCTCTGTTGCTTTTAGGCCTGTGGCAAGACAGAACCATCCTGGAATAAGGGCATGGTGAGGTAAAGCTGCTTGCCTCCTGGTAGCCAGGAAGCAGAGAGTGAGAGAGCTGGGAACGTGTTGGAATCACATACAGTACTGGTTGTCTGCCCAGTGCATTTCCATCGACTAGGCCTCACATACATTTTTTTTTTAACCACCCAATGATGTCAGAAAAATATTAAAAGTCCTTTTGAAAGCCTCATTTCTAACACATGAGACTGGGGTGGGGGCATTTTAGATCTAAGGCATAGTACCTTCATGAGAGTTTAATGCAAAATGCTCCCTTTTCAAGATTCGGCTTAACGAGAAGCTTTTCTTTCATAAAATGAGAAAAGTGTAGTTCTGAAAAGACACCTCAGAAAGGAGTACTGTCAAGGAAGGCTGGCATTCATGCTGTTATTCTAGGTTTGGGGAAAGGAGACACATAGAAGTCGAAGACCAGGTATGTGAGTTCCTTAAAATTTTTCTCTAACTATGTACTTTTGGTCATTGTTGAGCGCATGCAGGAATACATCTACCTTAGTTTGAATATTGTTATTTTACAGCACAGATGTAGTCACTGGCAACAGAGATATGATAGGAAATGTAGACAAGTGATACATATAAGAGAATAGACACAAAAATACACCCACGATTACTGGACAGTGTGAAGTGAACAGTGTGAATACTAGGAGGACATCAGTGTGGGCTCCCTGTCTGGGTTTGGGATCAAAAAGGCCTTCAATGAGATGATGATGCTGAAACTGAAGCAAAGATCAGCAAAAGAGCTCAGTGTGGCTGGGGCAGAGAAGAAAGTGTTGGCAACAAGTGGACAGGGAGCAGGACAACAGGAAACAGGGAACTGGAGGGGAAGGATGATGACGGAGGGACAAACAGAGTCTAGAGCCTGACAAAATCTACAAGTTATACCAATTATTTTACCCTAGGATCAATGAGACACACTGGAACTTTTAACAAGTTAAACAAAATCATATGTGCATAAGCCGGGCGTGGTGGAGCACGCCTGTAATCCCAGCACTCGGGAGGCTGAGGCAGGAGGATCGCAGTGAGTTCGAGACCAGCCTGAGCTACAGAGTGAATTCCAGGTCAATCTCACTACATAGTGAGACCCTGTCTCATAAAACCAAAAAAAAAAAATCATATGTGCATATTCTCACTTGTTTATTCAACAGATAGATCAATCCTGACACTAACTACTTATCAATATTTTCTTGTTTGAAGTTTTTAGCTTTTCCCATTTCCGTGGAGTTTTTCGTGCCTCCTTCTAAGAGTTTTTTTGAAAAATAAAATGATTATAACAATAATGGTTTCACAATATCAAACACTTTAAACACATGTCCATCTTTTGGTATTAAATAAGGTACAAAGGAAATTTCTCTTTTCCCTGAGGCAACAAAAATCTTCCATAATAATAATAATATTATTTCCATATGGGGACCAGATCTACCACATTGTGTATGAATCACCATGCTAGGCACTATCATGACAGTTTTGTGATATTATAGGTGATTTAATCTACACAAAACATACTGTCATTGATGACTAAGATTTATATTACCCTTATTTAAATTGACTGTCAGTAAAACTGTTTTGAACAAGTACTAACTAAAGAAGGAAATTTTTTTTCTCATTGAGTTTATTGGAACATTCTAGGTATACAATACAGTTGCATTCATTATTGGGATCTTGTTCCTTTACATGACGGGTCTTGGTTCTCATTTTTTCCCCTTGTCCCTGCCCTCCCTTCACCCCTCTTCCCTTCCCTATTTACAAATACTTTACTTCCACTTTCTCATGTTTTTTTCTTTTCCCTTATTACCTGTCCCCTACCCTTCCCACTTCCCCTACACTTTTAGCCCTTTTCTTCCTATTTCAATTGTCAATTATACCATTAGGATCTTATGTACCATTACAGTTTTTCACACCAGAGAAACTATTCGCTATTTACACATGTGTGAGTTATTTATTTCACTTAAGAGTATATCCTCAATATGTATCCATTTTCCTATGAATGACTCTAATTTCTCACTCTTTATGGATGAGTGGTATTCCATTTTACAGAAAAACCACATTTTCTTTATCCAGTCTCCAACTGATGGGCAAGTGGGCTGTTACCAAGTTTTAGCTATTACAAACTGTGCTGCTATAAACATATGTCACTGTGATATGATTCTTTTTAAAGAAGGAAATTTGTTAGTTAACAGTAACTCATTTGTGATGTGCATGTTGTGAAGGATTTTGAAACATGGCCTCTGAATTAGAACAGTTTTAGAGAGATAGTTTATGTCACACCTTCCAAATCCACCCTAGAGCTCATTTAAGAGCATACTTACTATTAGGTTCTTTAAAGGGGTGGGATTAATGCTACATGTTGGGAATGATGAAAAGAAGGAAAGAAAGAGCACCAAGTCCCCTAGTCTCACACCCTTAGTCTCAGCGCTGGACATTCTCTTGAGGGGAGTACAATCTATTGTGAGAGCTATTGCCAGTGGTGAATGGATGCAATGTTAGTGACTCTAGATGAATCCTTGCCAAGGATCCCTATTTCTGTTGAAACCACAGTGTTAGTTTGGCTTGATGTTTCCTCTGAACAAGAAAGAATTCTGTACTGTGTGGGTCTTCTCAGACCAGGCCTTAGTCCTCTTCCAGTGTTTCCTCTTTTATGTCTATAAATAAAAGTAAAGGTCTGTCCCACTTGGTCTGTCTTCTCTATGGATGCTTCATTAGAAGAAGGAATTTTGTATCTTTCAAGAGCTACACTTTACAAATTAAGTTGCAAGTATTATCAGGTCAACTAGAAAGCAAAGCTTAGAAACTTTTGGAACCAAAGCATTCTTACAGTCAAGTCAGTGATATCCAGCAAAAATTAGGTACTCCTTTCTTTTATTGAGTTTATTGGTACATTTTAGGTATACAGTACAATTACATTTATTATTTGGATCTTGTACCTGGTACTCCTTTCTTATGAGTTTATGAACACACCTGATTGATATGCATTGTCATATTTTAATCCCCTAAAGGGAGATAATTGGAAAGAAACTAAGAAATTCTCTCCATATTTGTTATTCTCTCAATTTTATACATACAATTATCAATTGAAACCATTTGAAATAGTGTTGTTTGCTTTTACTTTTTATTTTTATTTATTTATTTTCCATTAAGTTATTGGTACATTTATGGTAAACAATACAGTTACATTCATCATTGGGATATTGTACCTTTACATGGTGTACCTTGGTTCTTATTTTTTCCCTATTCCCCTGCCCTCCCATCTAATTTCTAGATATAAGGGCAAATATGTTGAAGAATTTCTTGGAAGTAATTTTGAATAAGAGAACTTCTGAGATTGTTAAAGTGTATAAAGGATGTATGTTAAGAAATTCTAGCTAATAGCCATCTTTACAAAGATTTGGTAATGAAATAAATGCAATAGATGACCTTCAATAATACAATATTCTTTATTACCTATGTGAAATATGGATTAATATCAAAGTATAGGAAAAATAAGGAGCAACTTTTCACAGAATGGTGACAAATAGCCTGACAATGTACCAGATCCAGTCCTGCCTCTGATGATTTGATTTGCACTATATGTGTGTTTCTTGGATCACTTTAAAAATATTTTATTCAAGTTTTATTTTCAGCAAGGTTAGTTACAGGATTTGAAGGGAGATCCTAGAGGGAAGACTCTAGACTGTACCCATTAAACTGCTGTAATATAAAGTGAGAATACAGCACAAGTCCGATTTAGATCCCTAGTGCTGTCACCATGTGACTGCAATCACACAGACTTCTCAACTTGTGGCTGGAGCTTCTAGAAGCTATTTCATACACTGTTACAAGGGGAGAAAAGATGATAACACAAAAAGGAAATAAATCAGGAATGACTGGAGTCTTCACATTCACCCTCTCCACCCCCAAATGGAACAAAAGAAACAGCTACCACAACCCATAAACTACTTTTGGTGTAAAAGAGGTGATGATGGGTCAGTGTGGAAAGGGATCATGAAGCTTAAAAAAGTTTCTTTGAGATGGGTTTGTACACACCATCAAGCATTGAGTTTCTATCAATTAGGGGTTGGCAGCTAAGGTTCCATTCTTAGGAACAATTTTATTTGTTTACTTACCACAGATTTATAAAGTGTCTGCACATTGTTGACTTATACTTACAACCATATCTAGATTTTATTTTTTATTGTATTTTTATTAGTACATATTCATAATACATAATGAATATATTTACTGTGGGGTACATAAATATCACATCATAGTTTCTTTATTTTTCTCATATCTAGATTTTTTAAAACAACAACAACAAAAAATGGCATCTCTTTTAGGGGCCACCAAGTTTCCCGCAACTCTATAGTTTAAGGGACCTTCTGCGGAATAGGGTTTTTTCTACAGCTCTGAAATTGGTAATGCCTTGAAGCTGAATCATCTTTAACCTGTAGGTCTAACATGATTTGTAGCAGTTCATGCATATCAAACATGCACTATTAAAATGTGCACTGAGAGCCGGGGATTTAGCTCAGTGGTTCTGCCACCTGCCTCGCAAGTACAAGGACCCGAGTTTGATCCCCGGTACAAAAAAAAAAAAAGTGCACTGAATTCTGAAGGTGACTATGCTGCAGAAGAGTTTAAAATTAATGATTGCACAGTATTCAGATATGCTTGAAATTCCAGTCTTAGGCCAAATTGTGTGACTACCAGCACTGACATTCTTGCCATCCATCCGAGCTGTCTCTTGGGTCGGAGCATATCTTGAACTGATCAGGCTGGAGTGGTTCACATTGACCAGGAAGCAGGTGTGTTGGGTCCATCTGACACTGTGCTGCTATTCCGACATGGGTGTTAACTGTTTCCTGCCATCCAGGCAAAAGTGACAGCTGCCTCCAACTTCTTGCTTTCCTTCTGGTAAATGGAGCTACCATACTCTGTCCTGGTATTCATATTAATGTGAAGCTGGAACTCATCCATCTTGTATCTGACCACCAAGTTGCTCTGGGTCACTGGGGGACTTGCTAGCCATCTGCCTTCATAACTTAACACCAAGGCTCCTGGGTAGCAAGGTCCATTGTAGCCCCATCCCTCCCTCCCGTGTTAGGTGAGAAGGGTGAATGAAGGTCAGCTTCAGCTCACGTGCAAGCTGACCTGTCATAGCGATCTTGGTTCCCCTGTGTGATCAGTGCTCCGTTCTCTGTGAATGTCAGGCCATATTCAATCCACCTGGACTTGGTTTCCAGACTTCCTGTCACTTGGGTGGTCTCCTGAGTCTGAGCCTGTGAATTCCAGGCTATTCCCTGACTTGATTGTCAAGTCAAACCTTATAAAGCCAAATCTGTAGTTTTTGGTGAAGATGTTTCTCTGGCAGATTTTCCACAATCGGTAGAGGTAGAAGTCAAGGGCATTTTCTGCTGGGAGCAGCTGGTGTCACAAGAGGCAGTGGCTGTGGCACACAGGGGGGTCACTTTGTGCATCAGCTGGTGAAATCGCCTCTGTGGATGCTCCCTGCCACCCCTTTGTGCATTTAGCTTTTGGTGTTTTACTTCTCTAGAGTCATTAGATTCTTCAAATTGGGGACAGAACAATCACTTTTTATGTTAAGGCCCTTGGTTTAATCCCCAGTACTGCCAAAATAAATACGTATATAAAGAAAAACTAACTACAAATAAATAAATAAATAAATGAATGAATAAATAAATAATAGGGTATACACAAAGCAAAGGAAGTGAAGACAAAGAAAAACTAACTACAAATAAATAAATAAATGAATGAATAAATAAATAATAGGGTATACACAAAGCAAAGGAAGTGAAGATTAATGGAAAGAGCATTCAACAAATATTTTGGAGATAGAATCTACATGATTAGATGATTTCCAGAATTTAGGAGGTGGGGGAGAAGCTGAATTGTCTTTGACGTGGAGGTCTAACAGAATGAAGAAGAATGAAAATGAGTCTGAAGCTCCAGAGCAAGCCCTAGGATGGGGATGGAGACCGAGAGTTGTCTACAAAGAAATGATGCAGGTTGGGCAGTCAAGGGGTCCCTGGAGGGAAGATGCAATGAGAGAGGAGAGGAACCTGGCATTATCATAACTAGGAGGTGGTTGATTATTAAGTCCCTTCTAACACAACAGAACACTGCTCGTGCATTATTAATCTCCACTCAGATTTGGCAAAGGCAAAATTTTTCCTCTGTATTTGTGCATGTCAGCTATTTGGTAAAATTACAGACTCCTAAGTACACGTTTCAGTTTATAACATGGTTTTTTAATCATCTTCCTGCCTCGTCTTTTTCTATCTGTTTTAATAATAATTTGTGGTGACAAGTAAAAAAGATGAATCCCTTTGAGAGTACAGCATTTATTTGTTTGTTTGTTTGTTTATTTATTTATTTATGTATTTGGTACCAGGAATTGAACTTGGATCCTTGTGCTTGCGAGGCAGGCGGCAGAACCACGAGGTAAATCCCCAGCCCTGCTTAATATATTTAATACTGAGATTCATCAGAGACGACTAGATATATGTTTTGGCTTTTATCTACTGACTTCAAAGTATCTTACACTTATTTCAACTACCTGATAGATTAAAGACTTGCATTTTTAAAAGCTCACTGATAGTGAGGAACAAAAGGTAGGGTAGAAATGATTTTAAAAGGGAGCATAAGGAACCATGGTAAAAATAACTTAAGAATAATAAAAATTTATTTTTAAAATATAATTTTTTGGGGCTGGGGATTTAGCTCAGTGGTTCTGCAGCCTGCCTCACAAGTGCAAAGTCCAAAGTTCGATCCCACGTACCAAAAATAACCGTTATACTATATATAATTTTTTGTTAGGTCTTTCTTTTCTTTAAACATGCCATTCATTTAAATATTATCACTGTGATATGTTTTGAGAAATTCAACCCTGTAAAAATTTATATATATACTTTAGAATAACTGATTTATATTGAAAGTAGAGTATTTGCTTCATAAATGTGTTCAACAGAACGGTGTTGGTGCTAATAAGTATTTTTTTGGCAGATATTTTCCAGGGAGTGTTGTCAAAGGACACAATTACAATGATTAAGTTTAAAATCTTCATTGGTTTTATTTGTGATTCCATAACTGGGCCACACCTCATTCCATAACATAGAATAAGTGTTCTGATGAGCTCAACAGAAGAGGTTAGTTTTACAGACAGAAAAGGGCTGAAGAAAGCAGAAACACAGAGCAAAAAGCAGATTGATCATTTGAAAGTCACTTTCCTTAAAAGGCAAGAACAACTAGAAAAACAGACAAATAAGTGATTAATATTAGATTGTTCCAGTTTACTCTTTCCTTAAGGATCAAAGCAGAGGGAACTTCGTTATGATGTCAAATGAAAGTGGCCTCTCAGAAATTTGGCTATTTTCTTTCTTCTTGGTTTCAGGTCATATAAAAGCTTCAGTCTGGTGACATGAAATTTAGTGTGGCTCCATTTGATTTTTAGTCTGATTTTTTGAAGTCCACTATAAAACTGCAGTCCAAATCAATGCCCTTCAGTAATTTTCATTGAACAGGCTTAAAATAGTACACAAAACAGCTTCAGTAGATGCTATCCTGGTCTGATGGCAGAAGGAAAGTGTCAGAAGGAAAGTGTCAGGTATTTTTGCAACCAAATCTTGACATTTTGCAAGAGTACAAAGGGAAGATGAAGTCTAAGTTCTAAAGTTATATTTTGAAAATCTGGATAGAAGACAAATACATTCATTAGTAGTTCAAAAACAAAAACCTCTTGGATTGTTTTTACCTGAAGACTCATGTTTAAATTAAATATTTTATTACTTAATTTTAGTGAGTAAACTTCAAAAATGTATTGGGTCTCCACTGATGCCTATTTCCTTCTAATAGTATCTCTCAGCTAGCAATACTTTGTTTTTCAACAAACCTCTCTTGAGTGTCTATTATGCATGATCAATGCTAAGGGCACAATGAAATGGGCTCGGACGATAAGTATGGCAAGATTCTTGTCCTCAGGAGAGACAGAAATGCACAGGCACATTTAACTAGAGCTAATTAATAAAGCTGAACACCACTTTAAAGTTAATTTGGTTTCAGGACTTGTTTAGACTTAACAATTACTGAGGATCCCGGAGAACTTTTGTTCATATAGCCTGTGCCTTTTCCGTATTTACCTCATTAAAATTAAAGAGAAAATGTAAACACAGGCTCACAATACCAATACCTTCTGTAACTATGATATGGTAGCTTCTGGAAAGCCCTACTGGAAACATATTCAAAGTAAATAAGCCAAAAGGGCAAAAATGTCATTACATTATGGAGAAAATATTCTTGACTTTGTGAGAGGCTCTGAGGAGTGTGGGAACCAAGGAGCTAGAGATGGTTTGTGAAGGTATAGTATATAGTAATTTAAAGCACCATGGGGATATAGGAGAGGGAGATGACTTATATTAATTACTGCTAAGGTTATTAATACCACATTATTAATATCAACCTCCAACTGAGTCTAGATTGCAGTTAGAAAGCCATATATACTGCTTTTGCCAAGTAGTACTATTCTTCAAAATAAGGGTTTCCCCTGCCACCTGGTGGCAATGTACCTTAATTCGTGATTGAGGTGTTGAATGATATAAAATTATATCTGAACTGCAGTTTAGAGTTTTTGAATGTAGAGTCTACCACCAAACATTATAAAATTATATCTGAAACCTCTGAAACATTATCAGCTTAATACTAAGTAGTTCACCAAATAGTTTAATAAATAAGTAAAAACCTAATTATATTTTAAACAGCCAATAATTATGCAGGGTTTTGAATACAGTTAGCACTCAGTATTTCAGGATGGCCAAAAGAAAAGCTCTGTTTTTCTGTAGCACATCTTCTCACTGTGCAGTAAAAGAGACAGAGGGAGGTATCTATAGCTACTCTTACACTAGGGCTTTGTTGGCTGTCTAGCGGGGCTGAGAATATGCCCTGAAAAAGATGAGAGTGGCAGGCTGTCTCTCTCTCCATTCCAGAGGCTCCTTCAGGAGGGTAGATTGTTGCAAGGGAAACACATGGGCACATGGATAACTGGAGGGAGAAAGCAGAGGAAGAGGAAAATGTAAAAAAGAACTTTGATCCTAGCAAATACAGTGGAATGATATGGATTTTCCTAATGCTAATCCTCTTTCTTAGGATAAAACATAGTATCTTCTTAATGCTGTGTGTTTTGACAGGACAACAAAAGCAGATTTTTAAAATCCATATTGATGTAATTTTGAGCGTTGACTCTCTAAAATAATTGATGATTCACCTACACTTTTAACATTTCTCCCAATGCTGAGTGGTACAATACAGCATAGTACAATTGTGGCAAAGTGTGAGAAGTTTTTCCAAGATACATAAGCATGGATGGTTTTAATTAAGATTGTCAATCTCCTGACACCTCACTTTCATATGTAGTTTTTGTTTACCTATTGATGTCCCTGAAGACTATATTCACAAAAACCTAGGTGTTACTTTATGAGAGATATGCAAATTTTAATTCATTTTGCATCCTACTAATGTACGTTGCCCAAAAGGGTGAGTATATCGTGCAAGCCCTCAAGGGGGAAGTCTCCTCCACACCTCAATCTTACCATGTTGGTTGATCATCTTTGTTAGTCTTTCCCCTGATGAATTTATATTTGTCAAGTATTATACCTTCTTTAAAAACAAGTACTTTTACTGCTTAATAATAAGGTGAATTCAGGTATGTGATAGAGGCTGAGGCAATAACATCAATTCTTATTTAACAGCTTTGATTTTTTTCATCTTCTGGTTATTTATAAAAACCATAGCTTCATAGGGAGAGTCTGTTGAGGAAAAACCATAAAGAATATCAGAAATAAATACTGAATGCTTAGAACTAATCTTTTGGGCATTTTTAAATGATGAAAATCCTTTCTACTCTTCTCCATATTGTTGTATAATACTTGAAAGCACCTAAAAACAACAAAGAACATAGTTTTAAATGTCATTGAGTGGGCTTTTGGAAATATTGAGAATTTCAAAACATATTGGAAAAAAACACTGGATGTGATTTCAATGTGATTTTTTCCTAAGTATCTGCATTGTTCAGTAATCAGACTCCATTTTTCATGTCATATCAGATTTGTCTGAATTGCCATTAATTCGTTTGACCATAAAATTATTAAATATTTTCTCATATTAATAAAATTTAATATTATAAACTAGCTATCAGACTAATTATCAAACCCATGACAGTTTTTGTTTCAGATTATGTATTGAAAGATGTATGTGTAACAAAAATTTGCTATAGAAAACAGAAATGATGTCATCCAGGGATCACAGGAACAATTTATTTCTGTCCAAGGTAATAAAATAATATTCTCCTGAGAGAAAAATATTGAGCAAGTTTGTTAGTAGCTCCATTTAAAAGACCAAGGTATTGATTTAAAATTATTTCTTTTAATGTTTAACATATGCATTAACCTCTTACAGACAGTAAACAAAATATTCTCCATTTTCTTAATTTCTATAAGGTAGAAGATAATATTAATTTTTTTTTTTAGTTTGTGGAAGGTCTTTCAATGGTTTGTGTTTTAATACTTTAAAGACTTTTTAATAAACAGCCTACCAAGAAAAAAATGTGATTTTTTTCTTGTGCTTCAGAATCTGTATTTAATAACTAAATGTCTGCAAACAGTACTAGGCAATCCACTAATTATGCAATAACTAAAGGTCTTTGTTGGTACAAACTTATTTCATCTGGATGCAAACTTTGCTGCTGTATTAGAGTCACTAGAAGTGAACAGATTTATAATATAGTAACAGTTTGCAGCTTGTCTGAAAATGCTGCTCTGCTGTTTGCTCCCAAGATGACAATAAATGCAGTCATGTGTTGGGGGCTTCATCGAGTTCTCTTGCCTCAATCTATTTTGAGAACATCGCAATCTAATTCACTGAATAAGTAGGATGTAATAGAGTACAGGACTCAGCGTCCAAAGACTTAAAGTCCTGCTTTTCCCATTTCTTGGACTTGGGAAAATTGCTTCAATTTATTTCAACAAATTCTTTACAAAATTTCTAATATTACCCAGTACCAGAGAAACAAAACTAAATTTAGTAATAAGAGAGATGAGATGCTGACATTCATAGAGTGTTTCAAAATAAGAACAGGGAGGTTTGCAGAGTATACTGAAGGTTTGAAAAGATGGGAGGGAGAGTAAGCAGAATTTCTGGAGGGTGGGATGGCTGAATTCACTTTGAAGGGAGAACATTTTGGGGCTAGGTTTGGGAGTGGAGAGGAGGAAGATTGTTCTGCAAAAGAGAAAAAGGCAGGGCAACCTGAACAGAAGAGTGTGCTGGGGAACAATGTGTAGCTTCATTCTACTAAGACTTAAAATGTGCTTGTGGGTTTCTGCTACAGGCAGTTCAAGGTGATTTCATAGAGTGGGATGAAAGCTGGGACTTTGGCATTTAATTGAGGAGACCCATTGAAGTAAGTAAGTCAGGGTCAAATTTGCATTGCTGTTATGTAACTCTGGTGGCAGTGTGGAGTGCTACAAGAGGTAGCTCTTAAGGAAGACACACAGCAGAAGTTCACCTTGTAAGTCATTCATCAATTGGAGTAGAAAGAGAAGTGCCTCTGAGCTTCTTTAAATCTGACTCGCAGCCTTACTATCTTATAATCATACTATTTTGGAGAAATATCATCTCTCATGTTCATGTGGTTTAATAAGGCTTTAATACAGTGTGGCTTTGTTTCTTCTCTCAAAGTCAATTGCTGTGTTTCATCACAGAACTGCCACAGGCCCTTACATATCATTTTAGATGACTCTGTTACCAGTAAGCAAGATTTAAAAACAGAACAAAATGAAACAAAAAGTTGGCCATCAGTGAAATTTGTCTTATGTCTACTTTTTGAAGGGGCAGCAAATGAGTTGCAGATGGAGCATTATTTACACTTCCCTAACATAGCCTGAGGGCTTAAGGCTGTTATGTTTTGTATCACCACACTACAACATATAAAATTTCTACTGAAAAGGGCTCCCTTGGAGAGCACAGGTAGAAGTGAATTCCCATTGTTCACTGCACAGAGAATTGTGTTGTGAGTGCTCCGTTCGCCTTTTCTCTAGGCCAAGGCCCTAGTTACAAGCGGCTCAGGGAAAGCAATGTTTATGCACAGGGGTGGGGAGAGGCAGTGGTGGGTGACCACACCGGCTTCACTTGTTTCTTCTCTTCTTCCTACAAGCTTTGTCCCTTCAGAGACACTCTGAACATTATGGCTACCAACTTCCCATTCCATACCATTTGTTCCAGAGAATTTTCAGGCCATCCTATCCAAGTGGGGCTTCCTTACACTTTTTTTTTTTTCATTTCACCTCCTAAAAGTTTTGTACTACTACTTCTTTTGCACTAAAGTTCCCAAGAGCATGCATGTTTATTTGGTTCATTCTCATTGATTCAAAATGTTAAATGAAAGGTTTTAGGAAATAAGGGAAAAAATATGTGAAAATGAAAAAAATGGAAATAAAGTTTTTGTAAATAGGGAAGGGAGGAGGGGGTGAAGGGAGGGCAGGGGTAAGGGGAAAAAATGAGACCCAAGACCTGTCCTGTAAGAGTACAAGATCCCAATGATGAATGTAATTGTACTGTATGCCTAAAACGTATCAGTAACTCAATGAGAAAAAAAAATGAAGGTTTTATAGGATTAACATATTCTCACATTTGGTTTTTATTTATCTGCCTGACTTAATGTTTGTTTCAATAGTAACTTTTTGAAGTTGATTAAATTTTGTTAAATTGCCATAGTACTTTAGTTTTTTAAACAGCAGAATTTCTTTTGTAAAGAAAACTGTTACTCTAGAAAAATATTTATATAGGCTGCTTTGATTGGAATAAGAGAAGCACTGAGGGCATGATTTATACTATTACTAATGTTGGTGGATAATGTGCTCTAATATGTAAATAGCAATTTGAAGATAGAGAAGGTAGCAGCTATGTCACATGCTGGGGCTCAGGAACCATCAAAAAAGTTAAAAGTGCTTAATAGTAAAGCAAGTGAACTACTCGTGACAAGGTGGCCAACACCCTTAGGAAGCTCATTTGTCTATGTTTGTGCATTGTTAACTTTCTCTGACATAAGTCACTTGTAGCACCAAACCTTGAAAAGTTAAGAGCATTCCTATGTTTTGGGGTGAAGTTTTGGGAAAAACGATTGAAAAGGGACCATACCATACCTGGTCACTGTGGATCTGGAACTGGAACTGCAGCAGAGGTGACACGTAGATAGAACTTATTTGTGTCAGTGGCTCATTCTGTCCCTTTTTATTGTACCTCATATTTACAGCTTGCAAACATTTTTGGTTGGTTGCTTTGGGGCTTTTGGAAATATCTAATTAGTATTAAAAGATGCATAGTATTTTAGAGCCATAATATGTACACAGAATACAGTGACTTCTTTAAAAGAGTGTCATTTGTAAAGGCATAAAAAAAGACAAAAGTTCTTCAGCTGAACTTAAATTCATATATTTTACTGTTCAAACCATGTGTTTTCTATTTCAACCACCTATGGAAAATTCTGAAAGCAACAGTCAGTTTCCCAGAGGAAATCTGGGAAATGCAAGAAAAAATTTGTGAGAGAAAGTTGTTTTCTGCCTTTTCAGGAAGAACAAAAGTGTATCCTTGGGGACAGGGATACCACAGGCAACCCAGCCACCCCTAGTTTTACCAAATTAGAGGGTTCCTAAGAGATTCTACAGTTTTCATTTAGGCCTTAATCTTTGGTCTCTCATTTTTGTTATCATTGAGAAAGTGACTCCAATGCCTTCAGTTTTCGTAAAGATCAATATGGAGAAACACCTGCTAAATATAAAACTCCACATGCTTAAAGGCATTTAATTTTTTTCATGTCATCAGACACGCAGCTGAGAAGAGAATGTCATGAAATAAACATTTTGAAAGAACTATCAGTTTTTTTCTTCCTTAAAATGTGAAAATCAGTAATAGAAACTCCAGTTTACCTTTTTGGTTTAAAAATTATAGGTAGGTAATACCTTGTTAAATTACATAAATCCACAAATTACCAGTATTGCCAAGCCACAAGTAAAATTATGCTTATACAAAATGAGATGGGTTGTCCCCTCTTCTGGTTCTGTGGGCTGCATGGCTCGCCCTCTTAAACCTCAGAGTGGAGAAAATTCTCCTTGGGCTACCGTTTTCCAGAAAATGTCTTTCTTTGAGATGCCTCTAATATGTGGCTACAGCATTGGTTTCAGGAGCCCTTTCCAAATGGCTTTAGAGTAGCTTTGTATCTGGTTCTCCAGCTGAGTTTAAGTTCATATATTTTATTTTGAATTACACAGCATTGGTTCAGTTGTCTGATGTTCCGTATCAGGATCATCTGTATCCAGTTGAGCATTGAGGAAGAAATGGGCAGGGAGGTGTTGCTGCTTAGAGGGAAGGAGCGTGGGGTTTGTATTTTGAACTCAGACTCAAATGGGCTGCCGTAGTTACAGTGCTTAACATCTATAAAACTCATGCCAATAGTTTTGATCTTCACTGTTCTCCAAAGACATATGTTTAGAGGTTTGGGCCCAGCTCGTGCTACTGGAAGATGGTGGAAAGAGTAAGAGCTAGGGAACTTTGCTAGGGGGAGATCTTTGTGTCACTGGGGTCATCCCCTCGAAGGGGACAGTGCGACCACCATATCTGATTCCTCTCCTTCAGTTCTTGGCCATGAGGTGAGCGCTTTTGCTCTACCATATATGCCTATCCTGATACAGTGTTCACCAGATGCCCCAAACAATGAATCCACTGAATATGGACTGAAACCTCTAACCTGGAAGCCCAAACAAACCTCTTCTTGTAAGTTGATTATCTGTATGAAACTATTTGTTTCAGTAATAGAAAGTTGACACAATTATTTCATAACCTTTCAAAACTGATAAAATTGGGATCATTTCTAGTACATTAGGACCTGTGTTTTAAAATGGTAAATGAAGACATATTTTGGCAGGTGAACCATTATAATATGCAAATTAGCTTTTAGGATATTTGCTTATCCCTGATGTTTATCTGCAGCTCTCTTTGCATAAAATATCTCCTCGTTTTGTGCTTATTTCTTCACCTAACACAATATTTAAATTGTTTGCCGACTTGTCCATTCCCTCTATTCTCTGAGTCCCATGAAGACAAAAATCATACTTTTACATGATTATCATCGACTTTGTGCCAATAACAGATCTTATTCCAGTGTAAAGCAAGCTCTCAATAAGTATTGACTTAATAAATTCTTGATTCTTCAGTGTGTTTATACTTTCAAGAGGAATGATTAGCTGTGTTTTAAAAATGAAGCATTTTAATAACAAATAATGCTTGACTTCTAGCTTTACAATGCACTGTTAATAAAGGAATGATGGAATGTTGGATCCTGAAGAAGACTTGGATTTCATACTTAAATACAATTTTCCATAGGAGGAATGTTAGTTCCAGAGAAATTATCCTGTTTTTCTGACCTCATGGAGCTTGTTAATGAGAGAACCAGTATTTTTTATAGCAAGGCACTATTCAAATATGCATGTGTTTGGATTTGATGTCAAATGTTAAACTCCGGGATAGCTCTTAACTCTGGTTAAGACTGACTTCTCTGATCTTCAGTTTTTTACCTTCTAATGTGAAGAGGGTGTTCAGAAATAAGGATGAGAACAAAAGATTGTTTTTGTGAGGATTAGCTGGGTTAAAACATGAGAAAACATTTACAGTCAGTTACATAATAGAAGGGACTACTCATAATTATTTTTTGTCTTATATAACACTTTAATATAAATTTAATGATCCATTTTATTTTACAAATATACAAATACCTAAACTAAATAATCAGACACAATTTTTTCAAGTTTGATAGCTTTAGAGATAGTACTCAGAAACACGATATGAAAGAAGTGCTCAGACAAAGCCATCCATTCCTTTTACAGTTATTCATCACAAGATTTAAAGTGTTCTCTTTTTAAAAGAGGTAACATGTTAGTATTATAAATATATCTTAAGAGACAAAACAGTGAGACTACCAATATAGAGCAAGAGAATTCTAAAAACTTGGAAGGTAAAATTCACACAAGTAGAACATTTTTCATTTTCTAAAATAATTTCCATTTTAAGTAACAGCAGTAACAAACTGAAGGTTTTCAAAGGAGAATATTTTGCTATACTTGAACACTTCACAAAGAATATTCAATAACTCATGATTTTGTCTCTGACTTCAAGAGAAAAACTAGATTACTACTTAATTCCATAACAAATAGGTGTGAATAGTCTCTTGTTTAAATAAACACCTTTGCTATTAAGTTATTAGTGCTTCTAGAAAACACCTAATAAAACAACTACTAATTTGATTTGTATCATGTCTTCTTTCCTTCAACTTAATTTTCCGACCTCCAGATTGTTAAACAGTACATGTTGTCTTGATTTCTGACCTGCAAATAACAAGCTGTCATTTGTGAATTCCTTCCTAAATTAAAGCTAATTAGAAGTGCTTATTTTCTTGTAATTAGTCTTTAGAAGAGAACTGGGACACAGAATATTTTTGGACTCTTATTTGCAATTCGAAAATAGTGCTGACATTTGATTATCATGCTAAACTCTTCTGAATGCTCAGTTATCAGGCATCTAATTTGTGGATGCCTGTGCCGGCACAGAACTGTTTAGGACAGACATTCAAAGCTAAGGCTTACTGCTTAATATAATACTAAGGGGAGGAAAAGAAGCCAGAAAGGGAATGGCAAGTATGGCTCGAGGCATAGTTTTGAAGTGTATCGTGGTAATCTCTGCTTTTTTCTTCTTTCTGAGGTCTCATTACCCTTCTGTCTATGACTTCTTTTTCTGGACATATTTGAAAACTTTCCTTCTATCTCCCTAAAGCCATGAAACCCTGATCATCTGGAGCTTGTTACATCTCTGACCTGTTCTTTTCTTTAAAAGGTAGAGAACAATTAGTTCTTCCTCACCCTTGGGAAAGATTATTAGGCTACACTGAGCTCACCTCCAACATTTCAGTAACATTCATTTGGATGGTTTCCTTCTGTCTATAATGCAACTACATTTGCTGTCAAGTGTAAAGCAAAGCCAACTGATTAATAGTTGGTAACTTTTCTGACTCTGCTTCTGCAGGATGACTAAGATTATTTTTAATTAATGTACCTATTTCTAGGGAAAATTTCTATAGAATATAAATCTGGACTTTTCAAGGTTGGGTTTCCAGCACAGTAGTTGAGCCCTCATTCAGCATGTGCAAAGCTCTACCACAGAAAGGGCCGGGGAGCTTGACTCTTCTTTTTAACTCTTTTCTCGAGAGAAAAATATTTAGCCTAATTTTATCTTGTGTTTAAATGTCAGCTTGCTACTTTTCTTTAGCCAACATGGCTCCCGGTTCCTTCAGTAGTCCACATGTCCTCTTTTGTTATACAGCCATTTCTCAGGATTTTTCTGATAGTATAGGGGCTTCTACACTTAGGCTTTAAGCCAGTGGCCCTCTTATGTTAGTCTTTCTCTTTCCCTCTTGGTAACTCTTTCTAGGGCTTCAGATAACTGTTGGTTACTTTTATGCCTTTGTTGCAAAAGTCTGTTTACCTCTATTTCCCCATTTTAAAATCAGGTTGTGTTTTTCTATTGTTTTAATTACTTATGTATTGTGCACATTAAACCTTTGCAGGATGTATAGTTTGCAAATAGTTCTCCTATTGTGTAAACTGTCTCTTTACAGTCTTGTTTCCTTTAATCTATTCTTTATCTATTCTGCTTTTGTTTCCTGTGCTTTTTGCATCTTTCTCCCCAAATACTGCCCAGTCCAACATCCTGAAACATTTCCCCTGTATTTTCTTTTAGAAGTTAAATAGTTTCAGGTCTTACATTTTAAGTCTTTAATCCATTTGTTTAAACTGGTGGGAAACAGGGATCTAATTTCATTCTTCAAGTGAGTGTCCAATTTTCTCTGCACTGTTTTTTGATGAGACTGTTCTTTCTCCAGTGCATTTTCTTTGCACCTTTATAAAAAAATTAGTTGGTGGTAGATGTATGAGGCTCTTTAGTCTGTTCCGTTGGTTTGTGTGTCTGTATTTATCGTAATACCAAGTTGTTTTGATTACTATAGCTTTGTAGTATATTTTGAAGTCAGGCAGTATAATTTGTCCTGTTTTGTACTTTTTGTTCAATATGACATTGGGTACTTGGACAATTTTTGTGGTTCTACATAATCTAAGTTTTTTTTTCCTGGTTCTTTGAAGAATGTCATTGTTATTTTGGTAGGTGTTGCTTTGCATCTGTAGGTGGTTTTGTGTAGTACGCAATGCTTGGCAATACTTACTCCATTCCATGGACATAGTGTCACTAGCCTGGATCTAAGAGATTCCCAAAGCTAAAATAAAAAAATTTAACCCACCCTTTTGTAGCAGGTTTGCTGAGTTCCATTGCAGAAAACAATTTCAGGATGCATCAGTAATTTTTAGGATGCAGAAGGATTTATTAAAGAAAGGATACACATTACACTTTGGAAATGGAAACATTTATACTTCTCTTGAAGGAATAGAAAACCTAGGAAAAACTGTTCCACCCCTCAGGTAGACAATTACCCATCCTATAGGTGTGAACATTTCTTTTTTTATTTTGGAAATAGTCAATTTAAACATTCTTCAGGTTTGCTTAACCTGCTATTTTAACTTAGGGCCACATTCCAGCTCTTTACTTTCTCAATTAATCTAACTTTATGGACTTTCAGTAGTCCTGAGGAAGTTGGGGTGTGATGAGTGTGGTAGGGAAAAGCCTAAATTGAACCAAGGGAATGCTGGTCTGCGTCATCTTGGGTAACTTCAGCTGGTTCCTGGAGATGGAGTCTTTTTAAAAGTACAATTTTTAGTGATGATTTCCTTGTCTCCTTTCTACCTGTCTTTTATCTCTTCTATTCTATCTCATTTACCCCTCTGAGACTTTGATCCCTTATTCTTAAGGGGGTGCAGAAGGCCCAACGTTCTGTTTTCTTGTAACTACTTCAGGCTGAGAAGGGACGTTGATCCTGCCTAGCCAGGGATCAAAGTCTCATCCTGACTGATCTAAAGGAGACAAAGAAATATGAGTTTTGTTGTTTGATGAACAATCCTCTTTTTGATAGTCTGGAAAAGAGGAAGAGACATTAGCAAGTCGTTGTTGCTTAAGCTTTATCTTGTAACCTGGTTAAACAGGCTGGCCAGAAATTAAGAGTAAAATATTGATAAATAGTGGCTGCAAAAAAAGGTAGAAGTCAGTACTATTTAACATAAGCCTTTTGTCCTTTATGTTAACTTCTACTTGTTTGGAGGTGCTTACAGAAATATAACAGGTAGAGTTTAAGAGCACACAGATTCCTCACTGTTTTATCTATAAAATTTTAATGTCACTCTATTTTAATTATAACAATGGTGAATGAAAACAATAAATAATGACAACTTTTTAAACCATTCATTGATTAAAATTTTTACTGTAGGTCTATATTGTATAAATCTAAAGAACTTTCATGAAGACTGACTTCAGATAACATAAATATATAAAGTCAGAAGTAAATAACAGAAAGTTCATAACACAAAAATAATAATAATTAGTAGCCAGGGTATTTATGTTGTCATTTTTATTTTATAGGCATCTCTGTAGCCAAAGCTAAATCTTTACCTGAGAGGTACTTGAAAGTACACTTAACTAACCCAATGGAAATATATTGAGAGAAGCTGAAGGACACATTTTCGACTGACAATCAAAAGTTCTCATAGATATATGTTATAGGGTGTATCTTGGGGACTGCCAGCCCCTTTTACTGTCTAGCCTAGCGTTGAATTTATGATTAATATTAGTCTCTCATTATATATAATTTTGGCTATACTTCCCTGCTGGGTGTTTAAAACCAAGGTAAAGCGAGACCTGTGTTAATCAAAATTAATTTATTTCTCTCTATATATATTTGTCAAGGTCAGTGTAGGCTCCTCAGGTATTATTTCTGGGGCCACAAGCAGAGACTCTTAGGTCTCCTAGATTTTTCCTCTACCAGCGCTATGTCATCTGCCAGGATGGGTTATGGTCTGTGCTTGACCACATGGCTTCCCTTGGAAGCATGGGGACATTCCCCTCTTTAGTGACCCTCCTTTAAGCACAATGTACACTGATTGACTCCTTTCCTCTGGGTCCAACAATCTCCCTGTTTAGGAGGTTGGGTGACTCACCAGAGTTGTAGGATCTGTTAGAGGGGTCCCCTCACATCCTGGGTCCTGGCTGACCTTGGAGGGCAAGGGCCAAAATATTGGCTGTCCTCACAGCCCAGTTTTTTTTTTTTTTAATCTCCAATCCTCAGTTGTTGAACACCCAGAGGGTCAGTAACACCAGTATTGAAGTGAGAGTGGCAGGTTTACCTATTAAAATCCTATCTGGATATGAAGCGCTTTGAAATAAAAGTATGACCACAGAACTATTATTTCTTTAACCAATCATAGTTGTCTTAGAAGTCAAAGTCTTACAGAATGTTAATAGGTAACAGCTATAAAGTATTTTTTAGCTATAAAGTTTTATAAGGAAAATTTAAAACCAAGAGCAAAGAGCATCATAACAATTATGATAAAATTATGATGTTAGAACTATTAGTTTTTTGTTATTATCTCTGAAATACTTTTAAAATTCAATTTTTGTATAGATCAAGTTTTGTAATTTATCTTTATCCAATTACAAAATATTAAATGCCATAAAGAAAACTTCACCTGAGTTTCTTACCTTTATAAAGCACCATTGAAGTACACTGTGCTTGTTTAAAGATGTACCTTAATGGGTTTTTTTAACGCCCAATTTGCAATCATTAGAGTGACAGTGCTTGGCTGCATTGTGTTTGGGTACCTCTATTATAACTCAATTACATAATAATCACATAAATGTAAACTTGAAAAAGTCCATCATTATAAACAACTCTACTCTAGCAGTCCTAAGTATGATATGTTCTCACATTATGCATCCTAGAAGTCCTGTCCATTTGGGAGGCATAAATGTATTTAATATACTGTGAGGCTAGCAATAATGAGCATAACAGATATACAGAGATTTTACATATATTTAGTTCCCTTTAACAGGTTTTCGCAGTATAACTTCACTGACAAAACAAAGGACATCTTTAGAGCACTTATAGGCTTAGGAAACAACATTAATGGCCACAAGTAGACATATATCCCAATATTAGTGTATCCCATTTATACAAATAACACAGTGTTTGCTTAATACAAGCCAATACATTTAGATCAAGTTTTAAAAGGAAGGACCAATCTTGAGAGATGCAAAACATTTTGATCACTGTTTAAGTTTTAGATGTAATGTATATTGTATAAAAAGAACACTGTTACATTGATGTATTAAATTTAACTTTAAAGCTTAGATTCACAGCGTATTTTTTTCAAATGTCTATAGGGTGTGTTATAAACTAAGATAATAGCTATTCATTTAATCAATTATGAATTGAATATTCAAAATATTTTATATATCAGCATATAGTCTTTAATTCTTAAAATTCAGTTTCTTAGGTAACCAAAAGTAACAATGGAAAGTACAAGAAAGAGTCTTGATTAAATATAAAATCTTTTTTTCTATCTATTTTGTGCTTATTTATTTATTTATTTATTTATGCATTTTGGTACCAGGGATCAAACTCAGAGCCTTGCACCTTAGTTTTTGTAAATTTAGCCAAGAAGGTTTGACTATCTTAAAAAAACTTTATTGTTTTTTTAATTTACTGTTATTTACCCCCTTTTTTACCTTTTTTTGGCACTGGGGTTCAAACTTGGGACCTTGCACTTGCAAGGCAGGCAGTGGAACCACTGAGCTAAATCCCCGGTCCTGTGGTTTTAGACACAGAAATCTTAACTTTTAAATTATAACCAACTTAATTGTATATAAAATAAATTCTTTAATAGCATTTGTTGAGATGGGCACAGTGAGATTCTGGGAGGAAAAAACTGAAGAAGTTACCCATCAGCAGAGAAAACTGAAGCAAACTGGGTCTGGCAAGCTGCTTTCCAGCCACAGAAAAGTTTTCTCCAGTAGTTCCTCAAACCCAAATGTCCCTTTTCAGGGGAAGTTTCTTTTATTTAACATAAAATTAAATATTAGAAATTTAATTCTTAGTTAAGAAAGCAACCTTATAACTTTATAAAAACACATTTAATAGACCAACATATATTATCTTTTTTTTTTGGTACCAGGGATTGAACTTGGGTCCTTGCGCTTGCAAGGCAGGCCACCGAACTGCTGAACTAAATCCCCAGCCTCCATATATCATCTTTTATAAATTTTAAGTTAAGCATATTTCAATGTACATTTAGCAAGTGATGAACTGGATATTTATATTTATTAATTCTTTTAATTACTTTTTTTTTTTTTTTTTGGTACTGGAAATTGGGCCCTTGTGCTTGTGAGGCAGGCGGCAGAACCACTGAGCCAAATCCCTGGCCCTCTTAATAAGAAAAGCATAGCATAGTTAACATTTAACACTTTCATGATGGGGCAATAATTTGTAAGTCTGGCTGCCAGGCTGCTCTGATTTGAATTCCATCATCTGATGTTACATTACTAACCAGAGGTCGTTTAAACTGCTTGATGGGACAGTTATGCATGCACCACCAGTGGCTCAAGATGGCTACAATGTGTTAAAAAGC
>NW_022900950.1:17502953-17631503 GCF_012274545.1 Fukomys damarensis | reverse complement strand
ATATGTAATTTTTATCTTTAACAGACGAAAAGCTTTCAAGTCATTGTACATAGAAGACAATGGACATTGTATTTATGAAACTAATTTTTTAAAATAAATATTACATTAATAGTTTTACGAACTGGACAAAAATGTCACCTTTTCTAAAATTTTTCTCTTTCTCTTATTGTATCAATCAATTTAAATTAATTCACTTTTTTTTCTTTTTTTTTTTACTAGGGATCAAGGACCTTCAGCTTGCAAGGCAGGCAGGTACGGTGCAACTGAGCTAAATTCCCGGCCCTAAATTAACTCACTAATAAGTCATGTGAAGACAACACATTTGGTCTGTATCTTGAGTGCCCACTATGTATTCACCAACTCAAGTAGAACTTCTGAGGGTGATATATACCTTACAGGTAACACACAGAAACATATATATTTACCTAAATCTTACATAATGTTTAGTTTACCCAACTTTAAGGTTTTTATGTGCAAGTCCTACATAAGCTTTAGGCCTATCAACCTTCATCTTGTAATATTTTAAGCAAATTCAACTACCCTCAAGAACCTATACAGCTAGTTTTCCTTGGAAAGCCCCCCAAAAGCTAGAGGTTCATAAGGAGAAGTTAAAAATGATAGGAGCTAAAAAACAAAATACTTTAATGAAGCAGCTGAAAGAACTTTAACCAATTACTAATGTACAAAAATAGTTAAACTGATGAAAATACATATAAAGTACATTTAAAATTACATTAAAGCATACTTTTAGATGTACTGGCCATGCTCAATCTTTTTTATAGTTGTAGGTTTATGACTATAAATAAACTAGTCAAAATTTGGAAAGAGATAAAGAAAAGAGAAAATAGATGGAACCTGATTTAGGTCCCTGAGGCTGGGAGTCACCTGCCTCATGCCAGGGTTACACATATGGTGTACCCCAAACTGGGATGAAATCCCAAGCCAGGGTCAGGGCCCTAATAGGGGTCGTGCTTCAAATTGGGTCACACCTACATGTATGACCTGGGCTCCTTCTGCAAGCAGCAGCAGGGCACCCACACTGTGGGTCATATTGCATATGCAGGACACAAGGTGGTGGCAGCCTAAACCCGGACAAAACACTTGCTGGGGACCATGCTGCACGTGTCCCAAACCAAGGTCAGGCTTTGTGTGCAGGCTGTCTATGCTGGGGTCACACTGCATTTGCAGCCTGAAGGGTTTTCCAGAACCAGAACTCCCCAGGGAGGCAGCTCCTTCCTGTTAGCCCAGAGTCAGAACCACCGTGATTGGCAGCTCTGCCCTGTTTTTGGTCACCGTCCAAGAGTCCCTTCTAGTAATACGGAAATCTGATGCTCATGTCCAGAACAAGTGTTCTTGTTCCGGACATATAACTCTTCCAACCTTCATTATCAGCTCAGGAAAGCAGGAAAAGGGGTTATACACAAAGCTGGGTTTTGCTAAAAAATTTACTCCAAAGATCTTTATATCTAGGGGTCTGTACCATACACAAGGAACTAACAGAGGGTTTAAAAAGTCCAGAGAGGTCACACACACACACACACACACACACACACACACACACACACATATATATATATATCACATATCAATTTTTTTTTATTTTTGGTACCAGGGACACACACACACACACACACACACACACACACACACACACACACACATATATATATATATCTACATAGTTGAAAAAATGGAAATCGCTGTTGTTTTTCTGAGGTAATATGTACTGTTTCATTTGGGTCACTTAAAATATGATAGTATATGTAAGGATATAAATATAATTATTCATTCCCATGACTGTTGGCTGTTTTCACTACTAAATCAAATGAGTGAGAGTTATATCTTATTCTCTAACACACACAAAACACGTTTATATATTTATCTTTTTTATTTTACGTTCTCCTAAATCATAACAAAAATATGATTATTCTTGCACTCATTACACAAAAGCCCTTAAATCACCAACACATGTAAAATTAATGGCACAGGTTAAAGGGAAAATGATATTAATGGGAAAGGGAGTTTCATAAGCTCCTTAGACTTGAGTGCACCGGAGGAAACAGCAATATGTTAGGGATTGGTAAAATTATATTACAGAGGCAGTCAATATAAATGAGACATTTGTAGTGAGTAATTACTATAAATAATGCTGACTTCCTTTTAAATACTCAAATACTGAAGAAAATAGTGCAATCCATTGTGCGAAGCAGATGGGTCATTTAATTTATTTCTCAATTACAGCTGACACATTAGTTACAGAACTTTTCATGTCATCTACTTTTTTATGGTCCATTTTACAGCTGTGTTTATTGTTGTAATATATAAATACATTATACCCTCTTATTAGGGCAGTAATGAAAATTCCTTACAGCAGAGCACTCACATATCTACATGAAGCTAATAACCATAATGGAACTCGAGAGAGAATTTACCCAACCTGAGAAAAGGGCCTGGGTGTGTTCAAGGGCAAAGATAGCAAAACATGCTCACAAGAAATAGGTGATATTCTGCCCTTTCAAGGCAGTTATCGATACTTGAGAAGATCTATGTGTCATATAGACTTTCTAATTACACAGACAAATTTATAATTTTTGTATGTGTTTCCCAGCCACGAATTAGTATTTGCCAGCTACCATCTGGAATACAGATAGATGATAAAGTTATCTCATCCGTTTTAGACCTGTCCTACAATTAGTGAGGAAAAGGCTGGGAGGAAATAGTTACAACTTGATATTTTATTTTTCTTTTTATTGAGTTTATTGGTACATTCTAGGTATACAGTACAGTTACATTCATTACTGGGATCTTGTACCTTTACATGACAGATCTTGGTTCTCATTCTTTCCCCTGTCCCTGCCCTCCTTTCACCCCTTCCTTGCCACCCCATTTACAAACACTTTATTTCCATTTTCTGATATTTATCAATTTGATAAGGAGAAAAACAAGAGTCCAAAAAAAAGAAGTAAAATGGAGGAAGGAAACAAACTTGCATTGGTAAAGTAACCTCGAGAGGCAGGAGGAAGCGGGTTAGACAGAACCCAGGAGGCTTGAGAGGCTGTTGAGAAGGGCTAAAGAGGTGCCTTTCCCACGGTTCTGTGGGCTTCTTTTAAGGACTGGGAAAACAGAAACCACTCACTTCCTCATCCCCCTCCCACCTGAGTTTTTGACAAATGAAAGCCTGAGTGAGAAAGAAGAGTCAAGAAGGGGGCTGAGGCTTTCTTTAGGGAGAGAGGAAGGAAAAAAGTAAACCAGTGAGTCACTTCTTGGTTTGAGTACACAGACTTCACCGGGTCTGGTGGGTAACGTTAAGTTATCACCTGAATGATCACTTGGATCTACATGGCTTAGGATGATGGTGGCAAACGTTATGGCACATGTGCCACAGTGGGCGGGTGAGCCAGGTCACCCAGCAGCTGAGCACAGGACAGCAGTTGTTTCTTTCTAAACTAAAATCTCACTATTCAGGTTTAAATGCAGTGTTGGCACTTTGCAATAAATAAGTGGGCTTTTATTTGGTCTCTGAAAGGTTTGCCATCACTGGCTTAGGACATTCCCAGGCACCCAAAAAGGGGAGCCTTGGTGTCAGGCAGATGGAATTTATGCCCCTCCACTGATGGGGGCATCAAAAGAGCAGTTTGGAAGACCTCCTTTGAGCTAAAGTGTTTAGGATCTGCAAGTGTTTATGGTTTTGGAGAATTGTTTTGTCCAGGGTGACTCAGACCAGCTCTGCCTATGTCTCAGGATTGGGGTTTCCCAGTCTGACTGCAGGAGAAACTTTGCTGGGGACACTGGATGGGCCTTATCCTTATTATTTTGTGTCTTTCTGGACAAGAATGGTGTTCAGAGTCTCATCCAACCCAGGGATGCTGGGTGGTGTTAACCTTAGGACCACCTAGTGAGGCTGCTCCAGGTCCTACAGAGGTCTCGGCCGCTCTTTCTCTTAGAGGGATCAAGTCTCTTGTCTTTGGTGTTTTTATGTGGAGGCACTTATTTTTGTAGGAGTTTCTAACTGCTGGAAAGGAAAGAAACATTCTACAGTTGCAGAAGTTTGTAGACGGGGAGAAAGAAAAAGGAGGAAGAGAAAAAGAGAGCAAATATCTTCAGAGCACAAAGGGCTCAGAGAAATGGGAAAGAAAATAAGATGAAAAAGCCATTGGCTGAATTTACCAAAGTCATGCTCTCTGCAGTCTCCATGACTCTTCTTACTTCCTGTTGCTGTCTCACCAAAAGAAAATGTTACTGTGCTGGGTCTAAGAGATTCCTGAAGCTGAAATAAGAAACTCAGGCCACCCTCTAGTAGCATGTTAACTGACTCCTACTGCAGAAAAAGGATGTGTCAATAAGAGGTACAAAAAGGATTTCTTAGAGTTTGAAGATACACTCAAAAGTGAAGTGCTGACACCCTGAAAAATGAGATGCATTACAGTTTGGAGTACGGAACATTGATACTTCTCTTGAAGGGGTAGGAAGCTCAGGGAATGGCAGTATAATCCCCAGAAGGGTACTCGTCATTCTAAACATAGGATTATTTTTTGTTGTTATTGTTTTTTTTGGATTAGGTAATTTAGACATTCTTTGGGTTTGCTCAATCTGCTGCTTTAACTTAGGAACAGATTCTTGCTCTTTACTTTCTCATTTAAGCCAATTTTAAAGACTTTCAGTAGTCCTGAGGAATTTGGGGAATGGTAGGTCTGGCGGGGAAGGAAACTAAATTGAACCAAGGTAGTGCTGATGGGGATCATCTTGGACAACTTCGGTTGGTTCCTGAAAGTTGCAGTCTTCTTAAAAGTACAATTTTATTGATTTTTTCCTTTTCTTTCTACCTATCTTATATTTCTTCTACCCCACTGCAACAGACTGCCATTCCATAGGTTTTTTTTTTCTTTTTGCTTTGTTTTATTTTGGAGTCCTATTCAATTTCTCTTTATCATTGTTTCATAATTTTCATTACAGAGATTTCCTACTTCTTTGGTTAAAATTTATTACTAAGTAATTTTGTAGCTATTGTAAATGGGGTTGCTTTCTTGTTTGTATATCATATTATTTGCTCTTAGCATATAACAGTGTTACTGATCTCTGTACTTTGATTTTTATGTTATATAACTTTATTGACTTTTTATAATTTTGGTGGAGGTTTTCCATATATAAGATCATGTTATTTAATAGTAAGGACAATATGACTTATTTTATTTTTCTAATTTGAGTATCATCTCTTTCTCTTGCACCTTATTTCCCTGGAGACTGTTCTGACAATTTTAAATAAAAAGTGAAGAAAATGCGTCCTGCTTGTTTTTTTATAACTTAGAAATCCTTCAGCTTTTCCCCATTCAACTTAATGCTACCTGTTTTCTTACTATAAATGGTCTTTATTACTTTGAAGTATGTGCCCTCTGTTCCTAGTTTGTATAACATTTTTGTCATTAAGGCATATTGAATTTTATCAAATGCTTTTTTGTATCTATTGAGAAAATCGTATTGTATGGCCCTGATTCTGTGGATGCGGTGTCATATTTGTGGTTTGGTTTATATGAAACTATTGTTGTATCCTTGAGATAAATCTTGATCATGGTGAAACATCTCTTCATTGTGATGTTGGATTTATTTTGTTAAGGATAATTGCATCTATGTTCATCAAGAATGCAGCACTGACCTGTAGTTTTCTTTTATTATCTTTCCTGGTCTGGTTTTGGTATCAGTATAATGCTGACATCACAGAAGGAATTTAAAGGATTTCCTTCCTCTTTATTTTTTTTTACATCGGCAATTTTTATGTTTCATTTCTCTCTTCTCAGCGATTGTATGTTTTAGCAAAAAAAATTAGTGATTATTCTAGAGTTTGCAATAAACATTTACAGCTAATCCAAATCAACTTCCAACTAACACAGTTTTGTCCCACAAGCAGTGCAGTTTCATAGTAGCAGAATATTTTCACTTCCTTCTTACCTTATTCACTGTATTGTAACATTGCTATCTCACTTCAGTGAGCAACGTACTATAGTCACTTGATATCTTGTTGGTTTTATTGCTTTAAACAGACATTTATATTATCAATACGAATAAAAAATAACAATGTTTTTACCTTCATTCTCTGATGATCTCTATGTAAACAAGCTTTTGACCTATTTTATTTTCCTTTTACTTGAAGATCTTCAAACATTTCCTAGGAGCAGATCTGTTGGAGATTGATACATTACCTCAGTTTTCGTATTTATTTTAAAAAGTCTTATTTTCCTTTCATTTTTGGAGGATAATTTTGCTGGTCACAAATGTTCTGATTCATGATTTTTTTCTTTCACCACTTTATACTATACCATATGCTCCAGTCTTCCTTGTTTTCTGGAGCACAGTGCCTCCTAAACCCTTGGGAATCCCTTAAGTGGTAAGTGCTATTTTGGTAGGCTAATTAGATGCCTGGTACATGGGAGCTCACAATAGCTTCGAGATGACAAGTGGATGAGTTCAAGAATTGGAACTTCCAATGCCTCCCACTGATCAGGACCAGAGAGGGGAGAGGGCATGAAGACTAAGTTAATCACCAATAGCCAATGATGTAATAAACCATGACTATGTAATGAAGCCTCAAAAAAAAAAAAAAAAAAAAAAAAAAAAAAAAAAAATTGCTTAACACAGGGAAATGGCACACCCAGAAGAGACATAGTAATTCCTTACCTCTTCTCATCCTTCCATCTGTATGCTTTGTGATGCCTCTATAACAAAGCAGGTTAATGCAAGTAAGCACTTTCCTGATTCTGACTTCTGTGACATCCTTGTAATTTGTTTAAACCTGAGGAGGGGGTATTGGAAACGACAAGAGGGAGAGGAGGAAGGGAAAGGGGAGGCAGTGGAAAAAAAGATGGCTGGAGTTGACTAATTGCTTTTTAGGGATTTTGAGGTAGAGCTTTGGTATGGAGAACATTCTGGGAAATATTTAATATGTCAGAGATCCTGGAAGTAAACTCCATGAAAATGGACCCTTGGGAGTTTTCACCCTCAAAGATACATTTATCCTTCAGGGAGTTGTCAAAGTCACCATTTAAATGTTCTTCTCAGGGACTGGCTCTAGTGGCTTCTGTTTCAGGTGAGCTGGTCTGAGTTGACTCTATTTGCTTGTCTCTAGTTTCAAGGAATTGGTCTACTCTGTGGCCTCAAGTCTGGCTGACCCAAGAAAAATCATTGACTTGCAGTTTGTATACAGCTTTTGTCTTAGGAAAATAGGAGCGAGCACCTCCCAAATCTTTTATATCAGAGTTCAGTCCATAAATCTTTGTTTTCTTGTATAGCTCTTCATGATAACTTGGGAGTCTTCTCTTATCTCCAAACTTCCTTCAGGGAGCTACCTCACTCACTGGGTATTCTTTGATCTTGAGCTTCAGCTGATACATCAGTGCTTGGTGCATCCTCCCTTGATTGGCTGGACTTACTCCAATGTATTTTTTGGTTCTCATCCTTATTTTGTTACAGTTTATTTTCACTGTTCACTAAGTAAACAAGTATGAGAAATAACTACTCTGCATTTGTATATGAAAATGTTTCCTAACACTCAGTGCTACTCATAAAGTATCTGATGTCCTTCTGATTTTTATTCTTCAAATTTACATTAGCAGGCCTAGTTTTTTTTTAATCTACTGGTTCAAACACTAACTGCATACTTTTATCTACAGATTTATGTACTTTGACATTGGGATATTCTCTTGATTTGGTAATCTTATTTCTGTTTTCTTTAGGGTTTCCTGTAACTTCTATTATTCTGGCCTTGGACTTTTTTTTAACCATTCTTTATCTGGTGCATCTTTTTTCCCCTTGATTTATATGTTCATAAGAATTTTCTGCAGTTTTATCCTCTAAATATTCTTCCAAGAATGGTTTTCTGTTTGATTTGATATCTGGTCTTGTTTCATGGCATGTTTTCTTTCTTGGTGCATTATCTTTTCCTAAATTTTTATGTTACCAAGAGGAGTTAAATTCTGTTCCATTCTCTAAATATTGTCTATTATTTAAGGCACTATTTTCTGCCTTTTAAATCTTGTTCTTCCGTTTCATATGATAGCTCTCTTTGAAAATCTGGTGATCTGCCTTCAACCCAGTACACAGAGGAGAATGGTTGTGTGGGCACCAATACAGCAGTGTTTGTGCCACCACCTTTGGGAACAAGAGAAAGGCCTCTGAGAGGCTTATGTGAAAACTGAAGCCCACCGGAAAAGTGAAGAAAATCTGTGATAAAGGCTTACCTCACCACCATGGTTGGTAATTGGAGGGACCAGTACCTCACATCAGAACCTGGTCTAAATTCAGGGGAAAGACAGCTGGAACCTGCAGGAGAACCTTGCAGAGTTCAACCAAGCAAGAGGACAGAGATATCACCTTGGGCCTTGCAGCCAGAAATCAGCCTGAACTTCAGGGCACAGCTTCTGGCTTGCGAGACTAATTAGCTTAGACCTCCACACTCCTGCCCACGCTGTCTATTGTGTCAACAGAGGCATACTCTGAAGGAGGCTCTCTATTTCTATTTGTATTTTGTATTTTCAAAGTAACATTTTTCACTTATCTTTAAACATTTAAAGTATTTTTATCTTTTTCTTTTCTAAAATATTTTCCTTTTTTATCTTCTTTTCTTATCTTTTCTTTCTCTCTCTCTTTCATTTTCTCTCCCACCTTGATATACATTATTCTACCTTTTGTTCCTTTTCCTATCCTGATTCAAATTTATTTTCATTCTTCTCCATTTCTTCACCTTTTTCCTTCTCTCAATTGCCATTAATTTTAAAAGAAAATGATTACTTACAAAAAAAGCAAGGAAAAAAAAAGAGAAAGTGATTATAGTCTCTAGCCTCCCTGTTGAACATAGATGCAAAAAACCTGGCAAACAGAATACAGAGGATCATCAAGATCAGACACTCTGACCAAGTCACTTTTCTCCAAGGGATGCAAGGATGGTTCAACATACATAAATTGATAAATGTAATACATTATATTAACAAGCTTAAGGACAAAAACCATATGATCATCTCAATAGATGCAGGAAAAGCATTGGACAAAATTCAACACACATCCGTTGATAAAAACCCTACCGAAAACTGGAATAGATTGTCTTTAGCTCAACCTGATAAAGACTATCTTTGTAAAATCAACAGCCAATATCTTTCTAAATAGTCAAAAACTAAAAACCTTCATGCTAAAATCAGGAACAAGACAAGGATGTCCACTATCACCAATCTTGTTCAGTATACTTCTAGAAACATTAGCCACAGCAATTAGATAAGAGAAAGAAATAAAAGGAATAAAGATAGGAAAGGAAGAAGTTAAACTGTCACTATTTGCTGATGATATGATACTCTATATTGAACATCAAAAAAACTCTGCCAAAAGACTGCTAGACTTAATTGACGAATTCAGTAAAGCAGTGGGGCACAAAATTAACACTCAAAAATCAGTAGCCTTATTGTACACAAATAACAGACTCACTGAGAGAGAAATTAGGGAAACAATTCCTTTCATAATAACATCCAAAAAATGAAATATCTAGGAATCAATCTAATGGAGGTGACAAAAGACCTCTACACTGAAAATTACAGCACTCTGAAAAAAGAGACAGAGAGGATATCTGTCCTTCAAGATGGAAAGACGCCCCTTGCTCCTGGGTTGGAAGAATCAACATAGTGAAAATGGACATACTTCCAAAACTTCTATACAGATTCAATGCAATTCCTATTAAAATCCCAACAGTATATTTCACAGAACTTGAAAAAACAATCCAAAAATTCATTTGGAAGCAGGACAGGCCTAGAATCACAATTCCTAACTTGAAACTATACTACAAAGCTACTGTGATAAAAACAACATGGGACTGGCAAAGAAACAGACCTGAGGATCAGTGGAATAAAAAGATGCAGAAACAACACCAGACATACTCAGCTACCTCATCCTTGACAAATGAGCCAACCATCCTCAGTGGAGGAAATATAGCCTTTTTAATAAGTTGTGTTGGAAAAATTGAATTTCAACCTGCCAAAGATTAAAACTAGACCCTTATCTTTCACTGTGCACTAAACTAAAATCAAAGTGAATTAAAAATCTAAATATCAAAATAGAAACACTGAAGTTACTGGAAAGTAAATTAGGTAGAGCACTTGAAGATATTGGCATAAGAGAGGACTTTATGAACAAATCCTCAGCAGCATGAGAACTTGCACAAAGAATAAACAACTGGAATCTCATTGTATTAAAAGGCTTTTGCAGTGCAGGGGAAACCACCAATAGAGCTAAGAGACAATCTATAATGTGGGGAAAAAAATTACCAGCTACTCCTCAGACAAAGTACTACTATCTAGAATATATAAAGAACTCAAAAATATCAGACCCCTAAGCACAAAGACCCGATCCAAAAATGGTCATCTGAAATGGACATTTCTTAGACAAAGAAGTAAAAGAAGCAAATAAATATATGAAAAAATGTTCAACAACACTGGTCATTTAGGAGATGCAGATGAAAACAACACTGAGATTCTACCTTACTCCTGAAGAAATGGGTGCTATCAAGAAAACAAAAAAATAAATAAATAAATAAACCAATAACAAATGCTGATGGGGATATGGGGAGAAAGGAACACTTTTCCATTGTTGGTGGGAGTGCAGACTGGTGCAACCACTATAGAAATCAATATGGAGATACCTCAAAGAACAAGGATTAGAGGTTCCATTTGACCCAGACATCCCTCTGCTGGGTATCTTTCCAAAAGAATTAAAAGAATCATACCACAATAATATATGTGCACCCATGTTTATAGCAGCACAGCTTGTTAATAGCTAAAACTTGGAAACAATCCAAATGCCCATCAACTGGAGAATGGATAAAAAGATGTGGTCTTTCTACAAAATGGAGTGCTACTCAGCCATGAAGAATGAGAGACTAGAAACATTTATAGCTAAATGGATGCACATCGAGGTTATATGCTTAAGTGAAATAATTAGGACACACTTGAGTAAATACTGAATAGTTTCTCTAGTGTGAAAAACTAAAAGTGTAAATAAGGTTCAAATAGTATAACTCAGAGTGTGAAATAGGAAGAAAATGGCTAAAGGGAAAAGTGGGAAGGGGAGGGGAAAGGAAATAAGGGCAAAGAAAAAAGGTGAAAAAATGAAAAAAAGGATCCAGGGAAATCCCCATAGAACCATAAATGGAATCACTAAAAGAAATGACAGCACAGCAAGATCAGGGACCATATGCAAATACAACTTGCTTGTGCCTCTGGTCCTGCTAGTTCTGTATATCTCATTTTCAAAGTCTTTATAACTAGGGAAGAGTGAAGGGTATGAAGGGAGGGTATTGGCATGGGGAAAAAAGAAGAACAAAGACATATCATTTAAAGGTACAAGATTCCAATGATAAATGTAACTGCATTATTTGCTTTAAATGTACCAATAAACATAATGGGGGGAAAAAAAGAAGATCTGGTGATCCCTGATTGTCTATGTGTATATTACAGTAAAGCAAGAATGAACATGTGCTAATATTTCTATCATCAGAGGTTTGATTACCTTTGAGAAAGGTAGGGAAGGAGGCTAGCATTTAACTGGGATACCCATATTGCCAGATTTAGCAAATAGTAATTTGGGGCACCCAATTACATTTTTTGTTTCATTTTATTTTTTGAGACGGGGTCTCACTGTGTAGTTGAGACTGACTGGGAACTCACTATGTAGCCCAGGCTGGTCTTAAACATCACAGCGATCCTCCTTCCTCAGCCTCCTGAGTGCTGGGGTTACAGGTGTGTGTCACCATGTCCGCGCCCCCCAGTTACATTTCAATTTATAGCCCTACCTTAAACACCAGTACGGAAAGGCAGTTGCTCTGAACCAGTCAGATTCTTTTGAGAGTAACTCTCTAATTTTTACCTACTGCCAGAAACCGTACTGTTGTCTATATAGTGAAGGGGTAGAGTTGGGGGTAAATGTTCTGTGTAAACAAATGTTCATCATTATCTTATTTCTCATGCTGTATTTCACTGCTGCAGTCTGCTACAGTTGATATTTCTAAATAGAATGTCTTCAGGGTTCTTTGACAATTAGGAGTTCCCATCTTATATGAGACCCCTCCTCAAGGCATCTTATAGGGCAGAGCTTCCAAATAAATATGCTCACATGGGGGCCAGGAATTTAACTCAGTGGCACCATGCCTTCCTCATAAGCGCAAGGTCCTGAGTTCAACATCTGGTGCCAAAAAAAGAAAAAAAATATATATATACATGCTCAGATAGACTATGAATATGCAGCAAAATATTGAAATTCTACAGTTTTTAAAGTAAAAAATTAAATTTTATTATTTCATAAAAACTGTATTTCTATACACAAGCACCTACTGTCAGCATTCCAATTTTTCTATTACTTTTGCTGTGTTTTTTCTTCAATAAGTTTCTTTGTTTTTAGCTAGAGTATGAAATATTTAATGCTACAGCAGACCACTTCTGTAAGCCAAGCTCATTTTTTTTTTCCCTTTCACATTCAACTGGCTCCAGGGAAATCCCCAGAGAACCATAAATGGAATTACTAAAAGAAATGACAGCACAGCGAGATCAGGGACCATATGCACATACAACTTGCTTGTGCCTCTGGTCCTGCTAGTTCTGTATATCTCATTTTCGCACTGCCAACTGTATGGTCTGCCAGATCCCATAACACCCAGTTTATGAGGAACAATCATGTCTCATGTTACTTAGTATCTCAGAGTTAAGTCTCAGACTCTACAAAGAAGACTGGTAGCAAGAGCACATCTGTTTTGTAAAAGCAAAGTCAGTATTCTCTAAAAACAAGCTACCATATGTCCAAAATCCTAGATGTTTGCCTGTGAATTTTCAATCAGGGTGTGTCATTAGGTGTCAGGGTTAGCCTGTTACTACATAACTCTTTTGATTAACAATGAATCCTATGGAATTCTACTTCCATTTCTTAGTTAGCAAGCTGCTTGTACTGCAGACTAGGGAAGGTCAAATGTCTGTCTTCCTGTGTTCTGGCTCCTATTTAAATTTGCAGTCACATTTTTTTTTTAATTTTATGGTCAAAGGAAGACAAATACATAGCTGTTTTCTCCAGAATTCAGATGAGGCCATCAAATTATGTGTCTATTTTAGTGATTAGAAAGCAAGGTGTAGGACATTGTCTTTCAACGTGGAGAGGATATCTGCAGATGCTGGATTCCCTTAAGCCTCACAGAGTTAAAAGGAATTATCTATGTGTTTTCTACTACAATCTGCTCACTTTCTACAGTAGCTGTTGCTTCTCGATCACCAGATCTATACACATTATGTGATCAGTAAGTAGGATTAGCATGACAACAAACAGAGTGTTGAGACATGCAAGTTTGTAAATTAAACTATCACACAGAAAAAAAAATATGTTAAATTTGATAAACTCAAGCTTCTGACCTGGCTGGTTGGAATCAAGTGTGTGTGTGTGTGTGTGTGTGTGTGTGTGTGTGTGTTTTGCTAATTAAGCTAGCAATCTACTGATGTTTTTCCAAGGCCAATTTGTTTTCCATAAGCACAGAACACATAAATTAAATTGGAACGGAAGGGCATATATAATTCTAGGATTTTTTAAATACTCAATAGAGGCACTAATATCTGAAACTGCCTCAAGGATGAATGATTGATTTTAATATACTATTTTAGTAGGGAGGACATTACTGAGTGTCTCATTTTGCTGTTTCTTCAATAATATAATTTATGTGTAGTTCTGGCATCTACTTCAACTGAGCGTTTATAAACAAGAAATAACATAGTATGACCTTAGACACAACTGGTACACACTGAGATGGAGTTGAGCCCAAACTCTGATTTCAATGCATTTCTGAGTACTGTACTTATTCTATTTTTGTTCTGAACATTATTTCTAATACACTGAAATTTTATAATTATATGTATTTATGAGATTAAAAAGTGAGGGTTTTATTACTAAAATGTGGAATAATTAAATAAAGCTAGTTAATATATCCATCATCTTAAGTAGTTATTACTTTGTATTGTGACACCATCTCATATCTATAGGCATGTCCTCTTTTTGAAAATATTGCATTAAAAATATTAAGGAAACTTCCGTTACTTGTACACATTAACTAATTTATGTATTATATATGTAGCCCAGAACAAATTTTTCCAGTCAATGTGGCCCAGACAAGGCAAAAGATTGGACACACATAATTATTATGCTCTTTCAGCAATTTTAAGATATGAAATTATTAAGAACTATAACCATCATAGATCTTTTTAAAAAGCCAAAAAATTACTCTTCCTCTGAAATTCTGTACCTTTTGATCATTCTCTCTCCATTCTGCTCTAGTCTCTGTAAATACTATTCAGCTCTCTGCTTCTGGGTTTGTTTTAGATTCCACATATAAGAAAGAACATGGAATATTTCTACTTCTATGCCTCTTGTGTTAGCATAATTTTCTGCGATTTCATCCATGTTGTTGCAAGTAATAGAATTTCTTTTTTGTAAAGACTTTTTGTAATGCTATTCAGTATTTTGTTGTGTGTAAATACCATATTTTCTTTATTTATCCGGTGATAAACACTTAAACATTTTGGTTTTTCTATAAAATGGAATACTACTCAGTCATAAAGAATGAGGAGTTAGAGTCATACATAGGAAAATGGATGCATACTGAGGATATACTCTTAAGTGAAATAAGTCACACATCTGTAAATACTGAATAGTTTCTCTGGTGTGAAAAACTATAATGGTACATAAGATCCTAATGGTATAATTGACAATGTGAAATAGGAAGAAAGGGGCTTAAGGTGCAGGGGAAGTGGGAAGGGTAGGGGAAAGGAAATAAGAGAAAAGAAAAAATATGAGAAAATGAAAAAATGGAAATAAAGTGTTTGTAAATAGGGAAGGGAGGAGGGGGTGAAGGGAGGGCAGGAACAAGGGGAAAAATGAGAACCAAGACCTGTCATGTAAAGGTACAAGATCCCAATAATGAATGCAACTGTACTGTATCCCTAAAATGTACCAATAAACTCAATGAGAAAAAAACATTTAAACATTAATTCTATATCTTGGGTGTTGTAAATAATGCTGAAATAAATATAAGCAAGCAGGTCCCTTCAACAAATTGATTTCACATCTTCAATACCTAGGGATAAGATTTTTGGATTACTGGTAATTCTACTTTTAATTGTTTTGAGGAATCTTCACAGAGTTTTCCATTATGGCTATACTAATTTACATTACCATCAAAGTACTTCTTTTCCTAACCCTTAGAAAATGAAAGCATTTTCAATACTCAGGAATTCTTGTCATCTCAGGATCAATTTTGATCGGAAGGAAGAACAAGTTCCTTCTAAACACACAGTTGTCCTGATACACATAACTGATCTCTTCAGGTGATCCAGAAGAAAGATTTCACTGTATCATTGCAAGTTTCCTCAAGTCTGCCTGGTCTCTCAGGCTATGAGCATCTTTACTGAGTCATGCCTGGAAATTGGATGAGGAGTCTTAACTCTTATGTTGACTTTTACTAGGTCTCTTATCATCTGAAATAGAGCTTTAATTGTTATTATACAAATACAGTTTACTCTTAATAAAGTTTGCCAACATATCTGAGACTTAGTGTCCCTCATTCATCTGCCAGTCCCAGAGACTTCTGCAGGCCAAACCAAATTGGCCCAGCTTCCTGTCATAGTCCTCTTATCTATGCTCCTCCAGGTAAAATTATGCTCTATTTTCCTCACTCAAGGACAGCGTCCATTGAAATTAAAGTCTTCTTCAATCTACAGACATGACCACTAAAGAGCTCCAGTACTTTCCAGGGAAGGTGATTCTACAATCTTTCTCAACTAAACACTGATTACAATGGCATTACTTCCAGGGCCTTAATACAGAAAATATATTGGATACTCTCAGGGAATTGGATGGAAGAGGGGGTTATACCTGATTAAGATATTCCAAATTTCTGACTCCTTAAATGTCAAGATTCCTTTCTTACCAGTATTCTCAGAATTTTGTTTGCAAGTTCATTTAGTGAAAGTATAGCCATACTTACAAATTCTGTTTGTAATGTTGTCTACAATGCTGTTCCTTGCTTCCTGCTCTGGGACTTCTTTTTATTTCCATGATGTTCCCAGGTTAACAGAAATATAAAATAATTATTTAGGGGGCATGTGCTGTTGACTTTCTTGGTTAGTGTTTGTACACTCTTCGCTCTGATGTTTGAACTTGGTTTTAGTTATTGATTGTGGTGCAATGAAAGGTGAAAGGACTTAAACATGGGAAGTCTTAGCATTCTATTTGAAAAGTATCTTGTTCAGGTTGAAGCCAATAAATGTAAAGTATTGAGAGTCTCCAATCATCATACGGGAAGGCGGGGCTGCTTCTGTGACCAATATGTCCCTGTTCAGATATTTAAGCACAGCTATCTGAGTCTAACCAAATGTCTCCATTCAAATAATCAGGCATTCTTTCCCATTTAACTTCCTAAATTCACCAAATATTATTTTAGGTTTTCAAGACTTTTAAAATTATTATTTTAATAAATGATTATTTAATAAAAGCAAACTTATTTATATTCAGCCTGTTTTTTTGACATAAATATACAGAGGTATGGCTAGAGCTCAATGGCATATTTATTCTCTCACAAACTTATTTATATGGTGGGGATACTTACAATCTACCTTCTTAGGTATTTTCAATAATATGATACATATTTCTATACTCATCATGTTGTACAATAGATATCTTGAACCTATTCTTCTTTAACTGCTATTTTATATCACTTGACAAGCAAGTCCTTGAGCCCCATTCCCTGGCAATCACTGTTTTGCTCTCTACTTTCCTGAGTTCCACTTTTTAGATTTCCTATACAAAAGTGAGATCATGTGGTATTTGTCGTCCTGTTCCTGGTTTATCTCCCTTCACTTATAAACTCTAGGTTCAATAAAGTCATATTAAATTGACAGATTTTCCTTCTTTTCAAAGCTGAATAGTATTCTATCATGTATACAGTCATGCACAGCACAACAGCAGTTTGATAAATGATAGAGAGTATATATGATGACAGATCTCATAAGATTATAATGAATAATTCTTATCATCTATTGATGTGGCAGCCATCATAACATTGTAGTATAACGCATTACTGATATCTTTATGTGATTCTGGTGTAAACAAACCTACTGCACTGCCAGTTGAATGCAAAGTATAGCATATAGTTATGTAAGTACTTAATATTTCATAATGATAATAAATTATTATATTGATTTATGTATGTACTATATTATAATTTTATCACTATTTTAGAGAATACTCTTTTGACTTCAAAAATTTATTGTAAAGCAGCCTCATACATCTAGTGCTACTGAGTCTTTTAACTGCATCAAGAGCCAGTGTCTAGTGACTGACTTACACCATCTAGGTCTATGTAAGTGTACTCTGTGATGTTTGAAAATGATGACTTTTCCTAAAAAGAAATTGCTTAAACGGTCCTCATCACAAGCAATGCATAACTGTTTTACATTTTTTATTTGTTCCTCTGTTGATGGGCACATAGGTTGATTTCATGACCTGGCTGTTGTAAATAACAGAAGTGAAAATTCATGGATTTTTACGTTACACTATTTATAAAATTTAACCCAAAGTGGATTTCAGAATTAAATGTGTAGCCTGAAGGCAAAGAATTACTTGAAGAGAAAATCTTTTTACATTAGTCTTGGCAATAATATTTTGGATGTGACTCCAAAAACATAGATAATGGCAACAAAAGTAATTGAGTGGGACTGCATCAAACTAAAAATCTTCTTCACTGCAAAGGACACAATCAGCATAATGAAAAAGGCAAACTAAAGTATATAAAGAATTCCTACAACTCAAGAGAAATAAAGCAAATAATCAGATTTAAAAGTAACTAAGGGATTTGAGCAGACAATTCTCCAAAGAAGACATGAAAATAGCTATCATGCATATGAAAAGGGCTATGGTCACTTAGCATTTTGGAAATGTACATCAAACCACAATAAGACATTTGTCAGTGTGTGGTGATTGTTAAAGAAATAAAAATAGCAAGTGTTAGTGAGGGTATAGAGAAAGTAGGACCCAGCAGATTGGATTTAATGCATATGTAAAATGGCTCTACTGCTATGGGAAGCAGTGGATGTTCCTCTTAAAAACAAGGCTACCCGGCTGGGGATTTAGCTCAGTGGTGCCACACCTGCTTGGCAAACACAAGATACTGAGTTTGATCACCATATTGGAAAAAATAAAAAAGCACAAAACTACCAAAGACTTTCTGATCTTGCTCCTGGGTATATGCCCGAAGGAATTAAAATCAAGATGTGCAGATATCTGCACTCCCATGTTTATTGCAGGATTAGAGGAGCCAAGATAGAAACCTACAATTTCACTGATGGGAAACTGGGTAAAGAACAGGATGTGACACAAGCAGCGGAACCAGTGAAATTATGACAAAATTTTTGTTAGACTGCATACAGTAAATTGAAATACACTGTTGGTACATGAAATAAAAAACACAACATGATGTGTTGTATAGTTATATAGTTAGTCGCCTTAAGGAAAAATGCCTGCTATGTGCAGCAAAAAGGGCGAACCTGGAGGGCCTTATTCTAAGTAAATAAGTAGGTGCAGAAAACAAATACTGCATGACCACAGTTACACGTGGAATATAAACTGATCAAATTCAAAAAAGTAGACAAGAGAATGGTGGTTACCAGAGTTGGGAGGAGAGGCTATGGGAAAGTAATGGGTTAAAGAATTCTAAGTTCAAAATCTGTACATATGATAATTAACTTTATAAGGTCTTGTATGATGAACAAATGAATCTGATGCTAGAAAAAATGAAAGAGGGGTAAAGGGAAGGGGTGATGAAAAAACTGAAGTGTGTTATTTACACATACTGATTTCCCACAGTGAATGTAGAAAAGAAGCAAATGAGTGGAGATGGGAGTTCATACGTTTAATCCCAAGTCTGAGGCAGGAGGATTGCAAGTTCAAAGCCAGCCTGGGCTATGAAGGAAGTCCCAGAATGGTATGGACTATAGACTCAGATCATGTCTCAAAACAAATAAATACTGATTCCCAAACCAGAGAAAGATACAACCAAAAAGGAGAACTACAGACCAATCTCCTTAATGAATATAGATGCAAAAATCCTTAATAAGATACTGGCAAACAGAATACAGAGGATTATTAAGAAGATCATCCATCCTGACCAAGTCGGATTTATTCCAGAGATGCAAGGGTGGTTCAACATACGAAAGTCAGTGAATGTAATACATTATATTAACAAAGTCAATGACAAAAACCATATGATCCTTTCAATAGATGCAGAAAAAGCATTTGATAAAATTCAACACCCATTCATGATAAAAACCCTGCAAAAAATTGGAATAGATGGTCTATACCTCAATTTAATAAAGGCTATTTATGAAAAACCATCAGCCAACATCATATTGAATGGCCAAAAACTGAAAACCTTCATGTTAAAATCAGGAACAAGACAAGGATGCCCACTATCGCCACTTCTCTTCAATATAGTTCTGGAAACATTAGCCACAGCAATTAGACAAGAGAAAGAAATTAAAGCAATAAAGATAGGAAAGGAAGAAGTTAAACTATCATTATTTGCTGATGATATGATACTCTACATTGAAGATCCAAAAAACTCCACCAAAAAACTTCTAGACTTAATTGACAGATTCAGTAAAGTATCTGGATACAAGGTGAATACCCAAAAATCAATAGCCTTTCTATACACAAATAACAGACAGACAGAAAGAGAAATAAGGGAAAAAATTCCTTTTACAATAGCATCCAAAAAAATGAAGTATCTAGGAATCAATCTAACAAAAGAAACAAAAGATCTCTACACTGAAAACTACAGCACTCTGAAAAAAGAAATCGAAGAGGATATAAAAAAATGGAAAGATATCCCCTGCTCCTGGGTAGGAAGAATCAACATAGTGAAAATGGCCATACTACCGAAACTGCTATATACATTCAATGCAATGCCAATTGAAATTCCAACACTATATTTCACAGAACTAGAAAAAAGAATCCAAAAATTCATTTGGAACCACAAGAGACCTAGAATAGCAAAAGCCATTATAGGCAACAGTCACATGGCACCAGGTGTAACAATTCCCAATTTGAAACTATACTACAAAGCCACTGTGATAAAATCAGCATGGTACTGGCAAAGAAATAGGCCTGAGGATCAATGGAACAGACTGGAAGACACAAAAACAAATGCAGATGTACTCAGCTACCTCATCTTCGACAAAGGAGCTCACCATCCTCAGTGGAGGAAAGATAGCCTCTTTAATAAATGGTGTTGGAAAAACTGGATATCAACCTGTCACAGATTAAAATTAGACCCTTATCTTTCGCCATGCACTAAATTAAAATCCAAATGGATTAAAGATCTAAATATTAAAACAGAAACATTAAACTTGCTGGAAAGTAAGTTAGGCAGAACTCTGGAAGACATTGGTATAGGAAAAGACTTTATGAACAAATCCTCAGTAGCACGGGAACTAGCAGAAAGAATCAACAACTGGGATCTCATCTTACTAAAAAGCTTCTGTACTTCAAAAGAAACCATTAGCAGAACTAAGAGACAATCTACAATGTGGGAAAAAATTTTTACCAGCTGTACCTCAGACAAAGGACTATTATCAAGGATATATAAAGAACTCAAAACAATCAGTCCCCCCAAATATAAAGACCCGATCCAAAAATGGGCATCCGAAATGAACAGACATTTCTCATACAAAGAAGTGAAAGCAGCAAGAAAATATATGAAAAAATGTTCCACATCACTGGTCATTCGAGAGATGCAGATGAAAACAACACTGAGATTCCACCTCACCCCACAAAGAATGGCTGCTATCAAGAAATCACACAATAACAAATGTTGGCGGGGTTGTGGGGAGAAAGGAACCCTCCTCCATTGTTGGTGGGAGTGCAGACTAGTGCAACCACTATGGAAATCAATATGGAGATACCTCAAAGAGCTTGGACTGGAGGTTCCATTTGACCCAGCCATCCCTCTGTTGGGTATCTTTCCAAGAGAACTAAAAGAATCATATCACAGAGAAGTATGTGCACCCATGTTTATAGCGGCACAGTTTGTAATAGCTAAATCTTGGAAACAACCTATTTGCCCATCCGTTGGAAACTGGATAAAGAAGTTGTGGTTTTTCTATAAAATGGAATATTACTCAGCCATAAAGAGCGAGAGAATAGATTCATTCATAGGAAAATGGATACATATTGAAGATATACTCCTAAGTGAAATAAATAAGTCCCACATGTGTAAATACCAAATAGTTTCCCTGGTGTGAATATTCTGCAACAATGCATAAGATTCTAATAAGATTACTGACATTTAGAAATGGGAGGAAAGGAGCTAAAGGTGTAGGGAAGGTGTGATACGTAGGGGAAGAACAAAAAGGGAAAAGAAAAAAATGTGAGAGAATGAAAAGATGAAAATAAAGTGTTTGTAGATGGGGAGGGGAGGAGGGGGTGAAGGGAGGGCAGAGGTAAGGGGAAAAAATGAGAATCAAGACTTGCCATGTAAAGGTACATGATCCCAACAATGAATGTAACTGTACTGTATCCCTAAATGTACCAATAAACTCAATAAAAAAAAACAACAAATAAATAAATAAAGGAAAGCAAGGAAAACAAATAAATTGTAGAGACTATTGTACTGTATAATGCCTATGGCTAGCAATATCATATTACCTACTTACAATTAAGTAGGTATATCTTAAGTGCTGCCATAATAAATATGATAAAGATAATAATAATGGGGTTGGAAGAAATTTTGAGTGGTGAATATATTTATGACCCTAACAGTGGTAATTTTTTCTCCTGCATGCATTCTTATTTCCCACCTCATCACACGGTATACATTAAATATTCCCAGCTTCTTCCATATGAATCATAACTCAGTAAAGTAATTCTGTGAAGTTGAGGAAACCAGTCATATTCTTCCACAGTTCTTCCCCATGTGGGGACTGGTGGTGGTGGTGTGCATTCTTATGTGGAATACTGAGAAGGTGGACCGCTGAGGCCGGTCTGGGTAACAAGGCCCATCTCAAAAATGTTAAAAAAAGGAAAAGAAAAGGGAGGGCAGGGACCAGGGGAAAAAATGAGAACCAAGACCTGTCATGTAAAGGTACAAGATAACCCATCTCAAAAATGTTAAAAAAAGGAAAAGAAAAGGGAGGGCAGGGACAAGGGGAAAAAATGAGAACCAAGACCTGTCATGTAAAGGTACAAGATCCCAATAATGAATGTAACTACTGTATACCTAAAATGTACCGATAAGCTAAAAAAATATTTGGAAGGAAACAGAGAGCAAGATCTAAGGCAGCTGCCTGTATCAGTTTGTGTTGTGTCAAAACATGCCTCACACAGTTGCCAAGTCCGCAGCTCTGGGCACATTCTCCTCCACTTGAACACATCCACGTGAAACGCTCTATGTCACCAGGACACCAAAGTGTGACTTTGTCTTTACTTGGGTGTCTTACTACTGACTCTGTCATCTCCTGCTATTGTGACTGCACCTTTATGCCTCATCCCCGATCCCCCTTCTGGGTAAGGAAGCTATGTTCTCTGGAATCGGGGAGGCAAACATATGGGGAAGCTCCTGACTTGTCCTTTCATTGTTCCATTCTGTGTGGGTGGAGTGAGAATTTACAGAGCTCATTGATGCAAGAAGACAAGAGTTCCTCAGGTTCCAGAGCTGTGTCACCTAGCAGACTCCATTAGTATGTGGCTGTGTTGGCACATGTCCACACTTCAAGGTTTGGGATTAGAACTATTCCTAGTTGGATTTTTTTTTTTACACCTTTTTTTTCCCTCTATAATTCTGTAGATTTAGCTAGTGTAGTAGAATAAAAGCTGCTTTGTCATGACACAAGTTTGTCAAAATCCACTGTTTTGGCCCAGGGATTTAGCTCAGTGATTCCACTGCCTGCCTTGCAAGCGCAAGGACCTGAGTTGAATACCCAGTACAAAAAAAAACAAACAAAAAAAAGATCCACTGTTTTATTTGGCCTGCGATTGAAAGAAATATTTTAGATTTATCTCTCAGAGTATTTGTGATGAAAAATATTTTTTACTCATATAGCTTTAGTCTTTTGAATGTCAGTGAGGATCAACAGCAATAGAAGGAAAATAAATTTAATAAATATAAATGAGTGATCAACTATTTGGGAGTCTAAGTAATGGAAAATGCAAATGACAAACTTCTCCATTTTTATTAAATATGTAACAAAGGTTTTCTTTCCCTTGCATAGTACTCTAGGAAATGTCTCACCCTGGGTCTACAGAAAATTATGATAATATTTTCTGGATTTCCTTTAAAGTATCCTTTGAAGCTTAGTAGACTTCACAGTAGATTAGGCACAAATGGCTTCCTTGGGGCTATGGAGGAAAATAAAGTATGATGAGTTTTAGGACTAGTAGTAAAACTAGTAGGTCATAAATGGAAATGTCACTGTGTCCCGGAACTATGTGCTTTGAATATTTATGCTTTTACATATTTATACCCTACTTTGTTTTAAAAAGAATTTTAGGCCACTCATAAAAATATAGAAAATAAAAACAAATGAGTGATGGAATTAAGGTAAGAAGAAAATATATGGAAAACACGATGAAGCCAAGAAATGAGAGAATGGAGTGGCTGTGTGTTGCAGGAGTCTGTCTACTTGCTAAAAGTGGAGTGGTTCAGCATTTTCTAGCACCAGTGTGAAGAGAAAAATGTAACTTGTTACAACAGTCACACATTCATTAAGATATAAACAAGGCTACTGCTCAGGGGACCCCTGCACCATAATCCTGGTAATAAAATGCTGACTTAAATGTAATGACATGTTTTCTCAACAGCATCTCTAGAGTAAGTAAAACGATGAATTTCAAAGAGAAATTTCCTTAATAAAGTCCAACGGCACCCACCACCAGAGAGTAATTCATTTAAAATTTATTCTAGCTGAAGCTAGAATTGTACCATGCAGATGCAGACTCTTCCTGGTCTGCAGCATTTTGGAGTATTCAGAGGAAGTGATAAATTGTGTATTCATTATATAAATTATATTTCAAGTTTAATAATTGCTTTACATGTAATATAAGATGTATGCAAACACTGAAGTTATGTGAATGTATAATGTAAAACTGAAACCACTTTTACCCTTCAGAAGTACTTAAACTCTTGGATTTTTTTCCAAAATATATCAATTTGTGTGTGTGCCTGTGAGTAGAGTTCAATTCTGATTTCCACCCTGGTTCCAAAGGCATCAATTTTAGTTACATGTTTGGTAAAGGGCCCAGCTGCTGCTCCACATAGACCAATGGAATATTTTTGTTCTGAGAAAATGTTCTTCACACAGATGAGAACTCTGCCAGGTATTTACTGAGGGATGCATCAGTAGAGTAGTCAGGCCAAGCTCTGGGTCTCCCTTGGACAGTTTATGTCACTTGGTAATTCATCTTTTGAAATCCTCACTGCAAGGTGGTGGTATTAGAAAAGGGGTTTGGGAAGATAATTTGGTCTTGAAATGGACTTCTCATGCAGGAAATTAGTGTCCTTATAAAAGAGGCCCAAGAGAGACCCTTGATCCTTCTACCATGTGAGTACAGTAAGAAGACACTGCATGATATTTATATAAGTGATATTTATTTGAATTCCTAGAAGTTGTAAGCAAAGCTATCACAACCATGAAATAAGGCTAATTATTTATGAAAGAATAGAAAGCAATGGGAAAAACTGAGAATTTGAAGATGAAAAATATGTTGTAATTATGGTAATATTAAAGTCTTCTTCCATTTCCCAAAAAAAAAAAAAACCAAAACATTACAGAAACAAAGAAGAAATCAATAACTGGAAATGTGAGACACAGAAGAAAAGAAGGAATGAAAAAGAAAAGCTGAGATGTGAATGATAACATTAGAAGCTCCAATAATCGTTAAAATGAGTGATAAAGAATATACAGCAAATAAAAATGATGGTTAGATGGAGAAATAATGAGTAATTTCCAGAAATTGAGAAACATTTCTTCTGATAAAGAATTGCCAAAATCCTGAGCAGGAAGTATTCAAAGCATACACATAGATATACTCTTAGCTACATGGAAAGGAAATGTTAGAACATGGAGTCAAAAGCTCTAAAGGCTTTTGTAGGGAAAATAGATTACATATAAAGGAATGAGTCTTACTGATAGAAGTCTTCTTAGCATCAGCATCAGGTTCAAAAAGACACTGGCAAGTTACTTTCAAAGTGTTGAAAGAAAACAGTTTTAGTTTTCCTAAATCAAAACTTCTAAAACTAGCTGTTCCAGTTAATCTTAACTGTGAACATGACTGGATTAGAAGACTCCCAGAGAGGAATGTTCTGTTAGGAGCTGGGGCCCATTTGGAAGAGGTGGGTCACTGGGGGCGTGCCTTTGGAAGATGTGTCTCTTTGTCAGTGCTTTTCCTCTGTGATTTATTTCCTGGACACCATGAAGTGAGCAGCACTGCTCCACTATGCCCTTCTGCCATCTGCCTTGGAGTCTGCCAACCATGAACTGAAATCTCTGAAATAATAAGCAGAATAAGCCATTTCCTCATTTAATTTGTGTATGTCAAGCATGTTATCCCAGTAAGGAGAAATTGACTGATGTACTAGTCAAATTATCTAACACTATGAGGGTGAGACATAAATATTCTTGCTCAAGATAGGTGTACTGGGGTCCCCACAATAAGCAATGGCATACTCACAATTAGCATTAATTCTTGTAGAGTTTGTTAGCAAAATTCATAGTCATGTTCTATTATTTTTGTTTGTTTTTGTTTGCTTGTTTTGTTTGTTTTTTGGTAGGTCTTTGTGTTTGAGAGGTAGGCACTGGAACCACTGAGCTAAGTCCCCAGCCCCATGTTCTATTATTTTTAAATTATTAATTATTAAATGTAAACATTATTACTAATTTCTTTATTCATGATTGAAAGATCAGCCTCTCAGGGCAGGGAGAGAAGTGTGTCCTTTAGCTCTTCATCATTGTGATAAAATACCTGAAAAATAACTACTTAAAGGAGAAAGACCCATTTGGGCTAATGGTTTCAGAGTTTTCAGATCATAGTCAGCTGGTTCCATTACTTTTAGGCCTGTGTCAAGGCAGAAACATATTGCAAAAGGGTGCTTGAGAGAGAGAGAGAGAGAGACAGAGAGAAAGACAGAGTGGACCAGGGACAAGATATAGGTTCAAAGCTATAGCAGTGCCCCCAGGGACCTGCCATTAGGCCCTACATTCTCAGTGGCCTTCTCTCAAATGCCATCAAATTATAAATCCTTTAATGGATTAACCCATTGATGAAGTTACAAGTCTCATGATCAAATCCCTTCTCTGGTTATTGAAGCAATAACCATGAGCCTTTGGGGAACTTTCTAGATATCAGCAATAACAATAGGTAATAGTAGAGAAAAAGGAGATCAAAATGTAGAGATTAACACAAAGATGAAGCATGGAGATTAGAAAAGAAAGCTTACGTAGAAAAATAAATGAATATGAAAATTTAAGGGTAAAGAATTTTAAGGAAAACAGCAGAAAAATAGAAGCTAAAATGGGTAAAAAAGCTTTTCAAGGTATAAAGATAATTATTATAATATAAATCAAAATGAAAACCTATATAAATACCAACTATATAATCTTGAATCCTGAAAAATGAAACAAAACAAAATTGATTTTTTGGATAAATAATATGTTCAAGCAAGAAAAGTGGGGAGGGGAGAAAAGGTCAGGCAGGCAAACAACTTTGGGGAAATAACTTACATTCATAAAAAAGTGCTAGGGTGGCTTTCCTGTTGGGTCTTCAAGATGGCTGACTCTGGCCCTTCAGCCCACAGGCAAGATCCTGTGGATACATTCTTGTGTCTATACTCATCATCTCAGGAATAGAGGCTTTATTTTTTAAATTTTGAACAGGTGGTAGTTGAGTGTGGTGTTACTGGGTGGTCCATGCAGCTGTTAATATCACTTCTAAGCACTTTCCACATGACTGGAATATAAGAAGTGTAGATAATGAAAAATATCCACAAGCTGCTCAGTAATCCAGAGCAGAGCATCTCTTCACTGACTGTAATAGCATTTCAGTTGAAACTGTCTCTAAAGTGAATTCTATGGTAATCTGCTTTGGATCGCTCACTTAAGAAGTAGCTCAACCTTGTTTTATATGGACTGAAAAAGAAGAAGAAGGAAGGCAAGAAAAAATGAAAATGAATAAAGGGAAGAGAGCGTTAGGCGTATCTCTGAGGCTATGGTTAAATCAATGTACATCTCTGCAGAGAGCAAATGCTTCCCCCCCCCCAATTACTGATCTATTTGGAGACAGCATTCCCCCAGGTGTAATTAAAATAGCAAGTGTATATGACTGCAAAAGTCATACACTGGAAACCTTGCTCTGTTTCCTACTCTGAGTCTGTGCTTCTTTTGTACACACAACACCATATTTTTGTACACAAAAAACCACTCAGCCTGCACCTGAATACTATAAAACTCTAGACAACCTCTTTTAGTGAAAATTATCATAAGCTGGGCAACTCTAATTGAATGGTAAAATGATACTTGACCTATGGTGCGATCATACTTGTGAGTGTAGCTCCCGCCTGGGTATGCTTGTTTTATGGGCTTTTGTATTTCTGTCAACAATTGCTATTACATCTACTTTCCCATAGCTTTCCCCTACTGTTCATGGAGTGGGAAATGAAATATGCTTTTTTAACTTCCCTTGGGCTTTAAGTAAAGTTAGACTGTGACTAGGCAAATAGCAATGGGAAACAATGAGAAACAAACAGCAAATTCTTGCAAATCAAGTCCTTTCTTTAAGGTCAGTTACAGCTCACACTGCACTACAGCTAATAATAATACATGAAGAAATAAACAGAGACTTACAATTCTACTGCTATTTTCTCTATTCTCTGCTTTCTACACCCCAATCTCTGTATCCCTGGGAGATTGGTGACTGATAATGTTAATCTTATTTTGTAGGTGGAAACATGGAAATGAATCAAATCAAATTGTTTTACTGAACTGGGAGTTCTTTAAATATCTATTGGTACTGTGAATCTCCAGACAGAAAACAATGCCTAACAGGTTAGTAGCCTGAGAACAATGTGATTTCAATTCGTATATTTGTAGCACACATACATAAAGTTCTGCCAAATCCTTTCTAATGGAAAAGACAAACAAACAAACAAAAACAATGTTAGAGGCACAGAATTCTGGACACTCCACAACACTGTAGGCCTGTCAGAATTGTCCCTCTCTAGATATTCTCTGTTGATTTTCTCAAGGGACATTGATATATCTTGATTTTCAAGTGGTGCAAGACACCAAAAAGATTTATATGAGGAACATTTATGAAACATTAAAATATTACTTTAAAATATTACTTTATCTGTAAATTATTTATTATGAAAATTAATGAAAATAATTATTTTAGTGGAATTAAAGATCTATATGAGGCAATGTAGTTAGTGAGTTAAAAGAGCCAGGAGTCAATTAGAGTCAACTAGTATTTATTTATTGAATTCTCTATTATATGTAGGATCTGAGCTAAGCTTTGGCTATGCTACAAAGAATAAGATAAATATGGTCCTTGTCCTTATGGACTTCACATTTTAAATGAGGGGTTAGGAAAAAAGTAATCAAGTAAATGCATATCCTAAGCATTTTATAGGAAGAAAATATGCTGAGATCAAGTAGAGGATGAAGTAGGGGCTCAGGGGCAGCTCACCAAGGAGGGGTGCTCACAGGTAACTCAGGATGAGACGAGAGGGGACCTGAAAGCTTGGAGAGGAGTATTCCCGACCAGTGACTCACAAAAGCAAAAGATGAGGAAAGTAGTAGCCAGTCAGATCTAGGTTTAAATCTAAAAGTGGTTATTTAAAAGCACGAGTGGGCAACTTTCTCCCTGCCTGGGACCTTTAGTTTCACATTTGCGATCAAAATAATCACTCGGTTGAGAACTGATGCAAAAGTTCTCTGCGGCAAAGTACCACAGACATTGGAGGCATTCAGAAAATGGCATTTGGCTTTTCTGCCAAATAGCTTTAGATAAATTCCTTAAAAAAATTACAGCAATAATAAAATATTAACTCTTTCGACATGTGTTATTTAGAAACAGGTAGCACTTTTTGTATAAAAAAGGAAAACAAGAACAACAAAATTCTTTTGGAGGCTTTAAACAGAATTCAACTGTACCCTAACTGTGAAGGTCACAGATTACCATACCTACATTTTTAAATCCAAGTGTATTTCAGCAACTACAAAAAAAATCAAGATTGAAATGTAACAGACTGAATTCCTTACTTGGTGATTTTTCAGCACTATATTAGTGTGTATTTAATTGACTTTCCGCCTGAATTAATTTAATCTCTTTTACACTAAACAGACTCTTAGACAAGACTTCAGAATGCTGCCGTACTGCCACTAGGATTATTTTACTATCTACAGACATTCTGCATTTTAAAACATTCTACAAAAACATGTGCCTGTTTATATGACCTTTCATAACTAATTCCAGTTGGGTTTTGTCAACCAATTGTAATGCTTGTTTTCTTAAAAAGAAAGTAACCTTCCCATTTTTGGAGCAAGAACACTTGATACATTAAATGATTAGACCAATTTAAGTCCCGAACAAACTCAGTTCATCAAAACATGTTCTGCTAGACCAAACCCTGGCCACAAAATGACCCATAATAAAATAATCCCTGGCATCAGTATCTGTGCAACTTCTGTGTTTTGCTGAAAAAATAAGTGAGTATGTATGAGCCCTCCGGAACACACACGTCTCACACACACACACACACACACACACACACACTCTCTCTCTCTCTCTCTCTCTCTCCCTCCCTCCCTCCTTTAGCTGGCATAAACCAGACCCATATGGCAGCTCTCATGATTGCATAATGGCTTAAGGATGGAAGCCAGGTCTGGGTTCACAGGGTCCTCGATCCCTGGGGCATCTGCTTTTCTTACACATGACTGCTGAGATGTGGCAAAAGACGTGATTTTTCTGAGGAGCGGTCTGCCCTGCCTTGGATATGAACAGCAGTCGATAACTCTGTCCTGCCCTGCTACTGTAACTATAACTTCAGGTTAGGAGGCCTGAAGTTAATAAGGAGAGCTAGTGGGTGTGGTATGCAAATGAGGAGAAAAGAGAAAACCAAAGTTTGTCTGGTGTGAGAACAGGAAACTTGACACCAAAATGCTGGTACAGGTGAAGGTAAGTGAAGTGAATTAATTCACTCTAGACAAAGCCTGGGTGAGTCATTTGAGCTTTAAAAATTCCTATTTGAAGAGAAAAAGAAAGGAATATTTTTGATCTAAATTATTCTCAGGAATGCTGCCACTTTTTCTGAAAATAGGGGAAAATAAAGGTAGACATTCTATATGTGGATTTAATTTCTTTACTGGATATATGGGAAGAGTTATAATGACCAAGTAAAATGCATATTATTTTCACCTTGAGTTGGCCAGATGTTTGTTTCCATTTAGTCTTTACTGGTGGCATTTCCTTCTGGAAATTCCTGCTTTGAATATGTTCCATTTCTCTAAATATTTACTTTTCTATTAAAATCTTACCTCCTCTGTTAAGATTGTTTTATTTACTCTATTCTCCTAACCTTCTCTGATATTTTTTAACTTCTTTATTATTGAGCCATAAATTTTAGCTGAAACCAGAAGGGGAAATGGAGATAGCCTATTAGGGGTGTTGGTAGATAACTGGTCCATTTAGGGTACTCTGTACAAGAATCGATAACTTTGGTTTTGAATCAGGAAAGAAGACTTCTGTAGAAGTTGGTTATTGGTGACATGATGCCAACAGAGCAGATGAGACTGAATTTTTCCTCTTCTATTTTTCAGGATAGGTTTTGAGCATCAATTGACAGAGAGATGACTTCTAGAAGCTACAATTATGGGCTTGATAGAATTGGTGCAACAATACTGGATACAAGCACTGTTGCTCTGAGGACCATCTGAGAGTATGGTCCTCAATCACCCCTCTCCTTCCTACATACAGTGGTGTTTCCCTGTCAATTTAAGACTCAGGAGGCCACTGGTATGAGCGTGCCAAAATGTGCTCCTGCACATGACACCAAGAACATAATAGAGTATTTCTTTAAAACAGTCTATGTCCAGGTCTTCATCAGAAGTTTATCCATAAAAGAGACTTTATCAGTTTTCCAAGGCTGCTGTTGGATACCATAAGTTGAGTGGCTTAAACTCCAGAAATTCATTGTGTCATAGTTCTGGAGGCTAGACATTCAAGATTGAGGTGATGGCAGAGCAGGTTCCTTCTGATTTTGCTAAGCAATAATGTTTTATGATTCTTTTAGATTCCAGTAGGACTTCTAGTAATCTTTAGGGTTCCGTGTCTTGTGAATCTCTGCTTTTATCTTTACATGGTATTCTCTGTGTTCATACCTGTGTCCAGATTTCCTTTGTTTTTGATAAGGACACCAGTTAGTCTACATTAGGGCCCCCACCCAACTTGCGTGTGATCTCATCTTGACTATTCACATTTGCAATAATGCTATTTCCAAATAAGATCACATTCTGAGGTACTAGGAGTTCGAACTTCGATGTGTGAATTCTGGGGTGCACAATTCAATTCCATGCTTAAGTGCTCAACATGTTGAGCACATTTAGATGGTGAAGAGACTTGGCTTTGAGAATCTAGTTGTGATGTGGACGTGGTCAAACATGCCCCAAGAAGATGAAGCACTTTGGAATGGTTACATTCTAGGCTATTCCTCTGCGCCAGGTATTTTTGTTTGTTTATTTTTGGTGTCAAAGAAAAAGAGTGATCAAGAGTGAACAGATGCTCCCTTGTTTGTAAACATCATATTTTTTGAAATTTTAATGACAGAACATGGTATAACACACAAACTGACAACTCATAAGATGTATAAAATTGAGGCTAGACAATCTGGGATTCATGCCGATTAGATCTGTGGCAGGCTATTCAGGAGAAGGGATTGATGATGATCTGAGTGTTCCCTGCTGTGTTAAGCAAATGACCATACCTTATTTCCTGGAATGTGATTATGTTATGTTTTATGGCAAAGAGGACTTTTTACATATAATATTAAGGACCTTAAAATAGGCAGACTATCATGGCAGACTTAGAAAGCCCAATCTAATCACATCAGCTTTAAAAAGCAGAATATTTTCTCTGGATGGAAATAATAGAGATGAAGTAAAAGGATGGAAAGACCTGAAGTCTAAGAAGATCTCAACCAGTATTGCTGACTTTGAGGATGAAGGCAACCAAATAATGGGTCTCTACATATTGCCAATGACCCGACTGACAGATATCAAGGATATAGGACCTCAGTCCTACAGTCATGAGGAACTGAACTCTACCAACAGCCTTAACAAACTTGAAGTTTTTCCTACAATATCCTGATAACACAGCTAACCGACATCTTGATTTTGACCTGGTGGAACCAGAATAGAGAAGCTAACAGAGGATTTGACCAAAAGAACTGTGACATAATATATTTTTGCTGTGTTAAGTTCCTAAATTCCCAGAAATTTGTTTCAGGAGCAATAATTGACAAATATGCTAAATTTAACTTGGGCTTTCTGCCTTTAATATCTAGAGAAAAGACCGGCCTCAATGTCATTTCCAGTGTCCTCCCTGAGGTTTCTGCAATGGGTGATAATGTATACTTTCATGGTCTTCTCTGCCCCTGAGCTCCCATTTTCATTTGTAGAAAACTATGCTACACTTTGCTGCACTTGCTCTGTGCCATTGCAAACAAAGAGCTGGCTAGGCTGACCTGCTGGAAAATGAGCCATGGACAAGACCATCCAAGTCACCCCAGGAGTCAGCCAAGACCTTTCTATGTGAGTGGACAGTGAGTCCACCCTAACAAAGCTTTCAGTAAACCCTCGCAAAGACCATTCCCACATGTTCAAGCAGGAAACAGTTATTGTATGTCACCAAAGCTTTGTTATTATCCCACACACATCTTATGGTGCCGGTGGATGGTAGACACTGACCCAAGGGAACTTTTGCTCCCTTGTCAGGATCAGTCTTTTTTATTCTTTATGCTTCCTCAGGCCTCAGACATATTTTTTCTAGCCTCTTTTAGTATGTTTCTTTTTCTTTTACTCTACCTCCCACTTACTTCTGTTAACATTAACTTATTAAGTAACTTCTCTCACTCATTGTTTTTTAAAACTCCTTGTTGTGGTAGTGGTCTAAGGTAATCTACAGCAGGACATAAAGAATGAGTCATAGTAGAAGGTTAATTTGGAAGATGTCCAGAATATCCTTCTGCCCCTAGCGATTTATGTGACTAGACGTTGATCAGGATGTCAGAATAATCTGTGAAAAGGTTGGGAAAATATCTCTAGTCATGGTTTATTAGGCTAGAAGACATCATTCAGGTTCAAGGTCATTCAAGGTACCCCAAACTTATCCTATCATGACTTCCAAAATATATTGCTTTGCTATTTTAAAAAGATATGTCCCATATCTTCAACAAGACTGTATAACCATTGGTGTAGGATTCAATTTCTATATCTTTTTAAATTATGATATGTTAACAAGTGCTCTAGAAAAAAGTGTGCCCTAGATCAATTTGTATTAATGATGATGAAAAAAATGACAGGTCGAAGGAACAAAAAGTTATGTGAATAAAAATACCTAATTAATTTTCATATCCTCTTAAACTCTTTATCTTAACCTGGAAGATATACTCTGTATTTAAAAGGAATATGAAAAGGAAATAAATGTATAATATACAAATCAAAATGAACAATAGATTACAAACTAGAGGCTATAAAACTACTAAAATCAAGAAGTAGAAATTCTGGAGAAACCTACTGATTATTAAGTCAATGAAAATTACAACTCATTGAAAGAAGCAGAAGTTCCATATGCCTAAATCACAAAGCTTGCTACAAGGCAGCTGCTGATGTGAAAATAACTGCTTAATGTTAAATTCACTTTTAATAACTCTTTGGCAAAATACTACTAGCAATTATAACACAAAGCACAATATGTTGCAACATTTGTGAAAATATCAAAAATATGAAATTCATTTTATTTAAAACACTCACTCATTCCTGCCTTATACTTGAAATTTCCACTGAGTATATATTCATTTGGAATTTATATCATTTCCCTAGACTGTTGATGAAGTTTATCTACAGCTTTAAAGTAATCTCATTTTTAAAAGTAGCATTTTCTTTTCCTTAGTATAAAAGTAATATACACATGGCCTATTTTAAATTCTTGACATCTGCATACCAAAATTCGTTGTTTGCCATTTTAGATGATTAGCATAATACCCCAGCCTTACTATAATGACCTTCAAAATCATGAAAAATGACATTTGGTTGAGTGTCCAAATAATTGCTCAAGAGTATAATCCAGTTTAAAGGTTAAGAAAAAGGCCACAATTCTGCCTATAAATTCTCAGTGCTATAATCTTAACTCCTTGTTCTCATGCATGATTCTTGTGATATCAGGTATGGTAGATCAAAAGTAGCTGCACATTTATTGTTTGATTCTTTCCCACTGTGTAGCCTCAGTCAACCCTATGAAGAATAGAAAAAGAATTACACAGCTGAGGTCAACCTGAATTCTTGGCCCATACAACTGGCAATTATATTAGTTCTTTGGTGTGCACAGTACATGGGACTGACCCCAAGGCCTCTGCACTCCCACCTTTTAGGGAGGGCCATAGGTTTTCACTAAATTGTTAGGTCGCCCAGGCTTGGCTTCAACTTGTGGATCCTCCCTCAGCCTCCAAAAGGCTGCAATTACAGGAGTGTTCCAAAGAACCTAGTTTAAAATGTTCTGTTTTTTTGGAGAGTGTTTTTTGGCAGTAGTACTCCAATGTGTATATTACCACCTTCTTTTTAAAGTTGAGTCATATGTAGGAAAATGGATACAACTTGAGCCCCATGAGGTAAATGGAAATAAATCAAAGACACAAGTTTAAATATCACAACACATGATTACATAAATATAAATAAAGATCAAAATAAAAGATCATGAGAAGCAGGGAGACAGAGATTTTGCAAGTGGGAAAGAGACAAAGTGAGGGCTGAGGAAGAGGAGAAAAAAGAACTGAGATGGGCTATGTACATGTATTGACTCACCACGAGGAATGTGATCATCACGTACTCTAAACATATACTAATAAAAAATACAATTTGAAGAAAAAATAAGCTTAAAAAATTTAAATCACTAAATTTTGGTGAAAGATGTCCATTATCTGCTGCAGAATAGCAAGTCACCCCAATGCTTAGTGACTTAAAACTATCATATGCATTTACTCTAAAGTCTATAAAGATCCAGAAGTCAGATGGGACATAGCAGGGCTGGCTTGACTCTGTTTCACAAAGGTGCTGAGCCCGTTCTTCCAACTCTTGGAAAGTAAGGTGACACTATGGCTTTGGTCTCGAATCACATGCCAACATGTTCCCTTCCATTTCCATTGGCTGATACCGTTGTCAGCCAGGGTTTCAACAACCTATACATAGTCTTTCTATGGGGCCTCTCCACACTGGCTGCTTTGGGTTTTCATGGAGTCTGGTGCAGGCTCCGTGAGAATGAAGCGAAAGGTCTTTTCTGACTAGTGCTGGTAGTTACAGGGGTTATTTCATATGTCATCACATCAGTCTTTAGATTAAAGAAAGAAGAGTAAATCTCAGGCAACCAGTTCCTGGGACATGGGAAAGGACTTTCAGTGCAGGAAGCAGAACAGTTCCAAGAAAACCAGAATGAGCATGTCAGGAGTGTCCAAGCTACGGAGCATTAAGAGAGTGTTGGGTGGGAGATGATGCTGAGAACACATCCCACCACGGGTGTTTTATTTGTGCAACAGTGTATAACTGGAACACCAACTAATGTTGCAAGTGCCTCAAACAATTTGTAAAGATGTAAGTTTATGAGGAGAGAGATTTTTCTTCTTTTTTGTCTGCTATTGTTGAGTCTCAGGATCTCCTCTAGTGACTGGCATGTGGTTATTAATAAATATTTATGGAATTACTGAGTAAGTAAACAGAAAGTCCTGTGACATTTTGGTACTAAAATCTAGTCAATGCCTGACTTTGTCATACACTCTCTGCTTGCTAGCAACCAGAAAAGGAATTGTTTATAATTCTTATTGAAAACTAAATGGCAGTCTTCCAAGGCAGTGGGAACTAGAAAACTAATCAAAGCCAATAAAATTCAGGAGAATTCTTCTTTGCCACATGAGAATAGCCTCTGAATTCTCTCTTAGCTGGCCTTCACAGGGAGAATACTAGTTAGATGACTGAACTTCAGGGAGAAGAAGAAACGGGTTCCCAGACGTCCTCATATTTTCCTGAAATCTCAGTTGTTCCTCTTGTGACAGGGCCCTCCTAGGTGGAAGCCATACCTCTCAGTTAAGAAAATGGAAAGGAAAGGAATCCTGCTTTTGCTTCCAAAAAAAAAAACCACAGGGAGAAAAGAGAATAGGATGAATTCTAAAATTGGACCTAAGCATTTATAGAGAAACAAAATTTAGGAAAGGTTAGGAGTGAAAGTCCAAGCTGTAGGTTCCTTTAACAACACTGCATGAACATTGATGAAAACAGACTCAAGAATTACTCAAAATTGTACAACACAGTGTTAAACCTTGTTAATGTGCCCGTATATGCAAGATTTATTTTAAAATATTTTAAAGTAGTTTTAATAAAATTAATTTCATTTTAATACTTTACATATTGAAGCCTCATTTACTAAGAATCATTAAAATATATTCTAATTTCATTACCATTAAATATCCTGCAAAAATATAATGAGAATAATAGAATCTGAACACTATTTCACTCTGTGTTCACTTTCTACCAGGATTAGTATTTAGGATCTATGTCAAGAACTCAAACTCTTCTAGTGAGCATAACTAACAGAAGCACTGTGACAAATATTCACTTCCTTTGCCGAGTGAAGATGTAATGACATATATTTGATTTCACTCAAGAGTGAGATGCATTTGCCCCTAAGTTTCATCAGAACACGTTGTTAGGATGTGGTAGAAGGAACTATTATTTACTGAACACCTTCTAGGCTTATGTTAGGTGCTGTCTTTCCAATAACTATGGCTTTGTTCTCAATTCTATGAAAGAGTAAAGTGAGAATCAGAGTAATGGATGCCATGGAATAAAACAGAGAGAAGCCAGAATTTGACCACTGGAGTTTAGACATTCAACTTACACTGCATTAGAAACATTGTTCTCTGCCCAAATTGTTCTTCTATCCAATATTCTATACTAAGATTAAGAAAATAAGTATATATTAGATATGTAAAGACTTGATTATATAGTAGTCATTCAATATACTAAGGAAAGGCCGGGGATTTAGCTCAGTGGTTCCAGGGCCTGCCTCACAAGTGCAAGGGCCTGAGTTTGATCCCCAGTACCAAAAAAAAAAAAAAAAAATCAATATACTAAGGAGATAATAATAAATAACTACTTAGCACATTGTATTGCTATAAATAAGTGGGGCAATTGATGATGATAGCTAGTTATACAGAATATTGCATTTAGTATTATTTTCTGTTTTTTAAACTGTATTATGGATGTTTTCATTTCCTTTTACAAGATGGGACTTTTCTATATTGACCATACGCTTTTTCTTGATATATCATCATATCTCTGAAATTTAGCATTCAGTTCAAAATATCCATTTTGAGCTTGAAGATCACTGGTAGTAATGAAGAAGCTAGTGTGTGGTTATTATGTGTACAGTAGCATGTATAGTGATAGAGAGTAGGAAATAATAAAATAAGCTCCTGACACCAAAATGTTTAGAATCTATTTAGAGAAAAAACAGCTTCATGAATAAAATGAGCGTTGTAAGGCAAAATGTATTTTAGTTTTAAGATAGATGATATCGCTTTTTAGTCTTTTAGGACATCAAAGACCATAAAAAGATATTTGAATTGTAGCAGAAGATGGGAAGTTAGCCATAAAGGATGAATAGGACATGGCTGAGTCTTCAAGCACAAAGCATAGCGTGCGTAAAGGTCTCATGCCAACAGAGAGTCAGGCGGGTTTCCATTAGGAACACCTTGATCTTAAAGAATGGAGTCCCCTACTGGGAAATGATGAGAAATGAGAAGAGTTCTTAGGATTAAGACAGAAGACACAGGAACTCAAATGTCAAACAAAAGGGATTTTTTTCCCCATAGTATAAAAGGGTGACTTTTCCTTTTTCTATTTAGATATGTTAATGTTTTTCTGTGCATTCTCAATCATTCCATAAATCATCTCAGTCTTGAAATTTATAGAATAGATCTTAAAATGTATGAGGCTATTTCTATTAGTTTTCCACACATTGATGCTAAAATGAGAGCTTAGATATTGAATTATATTTATAAACTAATGCATGATTAATTTCCATAAAGAAATTCTGTGATTCAATATGATATCATTCCATATAGGTCATAAATTCTGCTGAGAACTTGTTAATATTTTAAGTAACTGCATAAATTATCAACCAATGACAAAAAGAATTCTGTTAATTACCAAAATAAATTAAAGCCATTTGAAAATAAAGCTCTTTAATAATTTCTTGCTATTTAAAAATTATTTGATGTTTGAGTAGTTAAATAATGAAGCCCAAGATTCAACTTTGGCCAATCCTAATGAATTAGTCATTATGAGGGGATGACAAACACAATGCAGACAGCCACCAAGATGGCCACCACACCATGGCCACCAGTGATGCTCACCTCCTGGCATTCACACTCCCTCCTTGAATAGAGCTGACTTGTGTGACCCACAAAAGCTGTGAGATGATAAAAGTGTACAGTATTAGTTTATTCTACTAAGTAGAGAGGTGATTTGTTATAAAATGATAGATGCCTGATGTATACACTGCACAAACTCCTACCTTTTCACTCATCTCTTTCTAAATATTAGCTACTACTTAGCTTGACATTGATATTTCTAACATCACCATGCTTATAACCTTACATTTAATTTTGTGGACATAATATCCACTATTTTAGTTCTAATTTTATATTTTAATAGAAATATGAAAATTGTAGAGCTTACAAACTGTTCTCTCTTTTTCCTTCTGATACTTAAGCTTTCAACTGTACTTAGTTGTCTAAATGTTATAAAATACTTTTCTTTTAAGAGGTTCATATATAGTCTATCCTCAGCTGTGCCATAGCTTGAGGCTAGTGGAACTTGCTTATTACTTGCTTTTTCTTTTTGGATGTTCATCATTTCTTCTTTATGCATGAAATGTATTAACCTCACAAAATATACACCAGTGAGTAATTACTCTTTAGCAGTTTTTCCTTGGATATGGTGGCTATATTTCTTTTACACTGACTATTTTTCTGATCCATGATTTCATTTTCTTTTTCAGGAGTTTAAGGGTACCATAACAGTATTTATTTATTTATTTATTTGGTACCAGAGATTGAACTCAGGTCCTTGTGCTTGTGAAGCAGGTGCCAGAACCACTGAGCTAAATCCCCAGTCCTATAACAGTATATTTTTAAACTAACACAGGACAGTTAAAAGCCTGGTCTCTGAAGTCAGACTGCTGGGTTCTAATCATAGGTTGGACATTTATTAGTTTGATGATCTTGTACACATATTTCAATCATTTGTGCTTGTATCAGTTGTCTAAATTGAAAATTAAGATGACAATATTACCTAATTTTTAAATATTTTGTAAAGATTAAACAGTGCAGCATGTAACCCCAGAACTTGGGAGGCTGAGGCAAGAGGATCGCTGTGAGTTCGAGACCAGCCTGGGCTATATAGTGAGGTCCAGGTCAGTCTCAATTACATAGTGAACACTTATTTATTACAATACAATACTTTGCTTTACTTTATTACAGCTCTTTAAAAAATTCTTGCTTGACAGTTCTAAAATCTGCTACATATTGGAGATTATTTTGTATAATATTTTTCCTGTTAAAATACTTTCTAGTATTTCTTTTTTTGTAGATCAAGAAATTCAGATTATATTCTGAAAACTACTGAATTATTAATATTATGGATTGTGTTATTTTTCTCTAATGAATACTATTCCTTTCATTTTGCCTATTTTCTTGGCTATGTACACTCTGTTTACTGAGTGAACACTGCATTCTGTCTATCTGTCTGTCTGTCTACACTTTTGCTGGTCTGCTTTGAATATCTATTACATATTCATGGTTCAGAAGTATTGCTATCTGATTATTTCTGCAAAAATTAATGTGCTATGAACATAAACCTCAATGCCAGTGTGTTGAGAGGTGGGACCTGATGAAAGATGTCTTAAATCATAAGGGTTTTGCATGTATGAATGCAATACTACTGCTATATAAAAAGACTGCAGAGTAACCCTTCTTCTGCTCTTCTGCTGTGTGAGAGACATGGCATTCCTTTCATCTGGAGAGTTCAAGGCACCCTCTTAGTACAGAAAAGGTCCTAACCTTCCATTGCTTTTTATCTTAGGCTTCTTAGTTTCTAGAACTATGAGGAATGTTTGTGAGCTATCCAGTTATTATGGTTCAAACCTCCAATGCCCCCCCAAATTCTCATGTGCTCATTGGTGGGGGTTTGGAAAGGTAACTAGATCATGGGGGTGTTGTTCTCATCGTGAATACATCAATTAATGAGTTCAGTTGCTGCGTTCCACCAGGAGACGAGGTGTGTTCCTGAGGGCTGGCCCAGAGGATACATCTCTCTCTCTCTCTCTCTCTCTCTCTCTCCTTACTGATAGCCATTACTTGAACATCTGTTGTCCACTAGGTTCCACCATGTCCTTCCTGCTTTGCAGTCAGCTAACTATGGACTGATTGCTGTGAGCCAAAATGAACCTCTCCTTTAAATTGTGGGTGTCAGGTATTTTGTCCCAATGGCAAGAAAGTGAATAAGAAAACCAGTCTGTGCTACTTTGTTATAGCCCAGATCAGGAAAGACAGTGCTTTTTGACTGCATCACATTGACCTAGAAGTTCTTCAAATACATTTCATGTTAATAAAACACCAAAACATAGTCTACCTTACTGTTTCCTCTATTTGTACATTTCCTGATAGTAGATGCAACCATTATAAGTCAGAACCTGTTTTGTTGAACCTGCTTTTCAAAAAATCAGTCTTTCCTGTATCAAATGCCTCAAAAGCGTGTTTCCATGAACCAGTGAGAGGTATGCAATTAGGTAGAACTAGGTCATTTATGAACTGGGGGACACTGGGCAAGTTATGTAATCACTATGTGCCCTGATTTGCCAAATCTAGAGGATGTTGTTGAGGATTAAATGAAATTAATCCAAAATCTCTAGAAAAGAGTAGACAGAAAATATTGTCTCCCTGTTGAATTCATTTTCTCAAATAGTACTCATTCTTGAAGTCTTTCTGGATCCTTTCATTTACTTCCAATCTATCCCTTTTTTATGATCTGTCATTTTGTTTACATCTTTGGTACCTGTCTAATAACTTATTAGAGATTCTGGTTTGTATTTATTAATATATTCTAAGCTTCTTAAAGACAGGGAAAGAATTTACCTATTTGTGTAACTTTAAAGTGAGTTGCATGGGCTAGAAATATTTATCCAGAATTTCAGAATTAAATTTGCTTTTTGAGTCACCATTTCATCAACATTATAGCGATTTCTTCAAGAGATATTATAAACTTGATTATCTGTTCTTAAAATGCATGAAAAGCTCTTAGTTGCATTTTTCCTGGCCTTTAAATCCTTTTTCAGTGTTTAAAAATAAACAAATATTTTACTTGAAGCATTGAAATTGAAAAGTATGGATGAATCAGTTTTATCTTGAATTCATAACTACCAATGTCTCTCCACATTAACTTCAAATATTGGTGGCTTATAACCAAAATGTCAACAGAGTTGTTTTTTTTAAGTAGGATATTTCTGACGATTGACTAGATGGCTTGATACTAGAATCAGACTTTTTCAACTTCAGTTTGTTCATCTCACAGGAATATCGCCTTCTTCTTTCTCCCCTTGAATATATAGCAGTTGTATGTTTTATGCCTGGGAAAATGACCTCAGCATACCAAAATGATTATCAGAAATTTAAATCTTGGACAAAACTAATGGAAGAAAGCAATTAGAACAGAGTCATATCTGCCAGTTGTGAGTGTGATGGAGAGTTCATTAACATCTATGAACAACTCTTCTTTCTGTCTTGAAGCCTGACTCTTGGGCTGTATCTTTGATGCAGTGAATTGCTAAGTATCCTCCTGAACATTTATTTTGAAGTCCAAGTTTATCAGATTAATTTCTTTTGCTTTCAACCAATCACAGATGTATAAAAAATATTTTATTACTTTAAATATAACTGAAAACCCTTATGTACAACCTCATATTATAACTGGAAGTTTCCTTTGATCTGATACTTGAAAACAAGACCTGTTCTTCTTTTTCCCTATTTGAACTTCTTCCTCCACCAGTGAGCTTAAAAGCCAATTGTTCAGAAACCTGTCTTGATTGTTAGCTTTCCTGGATTATGAGATTTCTGGGAAAAGTGATTGGATTGTGATGACACAAACCTCACCAGTGTTTGACCCATAGCTGTGTTCATAGCTGAATGGACTTTTGCAAAGTGGAGCTTAGTTGGAAGAATTGTCATAAAGGTGTGAACCTGGAGACTCTATCTGTTCAAAGCTGTTCCCTTCTTCTTGGACACTTCACCTGCTATCTACTTTTGGCTGCCGCCAAAAGGAAAGCATCTTTCCCTCACTGCATATTTCCCCTTCTACAATGATGGAGGCAGGTAACGGGTGCTAAGACCTCTGAAGCCATGCGCCCAAGCAAACCTTTTTGCATTTAACCTGTCTGTATGAGGTATTTTGTCTCAGCAGTGGAGAGTTGACCAATACAATTCTGAAAGAGAGATTCCTAAAGAAGACCAGAGGTAAACTACAATCTGGATACTAAAAACCAACAAGAACTTGGAGAAAATTGTCCAGGCTCCATGTAGAAAGATGATTGGTGTCAGCTGTGTGTTAATGGCCTTCTACAAGTGAAGGCTGTGCAAATATATGTGACTAAGCACACATAGGTGGGTTTTGTGGTTTTCCAAAAGCTGTGAGTGATATGAAGAAAAATCTGTTTAAATCTGTAGGAATCAAGGTGTGGCTTCTTTAATGGGTTATTAAACTTCCATGAGGCATGAATGATCTATTTTTCAAGGAAAAGTGTTTTTCAGATATTATGTCCTGAATTTAGACATTTGATGCCTTCCAAACAGCCTATAAAGCAAAGATCGGCTGCTGATCTGTTTTCTTTTGCTAGACTTTCCTTTGTCTGTGATGTTTCAAACCACAGTTCCTGAACAAAATTAGACATGTGGAGTCCTCTAGAATTCCCGCTCAATGCGGTTCCACTGTCTCAGCTATTGACAATTTGTATACCCTCACTAGATGCCTAGTGGCTGACACTTCTGCATATGCTAATTCCTACAAGACTTATATCAGTTTGAGAAATTAGTCTTCAGAAGGGCTGAACTCTGGACAAGTCACTATATTACAGACATATGCTGCTGCAAATGGATCTGAGAAAGTTCAGCTATCAAAGCCCCTTTAGAAAGCACTTAGGGCCACCAACATTTTGGGGGCAGATATAGTTTAGCTCTTTTTCCATAATCTTATTATTAAATTATAGCTGCTACAAATCTCAAATTAAATTAATTAACTGATAATAAGAATTATGAAAAATATTACAATCTATCTATCTATCTATCTATCTATATACATCTTCTTATCCAGTCACCAATTAATGGGTATTTGGGCTGTTACCAAGATTTAGCTATTCCAAACTGTGCCACTATAAACATGGGTGCACATATATCACTGTGGTATGATGCTTTTAATTCTTTTGGGAAGGTATCCAGCAGGGGAATAGTTTGATCAAATGGGACCTCTTATCCTGGAGAAGGGTTCCTTTCTCCCCACTTCTTTTTTTGGGGGGTGACCAGAGATTGAACTCAGGACCTTGTACTTGCTAAGCAGGTGTGGCACCCCTGAGCTACATCCCCAGCCCTACTCAGACACAAAGAATGATAAATTAGAGACATTTATAGCTAAATGGATACATATTGAGCCCACAGTTTTAAGTGAAGTCAATAGGACACACATATGTAAACACCAAATAGTTTTTCTAAGTGTGAGAAACTGCAATAGTAAATTAGGACCAAAATGTATAACAGATAATGTAAAATAGGAAGAAAAGGTCCAAAAGGGAAGGGAAAGAAGGGAGGGGAGTAGGAAAGGAAATAAGGGAAGGAAAAATATGAGAAAAGAAACAAAGTTTTTGTAAATGTCGGGGGTGGAGGGATGGAAATGAAGGCAGGGGAATGGGGAAAAAACAAGAACCAAGATATATCATGTACAGGTGCCAATTCCCAGTGATGAATGTGATCATAATGTACACCTAAAATGTAGCCATAAACTTGATGGAATAAAAAAATTGTTTAAAAAGAAGTATGAAGAAAACTAGGTAAGACCTTTCCTAAAAGTTTGACAGCATTCTAACTTGCAGTCTTCTGTTAAGCTCCCTGAAGATCATTTTCCATAACAGGTTTACTTGAAACAATCATAAATATTGTGGAGTCAGGATTTTGTTAATCTTGTATTTGGCATCAGGAAACACAATTTTCTACTCTAATTTCTGGACTCCAGATTAAGTAAGAGATAACCCTCAGGCTTTCTAACCAGTGATGTGGGCAAAAGATTTTTCTAGATTACTATGCTTTTCATGCTAAGGTAGAAGGTGTTGCTAAAACTTTAGGCAACCTCCAGATACTGTGAGCACTATAATACAGCATTACCAGTGAAATCTATTTTCACTTATTCACACTGCTAGCAACTGAGTATGAATTTCACTAATGAAACTGCATTTCTTAGAGTCATTATTTTAATTAACAAAAATCTAGTGCTGATTAAAGATAGCTGAAGCAAAATTTTATGCAGCTGTCTCTGAATTCTGGCTTTTCTGGTATAATGCTGTGGGAACATGAGCTATCAAGATAATGAATTGAACCTATGGTATAACTCAAGTGAAATAAATTATTTGTATTATCACATTATGTATATTGGTATATTTTAAAGTAAGTTTAAGATGTGCATTTGTCATTCTGAAATTTTCAGAGATCATAAAGTTGTGCTTAAAAATTGGGAAAATCAGAGATTATAGCATGCAAAATTTCTATTATATTTTAGACATATTGAGATCTAAATAATTTTATATCACAAAGGGGAAGCAAAAACTACTAGGGAATGGTATCTGTAGGTTCTGACTTCAGTTAGAAAATGAATTTAAGAAATGCATACTAATGTTCTCTTTGCATGTCAATTGCTTTTACTTAGATGCTGCTTATTTAAATGACTGTGCATGTGAGATTGTGGAAGACTGGCATTTTCCCTGGGGAAATTTATGGACTACAACTTTCAAAAATGTTGTGGACAGCACATATTTTATTTTGAATAACTCATCTGTCATACATATTAAGCATCTGTGTCAAATTGTAAAACCTCTGAACATTTTCCAATTCTAAATCTATAAGACAGCAAGAATTACTGGAGAGATATATTGCAAAGTCTGGTGTGACTGCTACAAATGATAGTAAGGTTGTGTTAGCACAAAACTTTGATAAGCTTTACCATAAATATTAAGCTTTAAACGGTGGTATGGAAGGTCTAACAAGAAGTTTCTGATCTAATAAAACATGCAATTTCATATTCATGATATTTTTTCTAGGAAATTAATTAATTGAAGCATAACACAGTAATTAAGCTATTACCATGACATATACAGTTCTGTGGGCTGATTATTTTGAACAGAATTTTTGAAAGCTATTTGTAAGGCTACCTTAATCACTATAACATTTTACTTTTTTCACATACAAAACTAAGATTCTTTCTTTCTTTTGTAAATCATCTTATAAATGAAATAATCTATATAAACTTCTGATTTTTTTTTTTTTTTTTTTGGTACCGGGAACAGAACTCAGGTCCTTGTGCTTGCAAGGCAGGTGCCAGGACCACTGAGCTAAATCCCTGGCCCCTTGAAATTTTTGCTTAAGCTGAAAATTACAGTGACATTTTTAAATATATGGTCTTCAATCAATATATTTTTTCTTGCTTTTCAAATAAACACTCTGGTGCTAAAATGTTACTATTTTCTGTTCTTAGACTTGAAATCATTTGTTCTTTGTTAAGATCTCTCATCTCAAAAGTTATCCCGTATTTCAAAAAAGATTAAGAGCTATTACATGGTCCCTTGAACTTCAGCAAAAAAATAGAGATTTTCAGATCATTAACATGTAGAAAAGAGTGGGTAAAATTATGCATGCTAAAGAGAAAATGCAAGAAAGAGTAAGGCAGAGAAAAGTGCCCCTAGGAGTGCTAACTTTTTAAATACAGGAAGACAAAGAGCTTATAGAAAGTTAAGAGAGAAATTGGTAGAAAATTTAAATATGATAACCAGGATGTCAAAGAAAGAGATGAGTAATTACCAAATGTATTGAGTACTGTTTTACACTTCTGGTTAGGTTGTAATAGATTGCAAAGATTTCAACTGAAAAGAATGATTCCATTGTAGCTATAAGAAATCACTGGATAAACTGAGAAATAGTATTTTTATTTTCAGTTAGGAAAGAATTATGAAATCAGGTAAGTCTAAGGAGACTGAATTCCAAATATAGGCAAACTCTTTCTAGATTATCACAAGTCAGGTTCGCTTGCATCTCTGAGGGTACGGTACTTTGAGGATCATCCACAGATCCAGTATTAAGTTCATTAATAATGAAGGAAATGTGTTTGGTAAAAGGGGAGACAGCCAAACTGGACTGACAGATATAATGAACTAGAATCTGAAAGAACCATGACTCCTCCTGCCTTCTCACTAATTCTTCCCATGGGAATTTTGCAGATTAAGCTCAGATTTGCTGTGAACCATGACTGCTCGAAAAAAAAAAAAGCATATTAATTTAAAAATACTTCTATTATATAGAGTTTACTGGATTGAATTAACAACAAGGTGAAATGAACAGAAGGAGTTACTAATGACAGGGCCATAGAAATCATCAAAACTGAAGCACATTAAAAATATAATTTAAAAAATGATCTTTTTAGGGCTGGGAATTTAGCTCAGTGGTTCTACCACCTGCCTCGCAAGCACAAGGCCCCAAGTTCAATCCCCTGTACCAAAACAACAATAATAATATTAAATTGAACTAAACAAACAAAAAAAACCCCAAATATACACATTTTAAAAACTGGTTAAAAACCCTCAAAAAAGAAACAGTGAATACTAGTTAGTATAAATACAAAGGAAAGTTTGCTTAGGGGTATGTTATAGTGAAACCATTCAAAACAAATGATAAAGGGAAAAACCTGAAAAACAACCTAACATAGGAAGAATGGATGGATAATTTCAAAAAGTGATGGAAGACATCTTCAAAGTGCTAAAAGAAAGTCAAAAAAGTAGACATGGAGGTGAAACAAAAATCTTTTTAGATAAAACATTATTCTTCAGGGCCGGGGATTTAGCTCAGCTGTTTGGTGGCCTGTCTTGCAAGTGCAAGGACCTGAGTTCAATCCCTGGTATAAAAAAAAACAAAAAACCAAATAACAAAAAACAAACCAAAAAAACAAAACATTACTCTTCACTAGCAGACATGTGCAAACGATAATCTAAATAGCTTCTTCAAGGATGAGAAGCAAATCCAAATGCAGGGCTGGAGATGTATGCAAAGTAAGAGCACAGAAAAAGGTAAATATAAAAAAAGTCTTGAAGTTTTCTTTAAAAAACATCCCAAATATGCTTTCTCACTTACATGGACTATAATAACAATGTACTGTAGAACTGAAAATATTCAGAGTAAAAATATAATAGCATAAAGAGAAGAAAAAGAGCACTGGTAAGGTCCTTACATTATCTGTGAAGTCATACAATATTAATTCAAGGTACTCTGTTACAAATCTAGAATGAATACTGTAATCCCCGAGTAGTCACTGAGAAGCAATACATAATGAAAAATCTAGTGGAATAGTGAAAGATATCCAAATAACTCATAAGAAGCCATGAAATGTGGAACAAAGGAAAAAGAGAAGGGACAAACAGCAATGAGCAAGGTGGAAGATGTGAGCTCAACTCTATCAAAATTAAATTAAATGTAACTACAAAATCAATTAAAATGCAACAAAAATGAGTTGGGATAATAATTAGGCATTGTTTTATAAACCAACTGACATCAGCTAGATTTTATATATGAGGACATAGAGTACAGAAATGCAAGATTTAAAATCCAATAGTTTTTAAAAAGTCAATACAGCTATATTAACATCAGATATGGAAAGTTTAAGTTTGTAGTTATTGTCATGAGTGAGGAAAACATTTAATCATAACCAAACAGTCAATTCAAAAGGAAAATATAATAATTCTAAATGTAAATGTCTCTAGTAACAACAATAAAACAGATTCAAAATATTTAAGATAAAATCCAACATAAGTGAGAGAGCACAGAAATCCAGAATCTTTATTACAGATTTTAATACTTTTCTTAAGATTTATAAATGAACCAGATAAAAATATGAGTATTTGATGTGTTTAAATAGCACCATAAATCAACTAGATCTAGTTGAAATTTATAGAACTAAAATCAACTCAATTGCAAAATACATGTTACTTTTACTGCATCTGAAGCACTCACAAAAATAGGGCATAAACTGGGCCATAAATCAAATTGCAAAACATTTCAAAGGATTGAAATCATGAAGAATATGTTTTCCGACTTAAAAGGAATTAAATTAGAATCAAATTCTGAATGGTAACCAGAAAATTGTCAAACATTTGAAAATTAAGAAATAACTCATAAAAGTGATAAGGGAAATTATAAAATATTTTAGACCAAAGAAGTATTAAAATCCTTTATAAGAAAATTTACCTTGATAAGAGAAGAAATTCTACTATTGAATACAAATGTTAGAAAGAAAAATAATTTTAATTAAAAAAATTTTGGGGCCGGGAATTTAGCTCAGTGGTTCTGGCCCCTGCCTCACAAGTACAAGGACCCAAGTTCAATCCCCACTACAAAAAAAAAAAAAAATAATAATAATAATCTTCCACTTCAGAAAGGTACAGAAGAGTAAATTAAATCCCAAAATTATAGAAGGAAGAATAATGAATGCAGAAATAAATAAAATAGTAGATGATCAACAGATAAAGCCATCAAATACAGTGAGTCCTTTGAAATTATCATTAAAACTTATAATCCCCCTAAAAAGTCCAACTTAAAAAGAGTAGAAAGACAAATTATCACTAATAGCAATAAAATGGGAGACATGACTACAGATCTTATAGAGTGACATTAAAATGAATAAAAGTGATACAAAGAATTGTATACCAATAAATTTCTCAACTTGGAAGAAATGTACATTTCCTACACTATTTTTGAAACTAATTGGAGACTAAGCAGAGAAAATGAATAAATGGAAATAAAGTGTTTGTAAATGGGGAGGGGAGGAGGGGGTGAAGGGAGGGCAGGGACAAGGGGAAAGAAATGAGAACCAAGACCTGCCATGTGAAGGTGCAGGATCCCAGTAATGAATGTAACTGTACTGTACACCTAGATTGTGCCAATAAACTCAATAAAAAGAAAAACAATAAAGAAAATACGAAGAGCTCCATATGTGTTAAGTTGAATCTTTTATTCAAAAATATTTTCGCAAAGAAAATTCTAGGCCCAGGCAGCTTTTCTAGTGAATTCTACCAAATAATAAAGGTAACCCCAATACCATCCTACTGAAGCCCTTTCAGTGTGTAAGAGGGAGTGCTTCCCAATCAGCTCTGTGAGGCCAGAAAACCGTGAGACTACACTTGGCAACTGCATCAGAACAGATCTTGGATGACTTTGACCACTCCAGCTCTTTCTCCTCCTGCTTGCAATTCTCCTGCAGTGTGTATTGCACAGAGAATATTCGGACCAAGATGAAATGTTTGGAAAAACACAGGCTAAATCTTTATTCCTTCCAGAACAGAATTTCTTGTCTGTAAATCCACACAAGAGTGCTTTGATTTTCACTGTAATATATATCATGTGGTGAACATACGCTGAAACTTCACCCACCCTGGACAACTTGTCCTGAGCCTTGAGGACCAGCCTGCTTTGGATCTATTCTATTTATTCTTCTTGCCTTTCTGTGAATAAAAAATCTACTTTACCTGACTGTGTGCAAGTGTTCTAACTCACCAGCCCCATTAATTAGTAAAGAAAGTTTGCAGATGAGGTCATTAAAAGAAAGAAAAGAAAAGGAAGAAGTGGGGACCAAGGATATAGTTAATTCTTTCAAGAAGGTTGGCAGCGCAGAAAAGGAAGGTGGGTTTGTTTTAGTAGTAAGGAAATACGTATGCTTACTTTTGGACACAAGATACCTCAGAGATCTGAAATTCTTTTATTTTAGGCTATTGTTGGAAAGCTAGGAATTTAGGAATATTTAAAATATTCATTTTAGTAGTTGTAGAAATTTATGGAAAAACTGATTAAGCAGAGGACTGAAATCGCTGTGCTATCTGTAGTTTGTTCCCTTTTATCGTTGAGTAGTCTTCCACGCTAGAGGTGAATCACATCCTGTTTATCCTTTCACCTCTAAATGGACACTTGGGATTGCTTCCAGTTTTGAGGGATTATGAATAATACCATAGAGCACAACATGATCTCAATTTTAAATCTCACATAAATGTGTCTCAGTCCTCAGCGTTTAGTACGTACACAGTCAAGATGAAGTCAGTCAAGCCTCTGATTCTCTTAAGAAATAGTTTTCTAGTCTTTACCTAGGGTTGAGGAAAGCCAAAATAGTGAAATCCTCATTTACTCGGAAAACCCTCATTTACTCCACATTTTTACCCAATTCTCATTTTAATATCTTTGCTTCACAACAAATCTGAGAAAAATATGTTGTTACAATTCCTGAAACTTTTAAGCATTTTTCTGTGTAAATTAGTTCACAGAACTCTTTGCTGTTGATTTTGGATTAAGCACACCCACTCCATTTTTAAGATTCTAAAAGCTTGTTACCATTGTCAGCCTTTTTGTTTTTCTTTTGAATTCTTATTGTTGAAACATGCAGTTGTATGGTTTCTGAGACACTGGAATTGGATGTGCTTGCTGAATCCAGTCTTTTAACTCAGGAATGTTTTCCTCGCTTTCAGAAGGTGGTAGGTGCAGACTTGTCTTACAGTTTTACCATGGGGAGGATGCTTAACAATGACAATTTAAGTGCATACAGTTTAAATATATCTAATGTAACTTCAAGTACCTTGTCATTTACTAATTATTTAGTGAAAACTATTTTCATGGCAACAAGCAAATTATCTTTGACAGTAAATTTGTTAAAGATGACTATAAATTATTCTAATTATTCTAATGACTAGGAGGAAATATTTAGAATTTAGCCTCAGTCCTGGTAGTATCCACACTGCACATATTCCTTTTAAATATTTTCAAATCTTGCCTAATTGCTTATTTCCTGCATAGGAAAAATGCATTTTTATCACAACTACAGTGCTGCAAGATTGTATTTACTTTGTGCATTCTCCATATGTTAGAAGAGAGCATTATCTTTATTTTATTTGCATTTAAAACAGGGAAAGCCTCAGGACAATAGTGTATGGTCCTAAATTACTTGTACTTTCAGAGTTTAACAACTGATGATAGATAATCCAAAGAATCCACTTTTGTGCCATTTTTGAAGCTAGCAAATTTTATAAAATTTTAAAAGAATATATTTTGTTTTTCTTTTATGGAATTCGTATTAAAATAATGTGATTATCATCTATGCACTTAGCAAAATAAGAGCTTACTGGCACTGTGTGTGACACAGTTTTGATTTCTCGAGTTTTCCAACTGTTGAGCCAAAACTATTTTAAAAAATGATACCTGAAGCCTAGCATTTCTTAATATGTTCCTTGGATCTTATTGGTGAAAGAAAAGTGATAAGTTTATGTTTGTGACACTGTCCTATGATTTCTGTTTTTAGTTCAGCTTAATATGAATGTTTCAAATTTGCATCATGACCGGTTCTAACAGGAATACAATGTTAAAACTTCAGGGCTTTTGGCTTTACAAATTCAACTAAAATAAATAATGTCAGGAGACTGACTTTATAGTGTTCACATAATTCTCTCTCCATTTTCAGAAAGCAAATTTGAGATGAATCAATTAATATTGGATAGAATCATAAGCTACTTAATTATTGCAAAGACAACACTTAAAACTATTTCCAGAATAGAAGAGATGATGTTATAATAGTGTGATGGAATCAATTTGTACCCTGTCATTAAACCCAATTTATATAGCTTGAATAAATAACTCCAAAAAGAGTTCTCCTACTTTGTGAGGTCAGCAAACATATAAAAAGTTACCTGAGTTTCTCAGTATTTTGAAAGATATATATATATATATATATAAATAGTGGGTTACATTATTTTTTAAAAACAAGAGTTATTTTTGTTGTTCTTCAGAATAGCCTGTCATTTCCAAAAGAAAAGGTCATTGACTTTTTAAAGAAATTGTAGATGGGGTAATAGGGTGGACATAATGTTAATAGTAAAAATAATACTCAGTTGGAAACAGTTGACATGGGTGAGGTTAGCACAGGCTTCCTGTTTCACTAGTACTTGAGACAACAGAATGGCTGAATAGAAATAATAGTATTCTATGAGCTTAGAAGACACAGCAATCTTCACAGCAACTATGTAAAGTGGATAATATTGTTACGATCCCATTTCCTGGATGAAGAAACACAGGCGAGTCATACAACTGGTGAGAAGGAAAGCTAGGCTTAACCCCAGGCAATATGGCTCAGGAGTTCACAAACTTGACACTCCTCTAAATTGCTGTCGCTAACAGAGAAATGTCCAGAAAAATATGAGCGATGTTGTACAAAGGCAGTATTCTATTAAATAAAAGGACAAAGATAAAAGCAAAACAGGAGCCACAATGGAACAAGAATCAAACCATTAAAGCATGGCAAATCTTTTACAGTCTATTTCCTTACCTCTCATTTATTCCTTTGCTTTACCTTTTCCTTCAAAACCCCTCTACTGTGGCTTGAGGAATCTTGTTCTATGGCCATAACCGCTCCTGCACCCTCAACTCTTCTTCAATGTTGTCTCTGCTGCCTTTGCTTTAACTTTGCCTTGACGAGGGATAATACTTCCCTGGTAGATTTAGCTCAGTGGTACTGCCGCCTGCCTCACAAGGGCAAGGACCCAAGTTTGATCCACGCACGGTACCAAAAATAAATAAATAAATAAATTTTGCTCCTGATGCTTCCCCAGGAGTGAGCCCATCTCCTTTGCTCACTGTTCCATTTCCAGCTGGGACTTCTGGTCCCTTTGAGAGTAGTGCTGCCTACCCACACTTGTGCATTCCTCTGCTAGTGATGATCTCTAAGACTTAAATTTTTCCTTTCATAAATATTATTTTGAATCCTACCACAGTGATATATGCACATTAATATTTATGGAAGCACAGATTGTAATAGCTAAAACTTCAGAACAGCCCAATTGCCCATCAACTGAAGACTGGATAAAGAAGATGCGGTTTTTCTATAAAATGGGGTATTACTCAGCCATAAAGAATGATAAACTACAGTCATATATAGCTAAATGGATGCATATTGAGGCCATACTCCTAAGTGAAATAAACAGGACACATGTGTAAATACCAAATAGTTTCTCTGGTGTGAAAAACTAACGTACAAATAAGGTTCAAATCGTATAATTGATAGTGTGAAATACGAAGAAAAGGGCTAAAGGAGTAGAAGAAATGGGAAGGGTAGGGTAAAAGAAAAAAGAAAAGAAAAATATGAGGAAAGGAAACAATGGAAACAAAGTCTTTCTAAATAGGAAAGGATGGAGGGGGTGAAGGGAGGGCAGGGGTACGGGAAAAAAAAAGAACCAAGATAAATCATGTAAAGGTACAAGATCCCAATGATGAATGTAACGGTACTGTATACCTAAAAACTACCAAAACACTTAATAATAATAAAAAAAAGAAATATTATTTTGGTCCAGAGAAAGAAACATTGTTTCACATACATTTAAAGCAAGAATTTTAATTGTGAAACTGTCATAATTTCCTTAACTCTCTGAATATTATCTCTGAAAAATATGATGTCAGCTTATTTTTCCAAATATAAGACACCAAAAATAATCATGTATGGGAGAACAATGTGATTTTGAGAAAATCTGGGGGTAAATTTAGTGCACAAGAAAATAGTAGAAATTGTTGTGACTTTTTTATTATAAAAAATCCCATCTACTTGTTTTTAATTTCTAGATTACAAAGTGTTTTCACAAAACAAGATTTTACTTGAATTTATAATCCAATTTGCTACATAACATTTATACTCAAATTTCTTTGGGATAAAAAATTCTATTTTAAATCATTCATTATTAAGTTTTGATCAATTGAATTTGATTAAAAAGATCAAGTATCCAAGAAAATTTACAATCTATAATTTAGATAATCTTTTAATCATAAAATACTTTTCTTTCATATATACGGTTAAATCCATAATTCAATAAAATGTCATAAATTCTTAAATCTCACATATCATTCAACTATCATCTCAAATCTCTTAAGTAATTTCTTAGTAAATTAAATATGGTTGATCACAATGAGTTTTATTGTTTAGCATTAAGAAAGTTGGAAATGAAGTCACCTTCAGGATTATTTCCCTGAACAAGGAATTGTGAACAGGTCATATGAGCAGGGACCAGGGGAGACCTGAGCCTCCCTTTACAGGAGATCAATTAGTTCAGTATCTCTCATGGCCCTTACTTATCAGTTCTTAGCCTTGACTCATGAAAAATCCCTTTTGGCTAAATCCTTTCTCTGCTTTGTGAATGTGATACTGCCTTAGTTTAGAAAGTGCTCACGTATTTCAAAAGTCTTATTTAAATACTTGGCTGTGTATTTGACTTTTCCTACTAAATACTTGACAGCTCAAAGCAGGGACTTGTACTTAGGCTGGGCTTTCTCAAATGATGACAATAGCATAAAAAAGAATTACAACCAATACAAAATCTGTGATCTAGGTAGCTTATTTTTTAATTGCAGATGGGAAATGACTACGAAAGTAGGTTATTCTTCAAATTTTATAGGAATAGATAAGATTTTTTTAAATGAAAGAATAATTGCAACTTCCCATTCCCAGAAAATAGCTTTGACTATTAAAACTATTTTTTGATGTTAAATACACACATATCACGGATCTCTATTTTTTCATATAGATGTTTTCTTTCCTGCCCCATTTTTCTTTCCTGTTTAAAGCAAAGTGCTTTTGTTACATGGATTATGAATTATTTTCCCTTTTCCAGCTCTTCCAATGAGATAATTTAACTATCAAGCAGTACAGAATTGGAGGCAAATAAATTGATCTCTGTCTGAATTTTTTCTTTGACTATGAAAAGAGAATTTTCATGTCCAAGAACTCTGCATTATACATTATTATATGAAATTTAGGCAAGTCATTAAACTTCTTGGATCTTTATTTCATCCATAAAGTGAGAAACTTGGACTAAATTACAAATCTTACAAGAACTGAAACTTTGTTACATTTGATTGTCACAAAGCCCTCTGTATTAAAAGTCAAAGTTGAAAAATAGATCATTAATAATGATTAAATAACTACTAAACACTAAATTTATGCATGCCATATAATGTTATGCAATGTATAATCTCATACAAAGAATAGATTCTGTATCTTGAATTGTTTTATATAAAAAGGAGAAAGTCAGTGGCGTGTGCCTGTCATCCCAGCATCTGGGAGGCTGAGGCAGGAGGATCACTGTGACTTAGAGAACAGTCTGGGCTACACAGTGAGTTCCAGGTCAGCCTCAACTACATAGTGAGGCCCTGACTCAAAAAACAAAAAACACACACACACACAAAAGAGAAAGTCAGAAATAGACAAGCAGATTATTAGACAAATAAGCAATCAAAGTCTTTATCCAGCCTGTTTACTACTGTTCCCTGGCTAGACTGCTTTGCTAAGAACAGCGGATTAAAAGAGAAATAAAACATGTCCTCTAACCGCAAAAGAGTTTGTACTCTAGGTAGTATATTTAAAAACATGATCATAGAAAACCAAAACAGTAAATTTAAAAATTTGGTTTCTGCTTACCACTGAGAGGTAACATCATCTTTCTTCACTAAAGTTAGTTAGTGCTATTCAGGGTAAGTGTCACAGACTCTTGCAGTTCCTACCATGGCATTCATTAACAGTAACATTTTTTCCTAAAATGTAATTGCTGAGGTCAGGGCATATTTTTAAGTTGTCATGCTAGCTCTTATCACAGTGGCTGGCATGGAGTGGATGCCCCAAGTGTTGGTTGAAGTGAATTAAGGATGTATGAGTTGACAATTATATTTTTCACTTTTTTACTCTGAAATGTAACACATATACAGAGAAATGTACAGAATACCAATGTGCCATGCTTGGTGAGTTAGTGCCAAATGAGTGGCTATATAACCACCACCAAAGTCAACAAAAAGATTACGCTTCTTCTTAATACCCACTTTTTCTATTTCCAAACTACCCACTTCCTGGTTTCAATGACCACAGTGGTCCTGAGGGGCAGAGGAAATCACTTTCAACTTCTTTGCCAACGACAATGGAATAGGAGACATTATAATGCCCGGCTCACTTCTCTGCATTTATTTCTTGTCTTGGATCTTTGCCCTAATTATTTAGTGTACCATAACTCAAAGATCACAATAATATTTTAACTCAAGGAATAGAGGTCATTTTGAAAGTAATGATTGATTTTTACAACAGAACTTTAAACAAATATGTTGGCTTGCTGTTTTTCACATTATTCTTTCTTCCTAACACTATTTGGTCTCTTGCTGTGATCTTTATAGTTAAATACATAAATATTTCCACATACTTTAAATGTATACACTGCAATACACATACAATATATGAGGTAGAATAGATTTAAAAGAGAAACAGTGCTTTTGAGATATATTTTGTTTAAAGTACCTGTTTATTCCTAGAATATTTAAAATAGATGTTTGAGAAACATGGACTCTCATGTATACATAGCTTATTTAGGACCACAACTTGAGACAAACATATATTTTGTAATTGGACAATAATTTTGATTATTATTATGTTTACACATTCCTAAGAATTTAACTGCTATGGCATACATAGTCACACTAAAAATTACTGGATTTCTCTTGCAGTTTCCAATGAGATTGTGTCACTTGTCACATGAAACAATACTTATGGCAAAAGGCCTTTAATACTAAAGCAGTTAACTTTATTGCAAGAATAAGAAGTTTGACATAAATAGAAGAATAAAAATGTCTGTTTTGGCTAGTCTTTTATCTATTTTAGTAATTTCCAATATATATTACTTTGGGGATTAAATTCATAGTGGTAAGTGAAAAACTAAAAGTGAAAATAAGGCTCAAATTGTATAACTGATAATATGAAATGGGAAGAAAAGTGCTAAAGGAGTAGGGTAAATGGGAAGGGTAGGGGAAAAGGAAAAATATGAGAAAAGGAAAAAATGGAAACAAAATCTTTGTAAATAGGGAAAGGTGGAGGGGTTAAGGGAAGGCAGAGGAATGGGGAAAAAATAAGAATCAAGATACATTATGTAAAGGTACAAGTTCCCAAGGATGAATTAACTGTGTTGTACACCTAAACTGTACCAATAAACTTAATGGAAAAAAAATTAATAGTGGTAAAACATTTCAAAGCAGTCAGTGATCCAAATTAACTATTCTTTGGACAACATAGCTTTACAAGAACTAGGGAATTTGAGGCAGCTGTGTAACTGGTGTCCCCAACCTCGGACTAGCACAGCTGATTTTCATTCCTAGTTCTCCTCACACCATGATCACATGTACAATAAATATTAGCATGTTTTAAAAAATCAACGTTCTGAGGATGTAGCCTGTGGTATGACACTTTTCTAGAGTGCAAGGTCCTTCGTTTGGTCCTTATTGCCACAAAAAACAAACAAATCTTTTACATTTCTTCACATGACATAGAGTCCTATAGGAAGTTAGTAACCTCTCCAACTTCATCGTAGTTGACATTAGCCTTTTCCACCTTTCTGTAGCTACTGCAGACTCCCAGTTGCTCTCATACCTCAAGGTCTTTTCATTTTCATAACTTCCTCCATCTCTAGTCTTTTCTCTTTTGAGCTTTACATAGCCCGACTGACCAGTTTATTGATCATTTCACTTTGTTATTTAACATGCTGTGATTAAAATAGTATTTAATCATTTGTATTTAAATTTTAACATATAGTAAAGTCCTTCTGTGAATACCTCACACTTCTATCTAAAAGAAAAATCACTGAAAGTAAGGAATACCAGCAAGCCTCCATTATAACAGCCTGGTGTCCACCCCACAGGTCCTCCAGGCTGCACTGGTCACCTCTTCTCATCAATTTCACAACACCTGCTTCTCCGTCAGGATGTGTCTGGTCTGCCTTTCTTTCTTTTTTTTGTTTTGGTGTGTGTGTGTGTGTGTGTGTGTGTGTGTGTGTGTGTGTGTTTGTGTGTGTGTACGGGGGATCGAACTCAGGACCTTGACCTTGTGAGGCAGGCAGCGGAACCACCGAGCTAAATCCCCAGACTGAGGGTCTTCCTTTCTTCCAACCCTTGAATTGGAAAATTCTTCCCCCTAGGAGACTAAGATTAGATTTAATTTCTTCTACCTTCAGACCATGATGTTCCTCTGTATACTGTTCCTGCTTTTCATTTCTCTGGCCACTGAAGCTTCATTACTGTAATAGATTTGTCAGTTTTCTGAGGACAAGGACAGTTTGCCATTAGTTTTTAATACATAGTCAAAAAATTCCAATGACAGAATGCATTCAATAATGCACTTAGTTAGTTCAATAACTTGTTAAAACCAGAACTACTGAAAACAAACAGCACCTATATGGTCTCTGAAAGTCTATTGTCCTTCAGATGATTTTCTTGTCCTACACAAGACAAGAATGTAGCCTAAGCTCCCCAAGACACAACCTGGAGCCTTAGCATTGGAGTCTCAGGTCTTTGAAGTGGGGCATTTCTTTTATTCTTTTTCTTTTCCGTTTATGTTTCATCAGTCCATGCTTGATTCCTGAGTAGTTTAGAGAAAGTTATTTAAAATGGGTCACATAATTTTCCATTTATTCCGTACTTTTTATTACATTTTCACCAAACAGGTTTTTCTTATTTTCATGGAATTGAAATAATTACACAATGACAAAACAGAGAAGGAATTAAAGTGGTATTTATTTCGACCATCAAATATGCCCTAGGCTCTGAACTAGGCCCCTGGATCCATTATATTATTTGATTCTCATGATAAAGATGACAGGGAGGTATAATAATCACTATTTTAAGATTTAAAAGGAAAACAAATCAGAAACCTGAAGCAAAATGTGATATTCTTAGAGTGCTGCCTCCTTGCTTAGAGGACTGTGACCAATTATAGTCAAATGTTGTGTAACTATGGAATTCTCTTAGACTAAGGCAGTGATTCTTTCCTATTGCCTGGTTGGAATGACCATGAAATGAGACTTCTTACAAGGTCATTTTTATTTTGAGCTTTAGCCATTTATGAGAAAGGAATTTATTAAAGTTTAAACAAAGCGAAAACTAATAGACTAAAAAAACAGAGATGGAAAGAAAAAACAATTCATTTTATAAGGAATAAGAGGTCATATAGCCTAATTCCTGATATTCGGGTAATTTTAAATTTGAATTTTGGAGGGTCCGTGGTACACATGTATTTGTATTGACGTAAAGTCAGTTCCATAAAGGAAATTAACAATTAATTGCTCTGGATTGTGGGACTGAACAAAAAAAGTGGGGGGGACACTCATTAAGAGGCTAATTTAGGCAAATCTTTGACCTCACTTTCTACAGTTTTCTCATTTGTGTATTAGGTAATTTTAATGGATTCTCCTCTGATTACTTTTCTTATTCAAATATTTGGGGATTTAAAAAAAAAAAACCTTTCGAGTTTAACCACATTTAGAGACAGTTGCTAATTAACAGGGACATGACTAGTTAGTAGATAAAAGTCAGAAGAATTTAGGAAGCACTATAATCCACAAATTGGAAAATCAGTCTTTTAATAACTAACTAGGGAATATAACCTTTTATAGTCTTTTCTATTTCATTGACAGTTATGTTTATTTTAATGATCTCTTTGTTTTTATATTTATGAACAGTTTTAATGAAACTTTAGATGTTTTCCCATGGAAGTGATACAAATTATTTTTAAAATAACGTTTATTTATGCAAAACTCCATTCAAAATTACAATTATTAAAATTAATTTCATATCTCTGATGATATATTTCTAAGCAGATGGAAGAATATTTAGGCTATTAAATATATTCCATAAATCACCATCTAGGGTAATGAGACTTTAATGTTCTTTTCAATTTTTCCATTAATTTAAACTGTCCAGGGTTTTCAGATAAGTTATTTTGGTACAATCACCATGGAACAACTATGACTCTGTTGCTATGGAAAATTTATTCCATATTCCTTTCTGTATTGAGATCTCTAATGCGTTTTCCATGCTCCCAGAATCTTACATGCCAAAATATAAAGGTATTTCAGTTTTTCACCTTACGATCATTGATATGTAAAATCTGTATTAGAAATTAAAATAACTAAATTTAATAAAATATTTTTCTAATTTGATCATCAAACATGTATTTTCATAATTAAAATGTTAGTGCATTTTAGAAACTGTTCTACTGAACTCACGCTGAAAATTTTTAACATGTCAATGCTTCAAGCTTTTATTATGACATAACTGCCAAACTACTTCTGTATAGATCTGTATTTTGGTAAAAGAATCAATTGCATCTTTAGAAGGTGAACAAATGAAATCATACCTACATATCTTACTTGCCAATCACATAGTATGACTGTCTTCTAAAATGAAGGCAGAAGATTGAAAATAATTTTTTGCAAGGTAATTAGGTAATGGGTGGATCAGATAACTGGAAACCCCTCCAATATAAACAGCTAAAAAGGAGAAATAAAATAAATATAAACATTAAGAGTGCAACTGAAATTGCAACAAAGTAAGGAAAATTATCATGGGTCCATGATGAAGGGTGCACACAAATAGATTTGTGAGGTACAGTTGGTAGGCAGGAACCCTATTAGTGGATTCTGTTGTAACTCTGGAAAAAAGGAATTAGACTGTAAGTTGTGTTTTATTAATGTCCATATAGGTACATGACATGTTTGTGATGGGGATATGGAATCAAAACACACACAAATCTGGGACCCTTGGAAGTCTATACCTCAGTGAAATGGTGGCTGACAAAAGTCAACACACTAGGGCAAGGAGGTGACATGAAACTTGTTGCTATAGGCCTAGGATCTTAATAAAAAAAATGTCATATACCCTAAAGTTTGTTAACATGGATCACACACCACAAAAGTTTGGATCTTAAGTATGAATTACTTGTGAGAAAAATCTCAAACCAATAAATTACCATAAAAAGTGGTCTCTAAAGATTAGAGGGGTTTGTGAACAAAATGGTAAAGAAAGACAGCCAATCACATCCCACTGCTGGGGACACACACCAAAGCCCAGAAGGCTCTAGAATTGATTACCACAGCACAGAGCAACAGAATTGACACCCAAAGGCCTGACCTGACTGAAGAAGAGAAAAAGACCCGAAATGGGGAGTCTCACTTCAGGACTGAAGTGATACCTATCCACAGAGACTGTGTGAGAGACAACCTTGGGAGATAGGTTTGAAGAGGGTTAGAGCTAGAGATCTCCTGGGATCTCTTGGGAAGCCCAGACTCAGACCAAGAAGATCACAGGTCCAGAATTGTGTTGTAGGAGGCCAAGATTTGTGGAAGTAATCATCAGATGGAGTAGTCCTGAAGAAGAATGCATATAGTGATATATTTAAGCTTGGGCACTGCTGCCAAAATCCAGCAGAAATCATCCCTCTGAATTACTATATGTAAATTTAGGGGAAGCCTAACCATCTTCACTAAAATTAGAGTCCTCTTTGCTTTGGAGAAGCGCTGGTCATGAGTGGTTCCTAGGATTTGTCAATATCCAGCTGACATTTGATGCCATCGTTGTGGCTGAATCTACTACCATAGACAAGGTAACATAAAAGTGGCTGTAAATTGGATTTTTCTATATACCAATACCTGGAGTACCTGGGACAGGGTCATAAATGACACAATTTCCTGAAGAAGAGGGCACTGGACCAAACAATTTGAAAACCCCAGGACATAGAAAGAAAGATGAAAGGGCAAGGAAACAAAAATACCTCCCAAACTCCCAATTCCCCCAATATCATTAGGAGGTAATGAGGAGGAGGAAATCATAAGCTTCATAGCAGATAGGTCTGAAAGGATAGAAATGAAGGCAAAAGAATTCTATAAGGTGTTTGGTGAATTTAAGGAAGATATAACTAATCACATAATGACTATAATGAAACAAACGATCAGTAAGTCTTCAGAAGACACTAATAAATAACTAGTGGAGCTAAAGAAGGAGATTCAAACATGAATGCCCAGCATAGAAAACAAGGGAAGCCCACAGGAAAGATCCAAGCAGAAATCCAGGAGATTAAAAACATGACTGTGAGGCTTGGGATGTAGCTCAGTTGTTCCACTGCCTGCCTTGCAAGGGCAAGGACCCAAGTTTGATTCCTAGTACCAAAAAAAGAAACATGACTGAGAAAGTATGGGGAGTACAGGCAACCAATGCAAAGACAGAGTATCAGACCTAAAGAATAGGGCTGTGGTCAATACCAATTAAAAAGCGATACCTTAAACAACAAGGGAGCATGAAAAATGGATACAACATCTCCTAAATCAAACCTGAAAGACGTTTAATATAAGAGTAATTAGAATTAGTGGAAAATCAGAAGCCAGCACAAAGGGCATTCAAAAAAACCTGTTTGCACAAGTAATAGTAGAATTCTTTTCAGACATGAAAAAGAATTTTAACAGTGAACCATATAGAACTCTGAATAGCCATGATCAGAAAAAAAAGAACACTCTGTGCCACATAATAATTAACATACCAGAAATACAGCACAAGAGCAGAATCTTAAAGGCTGCTAGACAAAAGTGACAAAACATCTGTAAAGGAAAACCTATCCATATTACAAAAGATTTCTCAACACAAACCATATTAAAGGCAAAGAGAACATGGAATAAAGTGTTTTTAAGCTGTTAAAGTAAACAAATTCCAACCCAGACTGTTATATACTTCAAAATTATCTTTCAAATTTTATGGAGAAATAAGAAACTTCCATGACAAAGAAAACCTAAAGAAATTCATGACCATCAAACTAACACTCCAAAAATTTTTCTAAAATATCCCAGAAGTAGACAATGAAGCTAACTATATCAAAAGATGCAATGAAATGAATATATCAGGTAGGGATAGTAACTAAGTGAACAGGGAAAAAAAGCAAAACAGCAACAGGATACGAATACAGTGACAAATATGTTAATACTTTTCAATTATAACTATGAATATAAATCAATTTAACTCACCAATCAAAAGACACAGGTTAGCAGCATGTATCAAGAAACACAACTCAATGGTATGCTATATACCTTCAACATAAAAAGAAATTCATTGACTAAAAAAAAAAATAAAAGGGTGGAAATCAATATTCCACTCAACAGGAACCAGAAAGCAAGCAGGAGTAGCTATCCTATTTTCAGACAAAGTAGATTTTAAACCAAAACTGATTAAAAGAGACAGAAGGACATTACATATTGGTTAATGAAACTATTCAATAAGAAGAGAACAATTATAAACAAATACTTCATAAAACAAACTCTAATAGGTATGAAAGATCAGATACACATCAGTACAATTATACTGAGGAGGTCTTAACACCTCACTACCACAAATAGACAGATCAATTAGACATAAAATGATCAGAGTTGAACCAAACATTCAAACAAATCAACTTAGTAGATATGTACAGAATGTTCCACCCAACAACAATATACACATTCTTTTCTGCTGCACATAATACTCTCTCCACAACAGGCCCACATACTAATTAAAACAAAGCATGCCTAAATAAATGATACAAAAGAAAGAAACTTTTATCATGAATATTACCAATCCCAATCAGAGTCCAATGAAACTAGAAATCAATACTAAAAGAAATCACAAACTATGTAAAAGTATGGCAATTAAACACTCTCTTGAATAATCAATGAGTCTCAAATGAAGTTAAAAATGAAACAACATGGTTCCTAAAATTAACTGATAATGCCATTATAACATACCAGAACTTGTCTTACAAGAGAAATTTATAACAGTGAATCTCAATAACAGAATAATAGAATAAGCCCAAATAAATAACCCAATTTTGCATTTAATGGTCTTAGAAAAAGAGGAACAATACAAACATAGAACTTATATAAGGAAGGAAATTACAAAGATCAGGGAAGAAATTAGTCAACAGCAACTAAAAAAATTTAAAAAATCAATGAATTGAAGTGTTGATTCTTTGAAAGTTTAAATTAAATAAACAAATCTATAGCTACTCTTCAAAAGTCAACAAAAATATATGTTAATTTATTTAGAAATAAAAAAGGTGAAATCACAATGGACATTTCTAAAATCTAGAAAATAATTAGCAACTACTTCACAAAGGTATATCCTAAATAATTGGAGAACCCAGAAGAAATGTATTCTTAGGTACATTCAAATTAGAAAAACCGAACAAAGATTTAAAAATCTTGAGCAATCCAGGAACAAGCAATGAAAATGCAGCAATAATAATGATAATGATAACAAAGTACCAAATAAGAAAGGCCCAGGACCTGATGGATTCACAGTCAAATTCTACAAGAACTTTAGGAAAGATCAAGCACCAATACTACTTAAATGTTTTAATGAAATTGAAAGGGAAAGAGTGCTTCCAAAATACTTCTCAGAAGCTCACATTATCCTGATACCAAAGCTAGATAAGGAGTCAACTAAAAATGAGAACTATAAGCCAATATCTCTAATAAGCATAGATGCAAAATTCCTTAGGAAGATACTGGCAAACAGAACACAAGAAATTATCAAAAACATCATACCCCATGGCCAAATAACCTTAATCCCAGGGATGCAAGGATGGTTCAACACATGCAAATCAATAAATGTAATTCATCATCACAGAAACAGGACAAAAATCACAAGATTATCTCAATAAATACAGAAAAAGCCTTTGACAAAATCCAGAATCCTAAGAAAATATAGAAAAATCTTATGCCAATCTGATAAAAGCCATTTATGACCTATCTACAGCCCAAATCATATTAAATGTGGAAAAAGTGATAGCTTTCCCTTCAAAATTAGGAACAAGACAAGGATATCTATTACCATCATTAATGTTCAATACAGTCCTCAAAACATGAGCTGAACAATAAGACAAGAGAGAGAAATAAAAGGGATACACATAGTAAAGTATAAAGTCAAAAGTATCATTTTTTACAGGTCTTTTACTTACAAGACCCAAAAATGTTCACCAAAAGACTCCTATTACTGATAACCAATTTCAGTACTACAGCAGGACACAAAATAGAAGAATCAATAGCATTCCTATATATTAATAATGAAGTCACTAAGAAAGAACTTGGGAAATAATACCATTCACAACAGCATCAAAAAAAAATAAATAAATACTTAGTTACTAAACCTAACTAAGCCAAAGACCTCTACAAGTCAGGCATGATTGCATATGCCTATAATCCTAGCACTTGAAAGGCTGAAGCAGGAGGACTGCCACAAGTTTGAGGCCAGCTTGGAGTACACAGTAGTCCATAGTGTGGTCAAGTCCAACCTGAAAAACATAGTAAGGCCCTGTCTCAAAAAAAAAAATCTACAGTACAAAATTACATGTGACTGAAAAATGAAATCAAGGAGGCCATGAAAAAATTGAAAAATAATCCTCTGTTCCTGGTTTGGCAGAATCAACATTCAAAATGTTTATACTTCCAAAACTGGTATAGACATTTAACTCAATCTCAAAATACTAATGTCATTTCTCACAGAGCTAAAGAAAACTATCCTAAATTTTATATGGAATCACAAAGCTATCCTGGGTAACAAAAGCAAAGCAGGTGGCATCACAATCCCAGATATGAATTTATATTATAAAGCTACAAGGATTAAAACAGCATGGTACTGCCACAAAAACAGGCACATGGATCAATGCAAGAGAATAGAAGAAGCAGAAACAACCCCAGGCACACACAGCTGTTTGATCTTTAACAAAGGAGCAAAACCCATACACTAGAGAAAAGATTGCCTCTTTAATAAATATTGTTAAAATGTAGCCTTAAAGATACTGCAGTAACTGTGGCTTAATTTAGAGCCGAGACTCACAAAGAACAAGAGCTTCTAACACCAAAGTAAAAAAAACAAACTTTAACAAAGAGTTGATTAACACATGCATGATTACACAGAAGGAAAGGAATGTATAAAAACAAAATTGCATTATCATATCAAAAGAGCTCCAACTCCTGAAATTCCATTGCTGGGGAGACCTGTTATACAGCTTTTGGGGTTCTCACTGGGAAAGGTCCCAAAGTCCTCCTACCATTGAGGTCCCTAAATTGGCATTTAAGACAAAAGTGGCAGTATCCCAAACGTGTCTGTGACTGGAGAGAGTGTGTTTATAGCCCCCAGGATGTGGCCAAGTGCCTGAAGGAGCAAACATCTGTGTCTTTTAGATAGGTAAGAAACAGAACATCCTTGAGAGTGGGCCAGGTTCACAAGGAGTTTCTCTTCATGTCAAGATGTCCTGCCAGGCATCCTGACAACTGATCTTTAGAACAAGGCCACGACACTCTGTTATGAACAAAGAAGATCTTCTACATTCAATTTATCACTTCATGGGAAAATTGGGTATCAAACATGCAGAAAATTGACTCTATACCTATATATCTCACCAAGTACTAAACTAAAATAAAAATGGATCAAAGATCTAAATGTTAAAAGAGAAACTATCTACTGGAAGATAAAACATGGACAACACTTGAAGAAATACTTTTTGAACAGAACCCAAGTGGAACCAAAAAATAATACTACGAATCAACAAATGGGATAATATCAAATTTAAAATCATCTGCACAACAAAAGAAACCACCAACAGAGTGAAGAGACAATCCACAGAATGGAAGAAACTTTTGTCAGCTATTCCTCAGAGAGAGGAATAATATCAACAATATATAAGGAATTTAAAAACTAGACATCCCAAATAAAAGACCCAATCAAAAAACAGGCAAATAGAATGAATAGATAAATGGCCTATAAATAAATTTTAAAATGCTCATCATTGCCAGCATCAGAGAAATGCAAAATAAAACTACATTGACATACCATCTTACCCCAGAAAAAGTGGCCATCATCAAAAAACCTAATAATAACAAATCCTGATAAGGATGTTGAGAAAAAGGAATTCTACTATATTGTTGGTGGAGATGTGAACTATTACAGCCACTATGGAAATCAGTGTGAGGTCTCTACAAAAAAAATAAAATAAATAAAAATTCCATCTGATGCAGCTGTCTCCCAAAAAGAGTTAAAATCATCATATTACAGATATACATGCATACCCATGAATATAGCAGCACAATTTATAATAGCTAGGTCTTGGGAACAGTTGGGAAAATGTTACTCTGCCATAAAATGATAAACTCGAGACACTTGTAAATAAATTGATGGAATTTGAGATCATAATATTGCATAACAGAAGTCAGACATACAAGTTCAACTATTGCATGGTTTCTCTTATGCAAGAAACCCAAAGAACAAAATAGAAGAAAGATAAATAGGAAGTTGAAACACTTCCCCAAACTGCAAATTCTGTTGTTTTAAATATATTTCAATATATATGCTAATTGTTCTCACTTAACTAGTTTACCTTAGTTCATTGAAAAGAAAGATTTGTGTCATCTACTTGCTTTTTGCTTTTGTAATAATCTTTTTGGTTTATGTCTTTTACTCTGAATAACTACTTTGAAGATAATGAATTATTTACTTAAAAATGGTTAAAATGATAAACACTTTTTCTGTGTATTTTACCATGGGGGGGGAAGTGTCCTCCAACTGGTAGTCACCCTGAAGCATTTGAGGGAACATCTACAAAACGTCTTTAGAGGCACTGAGCTGTGCAGAAGTCAGGTAGAACTTTTCCACAAAATCACAATTTCAAATACACCACAGATGGCAACACATTTACTTCATGGGCTAGAATCAGTAGGTAATAAAGTATTAGCATTATATCCTCAAGAATTTTATCCAACACAATGAACTCTCAGGGTAACAAAAGAAACCAGATAGATGACTACCTTGACAGGATGTAATTAATGTCACTTGAGGTTTTTTGCCTCAGTTTAAGCATCACAGAAGTATCAAGATGAGATAATGTCATCAACACTGATACATTCTAAGACCTTCAAGTCATTGAAAGTCAGGAATATATAACTACTTAAAACAACAGTTTGAAGGCTGTAAAGCCTTAAAAAGCCTTTAAAATTTTAACCTCAAGGTCTTCAAATATTTGATCTCAGAATTCTTATAAAACTTTAATTTTTTATAAACTCCAAATAAAGAATTACATCTATCAGTTTACCTTGCTGGAAAAGAAAAAATGAAAGCATTTCTTAATTTTAAAAAATGTTAATATATGTGACCATCTTGTGAAAATAACTGTATTTTCCAAAACAAAATATATTGAGGAAAGAGTATTAATTTTGCATTGTTATGAATCTTTTTAGTGTCTGGCTTTACTATCTCAACAGATTTACATATCTTTTCATGCATTCGATCTTTGATAACATCACACTTTGTCTAGCCAATGAAAAACTCCGGCATAACTCATGAAAAGCAAGAGCAAAAAGGCAAATAATGTCTAAGTATTATTTAAAATGAGTTTCAATTCCACATAAGCCATTACCACCAAAGATTCTTGTGGATCTTCACAACTCCAGACCACAAATAGAAAAGAACACTTTGAGACTGAAATTGCATGATTGTATTAAAAATATATCTATGTGTTATTTTTAAAGTTTAGAAACAGGGTAAATTGAGAGTACAGGATGACCAAAATAAAAAGAAATTCATGTACATGTAATAGTATCAGGCTAAGAAGTTTTATGATAATATGCATTATTGGTGAGAAAGGGTACAAGGGGAGATAAGACTCTATTATGCTAGCCAGTGTCCTGGGCCTGCAAGCAGCTCAGATTGGTGAGGAGTGTTAGAGCTACACAGAGCTAGGCTGCTATCCCACCCACAGTTCCCTGGGCCTCCAAGCAGTGCAGACCAGTGAGGTCTGACAAGCCATGCAGGCACCCCCACCCCAGCACCTACCCACTCCCCATTGGGCCAGTATCTGGATACACACCACAGAGGCACAGAGGGTCATAAAGGCCATTCTACTGAGATGCAGAAGATAGAGCAGAAGTGAACAACAGAAAGAGAGCTCCTCTCAGGCTCCTTGATGAAAAGAAGCCCACTGGAAAAGTGAAGAGAATCTCTGAAGTAAAGGCACACCAAACCACTGTGGTTGGTAAGTTGATGGGAGGGACTGATGGTAAGTGATGGGAAGGATTACCACCTCCCATCAGAACCTGTACTATCCTAAGGGAAAGAGCAGCTGGAACCTGCAGTCGAACCTTATAGAATTCAACACTGCAGGAAGTCAGGGAGCTTAACCAGGGCCTTACACCCAGAAGTCAGCTGAATCTCAGGGGTCTGCTGCAGACATGCTGAGACTAACTGGCTTAGATCTGCACATTGCTGTCCATATTGTCTATTGTGATAACAAAGACATACCCTGAAAGAGGTCCTTCATTTTTATTTTTTATTCTTAAAAGTATTATCATTTTTCCTTTTTTTTCTTTTTCTCTTCCTCTTTTTAATTTTTCCCACTCTTTTCAAATTCTTTCTTTTTTCTTTTTCTTTTTTTTACTTTTCTTTTTCCCAATCTCTCACTCTCCCTGTTAGGTTGTTCTAGTGTTGTCTTTATTCTTTTATTCTGTCTTTGCCCCTTGTCTTCAACAGTTTCCTAGAGTTTGCATGATCTTCCTATGTCCTCTGGCCTCACTTCTAACCTTCCCCTACCCTTCTACCTATCCCTCTCTTCCCAAAACCTTCTAAGTTCCCATCCTGAAGGGTAAAGTTGCTGTATTAAAGAGTTTATTCAATATAAACATATTTTGGGCTGGTCCTCAATTTTTATTAATTCACACAATTAAAGGTGATAGATGAATAGCTACCACAAATTGTCATTTTCTAAGCTGTGTTTGATGCTATTGTGTTGCTGATTGTATCACTTGGGCTAAGGTGTTGTGATTGATCTAATCAGTTGTCCTTCCTGGTATTATGAAAATGAGAGTGTCTCTGAGTCATGAGAGACTCAAATCCTAAAGACCAGTTATATCTGGAAGATAAAAGTATTGACCCAGGAATTAAGTCAAGGACAAAACAAAAATAGAGATAAGAAAAAAATTTAAGTAAGGCACAAACACAGACTTCCAGCTCACCAAAGGCAAATTATTGGGAAAACGAGGTTGAGAAGTCTGATAACCAACAACCAGGACATACTGAACTCATAGCACAGGATATAACAAAACTGATACATGAGGCTCTATAAATATTCAAAACAGAAATAATTTCCCAGATAACTACAGAAATGGTGAGTAGAATGAAAGGCATGATGAGTCTCTAAAATAGAAACAGATAAAAGAATACATGAGTTCAGGGCCATGGTAGAAGACATGAATGCCCAGCATAGGAAAGAAATGGAAACCATGAATGCCAAACATAGGAGAAAAAAAGAAATCCATGAAACAGATTCAAATAGATATCCAGGAGATTAAAATATATATATACATTGAAATTATACACAACAAATTCAGTGCAATTTGGAGGACTGGGTCAGCCAAGAAGAGATCCAGTCCTCACTCTAGCCTTCATCAAGTGGACCAGTAAGGACCAGTTAGCTGCACATGAGCATCTGAAACATTCACCAGCACCATGACCACAGCCCACCCATTCTCAGGCCTCCTGATTGTGCCAGTTCTTGGATTCTCTCTGCAGAGACACAGGTTGTCATAAAGGTCATTTTTCTGAGCTCCAGAAGATAGAACAGAAGTGAACAACTGCAATAAAGGTATATTAGACCTCCATGGTTGGTAAGTTGGGAGGATCACCAGTTCTTCCATCAGAACTTTGAATATCTTCAGAGAAGCAGAGGGAACGTGTAGCAAAACCTTGCAGAGTTCAACCGGGTAGGAGGACAGGGAGCTCAATTTGGGCATTGCAGCCTGAAATCAGCCTGAATCCAAGGGGCCTGCCATTGGCTAGCTAAGAAAAAAATGACTTAGTTCTGCACATTGCTGCACACATTGTCTATTGTGACAGTAGAGATATAACCTGAAAGAGTTCCGTCAAATTTTTCTTCTTTCTTTTCCTCATTCAATTCTGTAAATTATTTTTGCTATCTTCTTTTTCCAACTCATTCTCATGCTCCCTCATATTATTCTTCATCTCTTTCTGTTCCTGTCCTAATTCATATTTCTTCTTCTTTTCTTTATTTTGTTTTCTTCTCTTTTTCCTTCACTCAGAGTCACTAGTTTCAAAGGAAAGTGAGCCTCTATTATTGTTAAATTGTTTTATTCTTGTACTTATTCTTGCACTCTGTCTTTCCCTTTTGTCTTCAACAGTTTCCTAAAGTTTGTGAGGTCATCTTGTGTCCCCAGGCTTCAATTGAAACCACAACTCTTCTACTTATTGATTCCTCCTGTCCTAACTCTAAGCCCCCATCTTAAAGGGTAAATTTGCTATGAAGAGTTTATTCACTGTAAACATATTTAGGGCTGCTCCCTGATTTTTATTTAGTTCACATGTTTAAAGGTGATAGCTTAATGACTATCACAAAAGGTCAATTTTTAAGCTGTGCTTGATACTACTGTGTTGCTGATTGTATCAATTTTACTAAAGGGTTGTGATTGATTTAATGAGTTGTCCTTTCTGATATTATGAAAATGAGAGTGTCTGTGAGTCATTAGAGACTCAAAAGCTAAAGTGCAACTATATCAGTAAGATTTAATTAATAACCCAGATATCAAACCAAGGACAACCCAACAACAAAAATAAAAATGAGAAAACACTTAAGCAAGACACACAGATAGACTTGCAGTTTACCAATGGCAATCTCTCGGAAATGAGGTGGTAAAGTCTGACAATCAACCACCAGGACACCCTGAACTCAGAGCACAGGAAGTAACAAAACAGATAAATCAGGCTCTAGAAAAATTCAAAACAGAAATAATTTCCCAGATAACTACAGAGACAGTGAGCACAATAAAAGACATGATTAGAGACTCTAGAACAGAAACTGACAAAAAAAATAGATGAGCTCGGGATCATGATAGAAGCCATGAAGACCCAGCATAAGAAAGAAATGGAAACAATGAATGCCCAACATAGGAAAGAAATGGAATCCATAAACAGATTCAAACAGACACCCAGGAGATTAAAAACTCTATTGAAAGTTTGCACAGAAGGATAATGAATGTTAAGATAGAATTTCAGATATAGAAGATATGTTTCTTAAAAACAGTAAGGGATCATGAGAAATCGATCCAACAACTCCTAGATGATGCAAAGAATAATAACATAAGACTGATAGGAATCCATGAAGTAGCAGGAGAAAACACAAATGACTTTAAAAAGCTGTTCACAGAATGACAGAAAACTTCCCAAACAGAAGGGAATAATTTGGCATACAGATAAATGAGGTATATAGGACTCCAACTAGCCATGATTAAAAAAAAAAAATCTACACCTAGACATATAATAATAATCAAGATACCAGAAACCCAACAGAAGAACAAAATACTACAAGCAGTTAGAGCAAAGAAACAAATCACATGCAAAGGAAAGCCCATCGGAATCATAGCAGACTTTTCAACACAAACACTCTGGTCAAGGAGACACTGGAGTGAGGTATTTCAAGTTCTAAAACAAAAAACAAAACAATCTCCAACATAGACTGATGTATCCTGCAAAACTCTCTTTCAAACTGGATGGGAAAAGCAGTTCTCCATGTGACAGAAAAACCCCAGAAAAAAGCAGGGGTAGCTGTCTTTTTCACAGGCAAAATAAATTTCAAACCAAAACTGATTAAGAGAGACAAGAAAGGCCACTACATCCTTTTAAAGGGAACAATTCAAGAGGAAGAAATGACAATCATAAACATATGTGCACCAAATATAAATCCCCCAACTATATAAAACAAATATTAAATAATATGAAAAACCAAATAAGCACTAATACAATATTAATGCCCCAACTATATAAAACAAATATTAAGGAACATGAAAAACCAAATAAGGACTAATGCAATTGCAGAATGGGACCTAAATACCCCACTATTACAAATAGACAGATCATTTAGACAAAAAAAATCAATGAAATACTAGAACTGAACCAAGCTTCTGAACATACGGACTTAATAGATGTCTATAGAGCGTTCCAACCCATAAAACAGAATATACATTCGTTTTGGCTGCACATGGGTCATTTTCCAAAATAGACCATATACTAGCTCATAGAACAGGTTTAAATAAATGCAAAGCAATCTAAGTTATCCCATGTATATTTATCAGATTATAGTGCAATTAAGCTGGAGATTAATAGCATAAGAAACCATAGGAACTTCACAAACACATGGAAATTGATCAACACTCTTCTGAACAATGGGTCACAGAGGAAATTAAAGAAGAAATTAGACAGTTTTTTTAAATAAATGATAATGTCAATACAACGTACAGAAATCTATGGGACACAATGAAAGCAGTTCTCCCTGAAAAATTCATAGCAGTGAATGCCCACACTAGGAAAACAGACTGAGCTCAAATAAACAACCTAATGATGAATCTTAAACTCCTAGAAAAAGAAGAGCAAGAAAACCCAAAGCTCAAACACAGGTAGAAATTATAAAGATTAGAGCAGAAATCAATGCAATGGAAACTAAGAAAATGATACAAAAAAATCAATGAATCGAAGACTTGATTTTTTGAAAAAATAAACAAAATTGATAAACCCTTAGCCAATCTCATCAAAAAAAGGAAAGAAAAGTCTCAGATCCATGCAATTAGGAACAAAAAAGGTGAAGCCACAAGAGGTCCAGCAGAAATCCAGAGGATCACCAATACCTACTCTGAGAACATGTACTCTAATGAAATGGAATACAGAAGAAATGGATGGATTTCTTGATACTTATGCATTACCAAAGCTGAACAAAGATATAAAAATTCTAAACACCCAAATTACAATCAGTGAAATTGAAAATGTAAATAAAATTTTATCAACAAAGGAAAGCCCAGGTGTTGATGGCTTCACTGCTAAATTCTACAAGACATTTAGAGAAAAACTATTGCAGCTATTCTTTAAACTTTTCAATGAAATTCAAAGGGAAGCAGTACTTCCAAGTACATTCCTGGAAGCAAGTGTTACTTTGATTCCCAAACTAAGGAAAGACCCAACAAAAAAGAGGACTACAGGCCAGTCTCCCTAATGAACACAGATGCAAAAATCTTCAATAAGATACTGGCAAACAGAATACAGAGGGTCATCAAGAAGATCATACACCCTGATGAAATCAGATTTATCTCAGGGATGCAAGGATGGTTCAACATACATAAATCAGCCTGGCATGGTGGTATATGCCTGTAATTTCAGCACTTGGGAGCCTGAGGCAGGAGGATTGCTGGGAGTTCGAGATAGCCTGGGCTACATAAGTGAGTTCCAGGTCAGTCTCATCTACATAGTGAGACCATGCCTCAAAAAAAATATGTAAATCAATAAATGTAATATACTGTATTAACAGAGTCAAGGAAAAAAAAACATATGATCATCTCAATAGAGGCAGAAAAAGCATCTGACAAAATTCAACACCTATTCATGATAAAAACCCTGATGAAAATTAGAATAGATGGTCTTTATCTCAACTTGATAAAGGCTATTTATGAAAAATCAATAGCCAACATAATATTAGATGGTCAAAAACTGAAAACCTTCATGCTAAAATCAGGCAAAAGACAAGGTGATCCACTGTCACTACTTCTGTTCAAAATAGTTTTGGAAACTTTAGCCACAGCAATTAGACAAGATAAAGAAATGAAAGCAATAAAGATAGAGAAGGAAGAAGGTAAGCTGTCATTATTTGCTGATGATATGATACTCTTCATAGAAGACCCAAAAATATCTGCCAAAAGACTTCTAGACTTAATTGACAGATTCAGTAAAGTAGCAGGATACAAGGTAAACAAACACTCAAAAATCAATAAACTTCTTATATGCAAATAAGAGGCTCACTGAGAGGGAAATTAGGGAAACAATTCCTTTCACAATAGCTACCCAAAAAATGAAATATCTAGGAATCAATCTAACAAAGAAACAAAAGACCTCTACTTTGAGGACTACAACACTCTGAAAAAGACTGAAGAAGATATAAGAAAATGGAAAGACATCTTCCAGGGTAGGAAGAATCAAATATTGAAAATGGCCATATTCCTAAAACTGCTATACAGAATCAACACAATCCCTATTGAAATCCCCACAGTACAGTGCCTGAGAATTTAGCTCAGTTGTGTCACTGCCTGCCTTGCAAGCACAAGGTCCTAAGTTGGACCCCCAGTAACCCCAAAAGAGAAAGAAAGAAAGAAGAAAGAAATACCAGTAGTATATTTCATAGAACTAGAGAAAACAATCTAAAAATTCATTTGGAATCAGAAGAGACCTGGAATAGCAAAAGCAATTCTAGGCAATAGAGACATGGCATGGGGTATTGCAATTCCCAACTTGAAACTATACTACAAAGCCACTGTGATAAAAACAGCATATTACTGGCAAAAAAAACAGACCAGAGGATCAGTGGAACAGATTAGAAGATGCAGAAACAATTCCTGATGTACCCAGCTATCACATATTTGACAACCATCATCATTGGAGAAAACATAGCCTCTTCAATAAATGGTGTTGGAAAAACTGGATTTCAACCTGTCAAAGATTACAACTAGACCCGTTTTCACCATGTACTAAACTAAAATTCAAGTGGATTAAAGATATAAATATTAAAACAAACACTAAAGTTGCTGAAAGACAAGTTAGGTCAAACTCTTGAAGATCTCTGCATAGGAAAATACTTTTTGAACAAATCCTCGGTAGCTTGGGAACTAGCACAAAGAATCAATAATTGGCCTCTCATCTTTTTAAGAAGCTTCTGCACAGCAAGAAAGATCACAAGCAGAGCCAAGAGACAAGCTAAAATGTGGGAAAAAACTGTTCCTCAAAGGTCTAGTATCTAGAATATATGAAATAACTCAAAAATATCAGAACCCCCAAATATAAAGACCTGATTCAAAAATGGGCATCTGAAATGAACAGACATTTCTCAGAAAAACAAGTAAAAGCTGCAATAAATATATGAAAAAATGTTCAACATCACTGGTCATTTGAGAGATATAGATGAAAACAATTCTACCTCAGCCCAGAAAGAATGGCTGCTATCAAGAAGTCAACCAATAATTAATGCTGGTGGGGTTATGGGGAGAAAGGAACCCTTCTCCATTGTTGGTGGGAGCACAGACTTGTTCAACCACAGTGGAAATCAATATGGAGATACCTCAAAAAACTATGTTTAGAGGTCCCCTTTGATTCAGCTATCCCTCTTTTGGGTATCTTTCCAAAAGAATGAAAAGTATCATACCACAGTGATATATGCTCACCCATGTTTATAGTGTCACAGTTTGTAATAGCTAAAACTTTGAAACAACCCAAGTGCCCATCAATTGGGGACTGGATAAAGAAGATGTGGTTTTTCTATAAAATGGAGTACCACTCAGCCATAAAGATTGAGAAACTAGAGTCATTTATAATTAAATGGATGCATATTGAAGCCATACTCTTAAGTGAAATAAATGGGACACACATGTGTAAACACCAAACAGTTTCTCTGGTATGAAAAACTAAAAGTGTAAATAAGGTTCAAATTGTAGAATTGATAATGTGAAATAGGAATAAAAGGGCTAAAGAAGTGGGGGAAGTGGGAATGGCAGAGAAATGGAAAAATATGAAAATAGCAAACAATGGAAACTAAATCTTTGGAGGTAGGGAAGAGCTGAAGGGGTGAAGGGAAGGCAGGGGTATGGGAAAAAATAAGAACCAAGATACACATGTAAGGGTACAAGATCCCAGTGATGAAGGTAACTACTGTGTACCTAAAATGTACCACTAAACAATGAAAAAGAGTCTATTTTGCTAAATATTATCAAAGAACATCTAATAATTCTAAACTTTTAATGCAGCTTATAAAATAGCCTCCAGATAGATGAAGACAAAATTGAAAAACCCATAGTAGTATCAAAATATGTTAAAACTTATCTCTATGTAATGGCTGGATTCTCACAAAAGTGAACATCAAAATAAGCAAGCTTGTTCTCTTTGAACTAGGGCCATTAATTACAGTTTTACTAATGCCAGGTATTTTATAATATGTATGAATTTATCCTCCAAAAATCTAAAGGTTAAAGCTGTGAATTCTTTCAACCTCATGTTTTCACTGAGAGGCTCCCAAAAGATTGAATTCATTTTGGGAAAGTAATTTAGCCACACTAGGATTCTTTCTTTCTTTTCTTTCTTTCTTTCTTTTTTTAATTTTGGTAGTGGGGATCAAACTCAGGACCTTGCATTTACAAGGCAGGTGGTGGAACCACTGAGCTAAATCCCTGGCCTAGGATTCTTAGTTTAGTCTTTTCAACTACTAGGATAATTTATTGTACTAGAAGAGAAGTATTTGCTTCAGTGACTCTTGGAAATATGCTATACTTTATCAAAATGCTGTGCTTGCTCCTAAGGAATAGCAAGGAAGCTTCTCTGTGCCTTAAGAACATAGAAATAAACAAGATTGCCTTTCAGGGGTAAATTATTAATTGATGTATGCTGTACCAGAACATCTATATATAATACACACACATACACATATATGCAGATGCTTATTGAACACTGCTTTTATATACATATGCCCCAGTTCAAGGCTTAACCATCTCTTCATTGAAAGTTTTAACACAATGAAGAAAGTAATCTCATGCAGAAGAGCGGTTAGTTGTCTTATGAGGAAAGGAAAGTGAAGAGGTAAATATTCACAGGGAGTTCCTAGCACAAACCAAAAATGCTTTCTTGGCCACTAAATATCATTATGTAGGTCCTGCTACATAGCTAGTGACACAGCTTTATAATTGTGGCCATCAAGAATAAGCAATTACCTTTCTTTACTTATTTAAGCAGAGTTTTCCATATGTTTTGACATCCTGGGCATATTTACATATAGAAAGAAAATGATTAATCACTGAACCCAATTATGAAGTTTTAATTATATAGATTTCCTTCATAATTGTATTATTCTCTTGTTCTCTGTAAAATAAGAATAGCATTTTAAAAAAATAATACTTGCTCTTGCCCTTGGTTACCAGAGTCAACTCTGCAGCACCTGATTCCTTTGCATGTGCTACTAGTCCAACTTTCAGACCTGTGATGCTGAAGCAGAGTGAGATAACAGACACAGACCATTAATATTTTAAAATGAAATAAGAACTTCCAACTTTTAAACAGGATGTAACTGTACTGTATACTTAAAAATAACAATAAACAATGAAAACAAAACAGTTGTAGTGTAGAAATGTTTAAGCAGGTGTACAATAGGACAGGCCAATTCTAAGGACTCTGCAGGACTACAGAAAATGGCTCTGGTGTTCAAAGGGGATAGTAGGGAAAGGCCTAATGTTATCAAACAACTTTGAAGAACTGTGGCTGTTAGAATGATATAAATATGTTTTTAAAAACCACTTTCTTCTCTTCAGCACAAATTCTTTAAACTGTTTGGTGGCTGCCCCCTGGAATATCTGGCATGCCTGTCTCTAACTTGATCTTGTCCTCTGGCTGTCTTGGCCTTTTCTCAGCTCTCAGCCACAAAAGCTCTGCCTGCCATGATGGCTTTAAACCTGGAATTCTTCTGCCCAAAACCTGCTCCACTCACCATCTCATCCATATTTCCTGGTGTGCACTAACACTTCCTCTTAATTTCAGTTGAAAATGTATTTCAACAGACAAAATTGACATGTTATATTGAACGTGAAAGCAGCTTGTTAAACACTCTCAATGTGCCACTTAAAGTTTGTTTCGTTAAGTAGTTTTGTTGTGCTCTTTCATGGCTTTAATTCAACATGTACCTTGTGATGACAGTCTGAACCCAAATATTCCAGATTGTAAATTCAAGGAGGGGTAGGAAAGTGTCTGCTTTTCTTTTTTTTCTTAAGCAATAGACACTTGACACTTTGCATAGTGTCATCCATCACTTGACACATATCGTGTATGTACCATACACACTTGTACATATATGATACACACTCGTGGACTACATGAGGAACAAATAAAAAGAAAAGCAACTGCACATTGATGGCATGGCTCTAAACAAAGCAAAGTTAAAAGAGCTGCCTGAGCTCAAGTGCAGAGGAAATTATATTTAATGGCAGATTCTCTACCACTGAGCTGCAGGACAGATGCATAGGAAAGAATGATTGCCTTACACAAGGGGCCAATGCCTCACTGCAAACATCCCCATTCCCAGTGACCAGATTCTCAAAAAGATTTATTTATTGTTCACCAACTGGTATCATAGTGTGGCCACAGTTTAATACTGTAGAGAATTTAGTCATGTTTCAAAAACTTGTAAGTGACTTAATGAAAGATGGTTAAGATTACATACCATTGAAAAACCATGAATCTGGACAGAAATGAACAAAGAAATAAGTATGCAGTGACATCATTACTTTTTCGGAAAGAATTGTGTCCTTAAAGCAAAACACAGAAAGATACATTTTTCTTTTTGGATGTAAAATGCACAGATCCTATTAATATAGTTGGAAGAATTTGGACAAATTCATATCACTTCCACCCATGCCCTTTTCAAGATGTAGAACTTTGTCTTTCATAGAAGAAAGTTCCCTTCCCAGCAACATTCTTCTCCAAAGGAAATGACTATTCTAGAGTTTAACACCTCAGAGTAGTTTTACCTGTCCTACATCTTCCAATACACAAAACTATGCAATAAGTACCATATTGTCTCCAATTTCTCTTGCTCAGTTTAATGTTCTGGGGACCCATTCATGTTGTTACTTCTATCAGTGAATCGTTCTTTTATATTGCTTAACAGTATTCCATGGCTGAATCTACCAGAATGTCTTTATTCATTTTTCTTCTCATATACATTTCAATTGTTTCCATTTGGCACTTATTATAAATAATGAATTATACATTTAATTCAGATAAGTGTATTAATGAAGTTGCTGTGATCATTGTGATAGAAATCTTTGTGAACATATGTTTTTTTGAATCTTGGGTAGATTCTGAGAGAACTAAGGGGATGTAGGCAGGCATTAGTGTAAATTCATGTAATTCTGCATAACTATTTTTAAGGGTAGTAATACATTACCCTCTGACAATGTGTGAGAATTTAGACATCTACATTCTCACCGATATTTGGTATTATCATTTAGTTTTAGACATTCTCATAGGTGTGTAGTGATATTTTCCTGAGATTTTAATGATATTAAACACTTTTCTTTTCCTATTAGCTATTCATTTTTCCCTCATAAAGCATCTATTCAATCTCTTGCCCCATTTTAAAAATTGGGTTCTTATTATAGTAACTGTTGGAGTTTCCATTTATTCTGTACATGGATGGGTCTTTTATTTGATATATGCTTTGGAAATATTTTCTCCTGACTTGTGATCTGTTATTGCTCATTAATTAATTAATTATTTTTTGTACCAGGGATCAAACTCAGGATCTTGTGCCTGTGGGCCAGATGTGGTGCCCCTGAGCTAAATCCCCGGCCCACTGCTCATTAATTTTTAATGGCACTTTTGATCAGGTGAAGTTAATTTTAAAGAAGTCCAGTTCATCATTTTCTGTGCTGAGAAGTATTTGACTAACATAAGTTAGCGTATAGCATAGAAATTCTTATTAATTCTCTAGATGTATTATTATATATTTCACTGCTAGGTTTCTGATATAATTACTTTTTGTTTAAAATTTGTTAATTTTTTCATGTCAATATCTAGATTTCCAGCACAACTTACTGAACAGAAAGACTCCTTTCCCTTACTGAATAGTTTCAGTACCTTTAAAAAATTAATCAATTTTATATAGGGCTGTATTTCTAGAATTTCTAGGCCTTTCTTTAATCAATTTGTCTTGAAACTAAGCAATGGAACTTCTCCAGTTTGTTCTCCTCTTTAATGGTTCTTTTATTGTTATGAAAGAATTGTTTTAAAATGATGTTCTTAGTTGCCTCTACAGTGTGGCTTGAGCTCTCCATGCTCATGAAATGAGTCCCTTGATTTTATTCAAAGTGACACAGAAATAAAATACAGATTATTTTTATCAGTAGATGTTTTCACAGATGTATCAACAGGCTGAAGTGGGAATCAGTATGAAGAGATGCAGAATTCTTGCCAAGTTTTGAGATGATGTGCTATTTCAGATTGAAGTCTAATGTTTTTATGTGCTCACCAAGTCCACTGTTTTAGAAACCTGCTGGGTTCTACCTTCATGTACATCTCAAGAATAAAATCTGACTGTTCATTGTTTTTGCCTGTTCACTGTTTTTTTTCATCTATACTGACTTTATCATTCACATTTATGTATTTCATGTTATGTGTCTGAAACTGAACTGAGACATACCAGCTTAATTTACATGATTGTGTACACACACACAAGATACATCCAGTAGGTTGCTAAAAAGTTGATTCCCTTCAGTATTTAATGATTTTAATTGGCCAGTGTTAATGTGAGCAGAGCAGAAAGGACATAAAAAAGGAGGAAATAAACCTCTCCTAGCTGTTAGCTGAAGACATACAGAATAAGATAAATCACACTCACCAGTTTCTATTTAATGATTTGATCATGAGTGCAAGATCTGCTTTTCTGATCCTCATTTGCTCTATGCAGTAGCAAGTTTTTACATTTTGTCAAAACAAATATAAGTGTATGGAAAATTCAATTACTCTTTTATATAATCTTAAGAACATTAATCTTGGGGCATTCTCAAAAGAGTTGAAATCATCATATTATAAACATACATCACATCCATGTTCATAGCAACACAATTTATCCTAGCTAGTGCTTGGGAACAGTGTATATGTCCATTGGCAGGTAAATGGACAGGTAAAATGTGATATTTATACACATTTATTATCCTAACTGTATAATAATCAGCCTTGAAAACAAGATATTAAAAATGCAAGCCCCAATCAGTCTATCCTTGCCTTATCTGCCATCACAATTCTGTTGCTTAACGGCTACTATGTAAGGCAGGTGAAGCACACATATGACAGATAAGTAGAAAGTAAGGAGAAGTTCAAATTCTTCCCCAAATTACATGTTATGTTGTTTCAAAAGTGTTTCAATAAATATGTTAATCTGCTTCATTTATACTAGTAGTTTATCTAAGTTCATTGAAAAGAACGTTTCTGTTATCTATTTCTTTTTTGTAAGAATCTTTTTGGTTTATATATTATACTAAGTGACTACTTTGAAGATAATGATACGAAGTGTAATAATTATTGTTTTATCTATTTGGTTATGATAATTTTTTCATGAAATAAAAAGAGACATACAATTATTTTATGTGCCACTATGAAAAAAATTTGGTCAATTAAACTATGATACTTCATCAATTTTTGTTTTGTTTGTTTTGTTTTTGGTACTGGGGATTGAACTCAGGACCTTGCACTTGCAAGGCAGGCAGTGGCACCACTGAGCTAAGTCCCTGGCCCAATACTACATCAATTTTAAAATGGATTCCAATTTCAGAGATATGATTTTTTAAAACGTGCTTTTTAGAGTAGATGAAGAAATTTATCTTAGTCTAATACAGAAATCTTCACATATATGCAAGGACTCACTGTAAATAATAATGGTTTTTAAAAAAGCACAAATTTTAACTGAAAATAGAAGTATGCATTGACTTAAAATAGAACTATGCACAGCAAGAAATTTCACATAAAAATTGAATATGGAAATTTGAATCAGCTAGATATAAGACTGCCAAAGAACACTCAAAAGGGTAAAAGCTGTAAAATGAAAGAGATATGAACAGAAAATTAAGGGTGGGGAATATAGTTCAGCGGTAGAGCTCTTGCCTAACATGCATGAAGTCCTGGCTTCAATCCCCATCACCATACACACATACAAATAATAGGGAAATTGACCAATTCATAAAAAAATCTCAAAGTAAAAGATTTCTAGATAGCTATGGAAATCTAAATGAATATTTCCAAGTATAATTCCAAGGTAGATATAGTTCCTATTTAAATATTTGATTCATAAAAAATATGACAACACATGTTGAAGATTAAAACAAGAAGATTAAAAAAAAAGGGGGCAAGGGCCAGGCATACTGTGACTGTGTAAAATAAATCTGAAACAGTTTTTACAGAGTTAAGATCATTTCCAACACTCATAACCAGTATTTTCACAATCTGTTTGATAATCAAGACTACAGATGCCATTAGATTGAAACGGTGAAAGCTAATTTATAAATGTCTGAGAGTTACTTCAAAGGGTATTACATACTTGGACATTTTTTCATATCTAGCATAAATACATTTTACATAATTATCCTTATGTGCAAATATTCACTTCTACCTGATGGGAACTTAGTAAAGAACACATAGTTCTCTTGATGTAAGTGAGCCCTGATAAATTCTAAGATGTCACATTAGCTTGAATCTGGTGTTCAGAAGCTACTTCCTGTCTGTCCTATCCAAACCTCCACTCCAGCGGCAAGAGCATAAAATAATTCATTTGCCTACAAATTAAAGGCACAAGGATCCAAAGTATTAACAATCTCCAGTTCAGGGGAAAAATTAACTATATGTAAGCAGTGTAGTCAAAGAAAGAACGTAAGTAGGAAGGTAATGGCAAAAATTTATAAATAGAAGCATTTTTTAGATGTAAGATCATTTAAAGGAACCATGCTTTGCATATTTTTAATTCCAGGGTCATGAAGCTGGAGACAGACACTAATTCTCTGCCTTTGGTTTAGTACTTTCCTCAGAGAGCTAACTAAGCTCTCTCTACACCTTTGTTTAAAGAGGAATTTGTTGATGCATCAATCCAAGGACCACCTTATTTGAGAGTTTAAATGGCTCATACCTCACACTCTTTGTATCCAAAGAAAACTGAAAGCACATCAGTATATCAAAGGAAGCATACTTAGTCTTTATGAACATCTCATAGCCATTTACTCACATAAAATGAAAAAAATTTTAAAGCTATTTTCCCAAAACTTGCATATTTTTTAAAGAGTAAACCATCGTATTATTGCACCGTCCTGTAGAAACTGTTGATCAAAATTAAGAAAAATGTACATAAGAAAATTTTTGCCTACTAGGAAAAGAAAAGTATTACAGAAATCCCTTCAAATGTCTTTACAGTTGAGAATACAATGTGTGTGTGTGTGTGTGTGTGTGTGTGTGTGTGTAGTACTGAGGTTCAAACTCAGAGCTTCACCGAGTCTACATAAGTGCCCTACCACTGAGCTATACTTCAGCCTGTGGAACATAACCTTTTAATGGGTGTGAACAAGTGAACCTCTAACTACTTTATTCAGTCCACTTTCAATTAAACATTTGGGCTAACCTATTTGATTATATGTTCTATTAGTATTTTAAATTTCTGTGCTTAATTATTTTGCCCTTTTTAAGTTTTTCTTATTAGTTATAAGTAACGATTTCTCCAAATGTAAAAAGATTTTATGTTGTTGTTGCTATTGGTATTACTCTTGCAAAAGCAAAAAGATTTTAACTACCAAGTTATTCTATATTCCAAGCAGGAAGAAAATTATCCCCATATTCTAAGAGACTCATAGATTAAGTAGTAAAAGTGGTGCTTCCTAGCAACTCTTGAGCTATAGCAGCTGAGAGGTCCAGGAGTTAAGCTGAGTGAAATTAAAGCATCTATGGGTCATTTGGCACAGGTAGGCAACTGTCACTTTAGCTTCTCCTTTCTTGGGTAATGGAATTGGTTACATAACATTTTGTATTTCCAAGTAGAGAACTGTTTGGTCTTCTGTAATCTAAACTTCCAAGATTTAAGACAGTGGTGAAAAGCAAATGGTAACTTGGCTGACTCTTAGCTTTTTAGTGTGGGGTATGGTACTTCGTTATGAGAACACAGTATAAGAAACTTATATCAAGAATGGCTTTCACTGTCAGTGTAGACAGAGGACATGAGATATAAAGAGGAGAGCCCAAACCTTGTATTTAATGACACTTGGGTTCCTTTAGTATATGTGGGGTCAGGAAGTTCTGGAGAGAGAAAAACAGTGTTTATTTCACTTTCATCATTTATATAAGTAAGTCCATTTTCTTTGGCCTCCAGTTTTATGAGAAGCCATAAAAAATTCAACAATTGCTATTAAATTTGATAAAATGAGACTTGAAGCAAAGAACTGGTTTCTGAGTCAGGAAATTCTTATTGTTATGGCTGTAACAACTAAAATTGAAAACAATGAAAATTAATTTCTTTCAGAGGCTGAGTATCTTTTACATGGCCTGTCATTACAACCCAGGAGTGGGGATCATTTTAAAGGATAGTCTTTTTGTCTCATTGAGTTTATTGGTACATTTTAGGTATACAGTACAGTTACGTTCATTATTGGGATCTTGTACCTTTACATGACAGGCCTTGGTTCTCATTTTTTAAAGGATAGTCTTATGTGGTCCTAAATGCTGATCCCCAAAGCAAGAATTCATTCTGAGCCATGCTCAGTCCATTTCGTAGACTTCTGAACAGAGTGTGGCCACACTGATCTAAAGAAAATAAGTATTTCCTTGAACATATAGAGGCAGAGCATGGCCTGGAAAATATATTACACTACAAACACACATGTAACAACAAATTCAGCAAAATCATTGAGAATGTTTAGGTGTGAACCTGTAACTTTTTGCAAGGCTGTAACTTTCTGCATCAAATTCATAGTAAGATTTTTAGTCTCCAGGAGCATGTGTATCACGTGATTTCCACCTCATGACAGACATCGCTACTCAAACTCTTTCCAAAAAGCTCTTCATTTACTCAATCCCAATAAACTGAATGCTGTGCAAATTAAATTCTGCTCACCATCCCTGATCAAGTCCAGTGAATTTGATACTGATATTGGATAGCTGGCCTGAGGAAAAACTTAAGAATGTACCGAGCATTTAAATACATATATAGTTCATAGAGTAATGGGATCACAATGAAGCATAGGAAATGGTATGCATTTGGGGAAACTTATAATGTGGAAGAAGAGGCAAAAACACTATCACCTTAGTGTTAAAGGACAACTGAGAAAAATGGCCAAGGGGTCAGAGGCATTCTCAGTGAGAGTAGAGGACTGATGTAATAGTCTGAAGGAAACAAAGAGCAACAGGCAGCTTAGCTAAAGCAGTGAGGAACCAAGAAGTGGGAAGACCAGATCCAGAGGAAGAAAGTAGAGGAACTGCTAGAAAGGGCTCCAGGCCCAGAGAGTGCTAATCCTGAAGAGCGGGTATTTGCTGTCCATTCTGTTCTACATCTAGATATCTCCCAGCCCACAGCTGCCATCTAAATAAAAAAACAGGAGGAAGACACTGGAGCCACAGATGCTCTGCTGATTCTTCTATAAGGCCCTAAATTAGGGACTCTGTGTCTATGGAGAGCAAACAAATCAAATCCATTCTTTTCCATTGAGTTTACATGACTGAGAAACAGAAAGACATTTTTATAACACTGAGTTATATACTAGACATAAAAACATACTTGTGTAAATGTACCACATAATTAAATATTTAAAGTATGGCTTTTTGTGTTTTTTAATTTAGCAAATTACACATGCTTATTATGTATATATGAGAAAACTAATGGTCTTTTCAACAGTATTTTGCAGAAAATTGCTTTTTCCAAATGAAGCTTCATGAAGTTGTCTTTAACTTTTCACCATATACATTATACTGATTCCAACCCTGTTATCAAATATCAATTTAATAATGTAACCTAGATAGGCTTTTTTCAGTTCTGAAGATTAAATCTGCTGAAATAATGTCAACTTATGTTAATTATAAAGAATCAATGGGTTTTAATTGTATGAGTCTCAAAACCAAATTATGCCTTTGTTGGACATAACTTTTCAGTCTCTGTTTACTGATTGGTATCTTTGATTAATTTCATGTTTTCCCAGATATGTGCAATGTCATATTGTGTGTAATGGGACACAATGTTCAGAAGTGTTTACTTAGATCATTCTCTGTTCAAAAGGGAATTTCTTACCAATATATCATAGGTTTCCTTTGATTTAGTTCCAAAATAGTTGGAAACATAAAGCAATGGATGATCTGGGACTACTTTGAACAGATTTTCTACTGGGAGCTCAGAGCTTAAACATGGTACCAGGATTTGCAGATGGTCAGTCTATAGGGCAGAGCTTATCAAATTACTGATTTCTTCCTCAGACAGATGGCAAAGGGGCTTGGCACGATCTCAGTTTTCAAATTGAAGGTGTGTGTGTGTGTGTGGGTGTGTGCGTGTAATTCTTAAAGGTTAATGAGACAAAAGTTACTGTATATCTCACCTAGCTCCTGTTTGTCAGTAGAATACTGAAGATTAATCTCTAAGTTTTAAAAGTGTGAATGAAAAGAAGATCTAATCAGAAAATGATGCTGTTGTTAAAATGTGGTCTAAATTTTCCTGTTCATATCCAAAATAAAACAGTGGATAGCACTTAAAGCAGCTGAAGGTTGATTTTACTGGCAAGAAATTTAATATTAATATTGGCTTTGTGCAAATCAAAGAATTGTATTTTAGAATTTTAAGAGCACTAACATATCTTTCTATTTGTAAGCATTTAAAATTTTATTGTTTAAAACATCTTATTCTATAGCTATTTTTTTAAACAATCAATTTCTTATTCAACTGAAGCTCATTTCTACTGAGAAATAAATGACTTTCAAGGAATTGGTAGTTGCAGAGCAGCACTGAGATATTTAGTGCTCTTTTGCTATTGTAAAGCTTATAGAAGGTCTCCATGACAAAGTAACTGCTGTTTCTTTTTTTAAAAAATGATCCTGTCATCTGACAAAGCTCACTCATTCATCATAAAATGGTCACAAAGGCTTTTCTCCTTTCCCTTATGTCCCAGGATATTGTAAGTAGGCAAGTAAATTTCCAGTCTAATTTCTGGTGGAACCTTTCCCAGGGAACAAGATATTCTGAGAAGAACTGAGTTGGAGAGCTTGCCTGGGGCTGGATGTAGGCAAACCATCTATCTCCTCTGGAGATGCAGGGTAGCCACGCGTTTGGCAGGGAGTGCTCAGTCAACTGACAGAGCAGGCAATTGACAGAGCCGGAAAAGGCATCTGGTGCCCGATTAAGTATCAGGATGATGAACAGAGGTCATAATTAAGTTTGTACTTAACAGCTCATTGCCTTGAGTAATAATAACTATGACTTTGCGAAAGAACACTACTTTCTTCTCTGTCATCAGCTACACAAAGAAATTTAACAATGTCCAAGTTCCATTAGCAGGAAAATTTATCAGCCCTCTCCTTAATTAAAATCTTCCCTTTAGTCTTCATGTGAAAAATTTTGTGTTTACCATCTTTAAACATTACTGCAATTGCTCTGTGAAGAAATATCACTATATAAATCCCCACATACAAATAACTCAGACCAATTACATGCTGTAAGGCAATTACTTCACTCATATATCTCACTTTAAATTAATAAATCTAAACTAAAGCTCCTAATTTTGTCTCCTCTACACAAAAACAAAACTCTTGCACCAAGCCTTTATAGACTCAGAAATGAGATCTCAGTTTATCTAGTAGTCCAGATAAAATACCTCAGAGTCATCTTTGACTTCTCTCTCTCTTTCCACATTGAGACAATTAGCAAATCACAGTGCATGTATATTAAAAATATACATTGAATCTCATCACACCTATCTACTCAGCTATTCCTCTGGGTCAATTCCTCATTATTTCTCACTAGGCTACTAATGTGTCTCTCTGCTTCTACTCTTGCCTTGCTGCAATCTGTTTTCCATACATCAGGCAGGGCTATCTTACTAAACATTAAGATTTCATGTCATATCCCTGCTTAAATCATGCCCACTATGAACAAAATGCAATCCTAACTTCTTGCCATGGTAAACAGAGCCCTATGTGATCTGGCCTTCACTAATTTATCTATTTATTTATTTCTGGTTATTTGAAACAGTGTCTTGCTATGTAGTTCAGCTGTACCTAAACTCACTATGTAGTCCAGGCTGGACTTGAATGCAGAGCAATCCTCCTGCCTCAGTCTCTTGAGAGCTAGGATTACAGGTGTGCGTCACCATGCCCAGCTCGGTCTTCCCTATCTCTAATAATCTGCTTTTCTCCCAACATAATGAGCTTGTACAATTAACATAACTTGTAAGTATGCTTTTATGTGAGAACTCAGGAGTGACTTATTTAGGCCACTAGGACTTATCCTGGCCTAGACATGGAGTAGTGACCAACAACCTGTATGGAAATGATGTGACATACATTTTATAATACCATAAAAATAGCCATTAATAGATTATTAAAAATAGGTTCCAATTTTAATCTCATCTGAAATTGGGAGAAAAGGTGACCTCAATTACTAATATAAATTTTTTTTAAAACATTGTCAAAGTTCAAATTCTTAAAACACCAGTAGCATCATTTCTCTATGGCGAAGCTGTTACTGTAAAAGCCATCATTCCTAGACACTTAAATTTTTCTTAAATCCTAGGTATACAAATAGCATCCCAGCATTAAATTGCTTAAAAGGTGGCAATTCAAACATTCAACAAATATTTGTGACCCTTCTTTTAGGGACATGGGTTACAGTGAGCATAAGGAGACACAAATCTCTCAGCTCTGGGGAATATACAAAAACATAAAAAGTAAATACACCATACAAAATGTTAAGGGGGATAAGTATAATGAAAATAATAAGCCAGGTAAGAGAACGAGAGGATTTGAGTCTGGGATTTTATTTTTCAGAATAGACTTACTGAGAAGACAGCTTTTGAGCAGAGGTTTGAAGGTGCTGAAGAGGCTGCCACATGGATGTAGGGGCAGGCAAGGCTGGTAAGAAGTGCAAAGAGAGGGGTGGCAGAGATGGGAAGGTGTTCATCACGTCAGGGAAGGTCAGAGAGGACATTGGGGGGATGATAAAAGATTAGAGTAGAGAAAAAGAATGACATTGGATTGTGCTTTTATAATAACCCATATAGGTCCTTACAGGCCACTTCAAGTAAATTGGCTTCTACTTCGAGTTAGATGGGAAGCCATTGAAAGATATGAGAAAAAAAATTCATGATCAAAAGGGTCACTCTGGCTACTGCACTGAGCATAGTAGTCAGAGTGGAAGTAGAGACAATGGGTAGGATACTGCATTTCCTCTAGGCAAAGATGCTCTGCCAAGACTATGGTTGTATTGCTGTGTGAGAAGTGGTGAAGTTCAGAATGTCTTTGGAAGATAATATCAAGATATTATAACAGACTTGATGTAGGGTATGAGAGAAGAGATTAGACAAGAATACCACAAAAGCTTTTATCTGAATAACCGGAAAGATGACACTGGCATGAAATGTTGGCTGCTGATAAAATAGAAATCAATAGACTTTAAAAAACTAGATAAATTCCAAAATGTTCTCATACTAATGATAATTGTATCAACAGAATAACATGCTAAGGGAATAAATGTTTCTAAAATCTCAGTGGCTCACTACAAAATTGTTTGTTTCTTATTTGTGCTGCATATCTATTACTGATTTGATTGAATCTTGGTCATACTTGCTTATCTCTGGGATGCAGGTTGAAAGAGTGGTCTCTGTATGCTTTCCTCATGAAAGAGGAGAAAAGGAACATGGCAGAAAAAAATAATGGGACTTGAGCCTCCAGTCCAAGCGATAAAATTATATAATCCTCCTACGAGAAGGTGAGAGACTATTAAGAAAAATGGTGCCATGATCCATTAGGAAATGGAAAGTTCATAATATAAAAAGCAGAGGGGAAAAAACATACAGTGAACATTCAGATTATGGCCTCAGATTTAGCTCAGTGGCGCCATGCCTGCCTAGCAAGCACAAGGTCCTGAGTTCAATTCCTGGTACCAGGGTGGGAATTACTAGATGGTGGTGCTTCAGAGTATGTCAGCATACTGAAGAGCACCCCTACTGAAGAGCCTAGACCGAAGTAGTTTGCAAATGAAGTCTTCACATTAGCAATGCCCCTCATCTGGAAGCTTTTACGAATACACATTCTTAAAATCTAGCTCCAAATCTACTGAATCGGAGACTCTGGGGATAGGTACAATAATCTGTTTTCACTGAGTCCTTCGGTTGTATTAGTCCTTTTAATGATTTACTGTATCCTGAATTTGAGAACGAGTGTTGCTTAGTGATTGGCGAGAAGACAGTTCTAATAGATAGTTAAACAGATGATGTATCTCCAATAAAAATACTTTTTTGATAGCTTGAATTTTCCTCAGTGAAAAAGAAATCAAGGTCATCAGCTAAAAATACAGATCAATGAGAAGATTTGAGAGGTGAGATGTTGAACATTGTGCACAATATTTAGCATGGGGGAATGAGTAGACTGAACTCTGTCAGCGTCTCTAGTCCACTTGAGGTCTGCAGTCAGATTCACAGTGGAAATGTCAGGACAGTGATGTATTTTCTCCATCCATGTGCATAAAACTAAGTTCATGTAGAGAGGAGGAAATATATTTAACTATACACTTTTTAAAAGTTACTACAATAGAACAAAAAAAAGGCCAAGAAAGTTGAGATGACACACAAGAAAATGACTGTAATCATTAACTAGGTAATTTAAACTTTATAGGAGAGAAGATATTGGGAAGTGAAGGCAGTTAGCAAGCAGTTGGATCAATGAGTCAGCACCCTCACATTTTTGGAGATGAAATTAGAGAAAATATTCTGGAATACAGGAAGCAGAGATCAGAAAGTGGGAGAAATGAAATTGTGACTATGGCCTGTGTGGCAGTCTTGGATAATGAAAAGGTGCAGAGAGTGGCTATTCCTGAGCTAAAGTGGAGTGTGATGTTGATAAGGCCAAAGACTTGAGAAGACAGATTATTGGGAAAAAACCTATATTGTGTAACAAAATTACCAAAAATTAAATAAAAGTAAGATTGGAACGAGTAAGAGGAGGATCAGAGAGAAATGAGGGGTGATTTGGTATTCAGTAGGTGATAATAAAAATGAAAGGTGACTAATGCAATCTGATAACATAAAATTTATATTTTAGGGAGAAAAAGCTATTCCTTAAAAAACTCTGTCATCAGTAATACATTATGAACATGTAAATTAAGATCTGTGGCTTGCTATATTAAAGTCTGGCTACATGAATTAATCAAGGCTGTTGTTTTCTTTTAGTATATCTGGCATTTATGATGCTAGGTGTTTTAAAAAGCCTAATCAAGGGAAGAAACTACATTATTCAAAAGTCTTATTGCATTTTTTCAAAAATAAAAAATGTCATACCCAGAAATCATCCTTTCTTAACCATAATTATTTGCTACTCAAAGTCCTTTTAATCAGAATTAATATATAGGTTTCTTCTTGCTACCTTATTCTAAGAACTTAACTCCCTCTACCTGCCTGCCGACAGTGTTTATGTGACCTACTTTGGGAGGCATCTTGGGGAAAGGAGCTTATTTTTTATTTATTTAAATGGAAAAGTTAATCAACCTTTCTCAGTGTCAGATTCCTAATATACTATAGACACAATAATACTCTACTAAATAATCGGTATATTTCCACACAGGACACAATACCTGACAACCACAACTTAAAGAAGCTTTAATTTAGCTAACTATCTCATGGGGCTCAGTACATGGTTGGCAGGTTCTAAAGCAAAAGCATAATGGCAGAAGGGTGTGTTGCCAAGCTGCTTAGTTTATGGCAGCTAGAAAGCAGAGCAGGAAAGCAGTACCAAGGGATGAGGGACCAGACAGAGTATCAAAGTTCATACCTTCATGACCCACACTGACACCCACAGGCAGTTTTCCACCAATCCCTTGGACTGACCAATCAAGTTGACACAATCATGCTCAGTCATCACAATTTTCTTTTGTCCCTAGAGCATGATAGCCTGCATTTCATTCTACCTCCAAAACGTGCACTTGAGCATTTCCCGTAAACCATTCTATGTACAACTATCTCCCAGAAAGGGAATGTTTGTCATTATACTAAGGTATATCACTATGCACTGTGTTGGTGACTGCTTTCAGAAATATGGGCTCTGCAGGTTTTGCACTCTATGGTATCTTAAGACAACTTGAGTGCAGGCTCTTCAGTGATTCTGAAGAGGTTCCCACGGTAGGTTGTTTGGGCTATAGTATTATGCTGGGCCCCAAGTGTTCGCATCACCTTCATCATAGCAGTACTTCCTGAGTCCACTAGATGAAGTGGAATTCCAATGTACAGTTCTCTTTGCTTTTTTTTTTTTTTTTTTTTTTTTTTTTTTTTTTTTTTGTACCAGGGATTGAACTCGGGACCTCGCACTTGCAAGGCACTGAGTTAAATCCCTGGCCCTCGACTTGCTTTTCTTAATCCTGTCCTCTTTTTAGGCCTCCAAATAAAAAGATTCATTCTGATTTTCATCATCCATAGTAGGCTTGGTGATCCATCAGAAAATACTCATCTGGAACAAAAAGACTTATCTCCTTTTCTGGGTCAGAGGAAATACTACCTTCCAGTCCTTCCCAGTGACTCAAGCTTTGAGGATAAATCAGGTACAACTTTATAACTTTAGATTCAAAAATTTAAGAAAGTGGTTCAACTTTCTTGACTTGTTTTTCATCTGTACTACAGTTCTAACCTAACCTAACTCAACTGTTGGGTACTTTCCTTTAAATAAGATAATGTATATAAAGCATAACTCTGCCAACAACAATCAGGTACTTCATGCAAGTCAAACAGTAAATGGAATGGCAGGATGGTCACCTAGAACTGTGACTCTAGAAAAAGGGGAAAAAGAAAGGCTATTTGTGTTATTTTATACACCTTTATAAGAGCATGAGATATTAAAATTTCTTATTTACATTTTCTCCTTAAAGTCCATTGGTTTGCTATTATATATATTTTTTACAGATGACTTTTGTCAAAATGATTCTAGCTGAAAAAATTTATTTCTGTACAAAAATATATTTTTCAGTAATTATAAAATAAAAATTAGATACATAATTATTTCCTTTTCTTTACCAAAACTTTCTAAGTCTTTCCATTCTAGCCTTCCATTTGCAGTTAGTGTAAAAAATTTCATTGAAAAGCCTTGAATATGGAGGAAGGGGAATAGAGGGTTCCTTTATCTCTGAAATTCTGAACATGACTACCACAGTGATTTTTTTTGTTTGTTTTTCTGGCTCTAAAATGGACTTTATTGCTGGTCATACACACCCAAATACCCAAAGCTCAGTATGATAAACATAAACTGAAGCAAATAATGGCTTGCATATGTCTCTTTTACAGGCATTTTCACCTATCAAAAATGTTGATATACATAAAATATGAAGAAAAGTTTTTAATAAGTATGTTCACAATTATATGGCCAAGATTCTAACTCCCTAATAGTTTTAATGTTAAATTTTGCTCTATTATCCATGTGATGCCTGAACAAGGCCTAAAGTATGTGTTATTTAAACACAGATACACCTTTTTTAAATATAGAATTGACTTGCTAAGTCACTGAATTGGCCAGGTTAGACTCAAAGTTGAGGTCCTCCTGTCAGCCTCTAAGAGTGCTAGAATTATACCCTAACAGTATAAGAAAGAGCACAAATTACATAACCATTTCAGTTAGAAAAATATTTGAGATCACTATCATATTTTTAAATTCTACACAATGCTAGGCTCAGTAGGCCAATTTTACAAAATGTGTGTGCAAACATGTATATGTGTGGGCACATGCATGCACATGTGTATGTATGTGTTTATAAACAATAGCTCATGAGTATATATTTCCAAACTGTGGTATTCATTCAGCAAACAGTTTACTAAGCATCATTCTGACAACAGGGGTAAAGTCCTATAAAAACCAGATAAAAATCTCTGCCCTCCTGGGTTTATATTCTGGATAAACAAAAATGATAGTCATTATAAGTAATTATACAGTATATGAGATGAGGACATATTAGATTATCTTCTGGATCTGACAAAGGGAATCAGGAATTCCAAGATTTACAATTTAAATAAAGTGAGAGTTTGATGCTTAAACAATCTCTGGAAAAATAAGAGTATTTTCCTAATTTCTTTCTCAGGAAGTCTATGATTTTTGAGATTGATTTTGTCTACCTCTACACTGCTGAATTTATTAATTCTAAGAATCTTTTGGTAGAATTTTTTGGGTCTTCTATGTAGGGTAGGGGATCATATTGTCTACAAATAAGGATAATTTGACCTATTTCTTTCCTGTACATAACCCTTTCATTTCTTTTGTCTGATTGTTTTGGCTAATATTTTGAAGACTATACTGAACAAAAACAGTGACGGCGGACACCCTTGTCTTCTTCCTAATTTTACAGGGAAAGTTTTCAGTTTTCTCCCACTTAATATGGTGTTGGTTATGGTTTTATCATAAATGGATTTTATCAAATTGAAATAAGGTCCTTCTATACCTATTTCTTCAGAGTATTTTTTTTTATCATGATTAGATGTTGGATTTTTGTCAAAGGCTTTTTGTGCATTTACTGAGATAATCACCTGATGTCTTACATTTATTCATTTTTGTGTGTTGAACCATCCTCATCCCCAGGATGAAGATTACTTGGTCATAATGTAGAATGTTTTTGAAGACTTGCTGCATTATGTTTGCCAGTATCTTGTTGGGTATTTTTTTTTTTTTAATCAGGGATTGAAACTCAGGACCTTGCATTTACGAGGCAGGCATAGTGCTACTGAGATAAATCCCTAGCCTTGTTGAGGGTTTTTTTATCTAAGTTCATGAAAAAAAATTTGACTACAGTTTTCTTTCTTGGTTGAATTCTTTTCTGATTTTGGTGACAGGGTAATACTAGCTTCTAGGAATGACTTCATGAGTACTCTTCCCCTTTCAATCTCATTTAAGAATTTGAGGAATAATGGTACTAGATCTTCCCTGAATTTCTTGTACAGTTCAGCAGTGAACCTATGGAGACCTGGGCTTTTCTTGCTAGGTTTAATTACTGTTTCAATTTCATTGCATATTATTAGATGATTTGGGGCTTTTAAATTTTCTTGGTTCAGTTTTTGTAATTCATATGTATATAAAAATATATCCATTTCTTCTGAATTCTTCAATTTATTGGCATACAGTTTGCGGAGAAGTTGCTAATAATCATTTTGATTTGAGTGTTGTCATTGTGATTTTGCATTTTTCATTTCTAAATGAATTGATTTGGGTCTTCTCTTTCCTTTTTTTGTAAGATTGGCTAAGGATTGATCTGTTTTGTTTATTCTTTTGAAGACCCAGCTCTTTGATTCATGACTCTTTGTATTATTTTTATGGTATCAATTTTATTAATTTCTGCTCTGATCTTTATAATTTTCTTCCTTTTACTAGCTATGGATTTGTATTCTTGTTTTTCTTCATTGTTGGGAATCATTTTGTTGTGGTATTGTCTATCAAACAACTCCACTGTAAAGCTTATTTTTCCCTTTGAAAGTAATTTATTTTTCATGAAGAGATACTTTGAGATTATATATTATATTTCTCTTACTTGTACCAACTACTTTTAGACTGCAGTATGAATTTTGCTCAAATCAGCTATTGTGGTGTTTGGCAAAAAGTAATTTTTTTTTTTTTTTTGAGACAGGGTCTTGCTATGTAGCCCTAGCTGGCCTCAAACTTAGAGCCATCTTCCTTTTCTCAGCCTCCCAATAGCTGGGATTACAAGTGTGGGGCCACACACCTGGTGATTTTTCTATTTCTATCCTTTTTATATATTTATGAGTTGGAATTTTACTATAAGGGAGGTGTGGCAGTTAGAGTGAAGTTTCAACTTGACTGCGTTTGGGGTTAACAGGAGGGATTGGTGGACAACACTTTTAGATGTGGGTAGGTGTGTCACAAAGGTGTGGCCTCAGGGTCTCTCCACCTTTCTCTGCCTCACTTTCCACTGCTTTGCTTCCCAGCTACCAAGAACTAAGCACCTTTGCTCCACCCTTCTGCCATGACGTTCTGCCTGGAGCCAGCCAATCATGAACTGAAACCATGAAGTTGTGGGCAAATTAAACCTTTTGTGTAAATTGTGACTGTTGGGTATTGTACACCCTCAGTGACAAGAGAGCTAATAAGGGAAAGAATTTTCCTTCTGTCTTATGTATTTGTATTAGTTATTCACTTACATCAATATAAACTTGAAATTTATTTCGTTCTATGGGCTGTGATCCATTATTATCATCATTTTTTGTTCAAATTATCCCAAACTTGGTCATTGGCTCCTGTGTTCTTTGATACATCCTTGAACACTTATTTAATTTCTGGCAAAAAAAAGTTCCAGGTTCATTTTATGTTTTCTTAATCCCAACTGTGAAATCTATTATTTCTCAAGGATCCTTTTATTGGAGAATAGTACAGATACCACTAATTTAATGACTGAGTTCAGTTCCTACCACTAGTTTGTTAAATGAATTGGTCAATGAATAAGGAAATGTATATAGTATGTACATTACAATATTAGGAGCAAAGAAATGATCAAAGGAAACTCCAATTTGATGACTTTGCTTTTATTTGCATAACTCTTACATGTGGTACTGTAATGTGTAACAGAAAATAAAACTACAGTACTCTACTGTAAGATACAATCATCAAAAATTATAGTACTGTACTGTAGGAAGGAGATACCATAAGCCACAGTGCCACTAGAGTTGCTGGGTCATAATTCCAAATGTGGGCCATAAATCCAAGCAGTGGATTATAAATGAGTGGTTGTTAAACAGGTATGCTGTTAAATGAGGAATATCTGTATTTAAAAATCAAGTTCTGCACAAGGGGCAGACTTATAGTTACTGAGGCATGATTGCTTTCAGGCTTTAATGCATGAAGTAAAGCTGGGAAATAAATATATATGTATTTAGAAAAATTTTGTTTTCCAAAGTTATTTAGAAAGTTCTTCCTTATACCCTTCAGAGTGATTATTGCATTCATTTGTAATACTATTAGAGCAATTTGTTATAATTTGTATTCTAATCTGAATTTCTTATCATGGTTAATTTAAATTCCTTCCTCAAGTATATGGAACATCCACATGACTCTAAATGTGAGAACCATAAAAAACATTGCATGAAAGTTTCTATCAAAGAAACATTACAGAAAAGCCCACTCATCCCTTCTATACTTATTGAATTCCCCAATTCATTCCACTCTTTTTATATCCTAAGCACACAGGTAACCAATCCAAGTAGTTTCTGTTTTATCTTTTCTGTGTTTCATTTTTCATATTTGAGAAGATGCATGTGTGTTTTTTTGTTTTCAATTTCACATCGAAGGTAATACTATAAAATCTCTTTTGTACTCTTAACTTTCCCCTAAAAATTCATTTGAAAGATAGGCATGGTGGTGCACTCCTGTAATCCCAGCACTCGGGAGGCAGAGGCAGGAGGATCACCATGAGTTAGAGGCCTGCATGGGCTACACAGTGAATTCAAGGCCAGTCTGAACTACATAGTGAAACTGTCTCAAAAAAAAAAAAAAAACCCAAACCAAAACAAAAAACACTGAAAAACAACACATCCAGATCTCACTCATTCTTCTACATAACTGCATAACAAGACTCTGTGTGAATACATCATAGCTTGTTTAATAACTCACCTATAAGTGAATTTAGGTTGTTGCCAATATTTTGCAATATTAAGAATACTTCAATGAATAAACTTGTACATTTGTATTTTCATATCATTGAAAGTATATTTTCAGGATACAATCCTTGAAATGTGATCATTAAACCTAAAACAAATGTGTTTATAAAACTTTATTAAACATTGCTAAATTTCTCTCCAAAAGAATTCTACCAATTGCATTCCCATCAATAATGTATGAGAATGCCTGTTTCTTCCATGGTCTTAGCTGCAGAATATTTTGGGACATTATTTAATTTACTTTTCTAGGAAACCAAGCTCAGACTTCTTCACCTCCAGATTTTTCTACCATGCCTATAAAAGTGGGTGAATTTCTTTCACTTTGGGTTCTTCAATATCCACCAAAGCTTTTGGCCTTCCACGAAGTGATCTTCCTTACTACTGCTGGCAAGACAGGAATTTTGTTGTTTCCAAACAAGTATCAATCCAGGTTTTAGGAGGGCATTGTATATATCAGTTCCACATATGAAATACAACCCCTATTTCTTAATGGTGAAACATTACACCTTACTTCTTATGTCTATCTTAACATGATTCAGTCTTAAACTTGAAATGTGTGATGTGGTCTTCTTTGTACGGTTGATACATCCAACTATATACTGAAGAAACGGAGCACAGATCTTTGTTGGGCCTATGTTTCGAACTACATAACCAGAACAGTAGAGACACTTAGTGAAAATATGAGGTCGTAAATTCTGAAGAGTTGTTGATGCCAAAATTATTTTCTAACAAATTGAATTCAATCCTATTTTACCAGTTCTTACTCTTCTTGGTGTTGGCTCAGCAGTCTGTTTTGATAAGTGTATTTGATTCTGAACTGAAATGAGTCCTGGAAATCATAACTCAACCAGATTGTAGTTTAAGTGATGCCACTTTAATCTTCAAAGCCTGTGTGAATCCATTTCTGGAGGCCTCTATAGTTGGCCTACTTGGTACAACTGTTTTCAAGAGGCTCAGAAACTGGTCTACTTTGCAGGAGACTCCAGATTTGGCCTTGACCTTATATCAGAGCTTTTGGGCAAACGTAAAATCAGCATAACCTGATGTGGTTGAATGGCTAAGGGCAAGTGTATCAGTACTCAATAACAGAAAAAAGTAGAATCCTCTGTTTAGATAGAATACATAATTCTTGCATAGGAATTTAACCAATATTTTCCTTTAATAACATAGACACGAGTGTTATTCCAATAAAGTATATATATTTCTAATAAAGTATACAATCTCTGAAATATATTTAGATTAATGACATATTTGTCTGAAAGCAATTCAACTGGTAAGGTTAGAACTTCTTTGATTTCATACTTATTCTCTTGCAGCTTTTATAATAGTATTGAAGTAATTATGAAATATGGAATACCCTAAAAATAGTATTTCAAATAGTGATTTTCGTAAGATTTTAAAGAAACAAAAATTGCATTAAAAAGACATCTTGAATTTGTTTGTTTTTTCAGTTTATCTTTCCAAATTTTGTGTCTGTTCCAAAGACATAATCCAAAGTATGAATAAAGGATATTAGTCACTTAAGATGAAAGAATAGATGCTTGAGAACAGAAAATGGATATAGCTTGATTTCCTGCGAATCAATATGACAACAAAATATTTCTTAAAAGGTCTAAGTAGAAGACAGGACAGCTAAAAGTAATCTTAGCTATGTTAGAATCCTTCAGATTTTGTTTATTTTAAGTAGTGAAAGATATAACAAAGTACCATAAACTCATACAGTTAATCTGGTAAAAAAATAATCTCAACTATAGCAGCAAATTACATGGAAAGTAACAAATAACTTTTACTACCTCTTTTTAAAAGCAGACTGAGTATTCCCACATCAATTTGTCATTTTAACAGAGAAAACCAAGACCTATTCCTCTTTTAATATAAAGCCTAGCAGTAAATAATTCAGTTTTTTCTTTTTATTTTATAATTAGACTCATAAAAGCTAAGCTACATTTGCCAAAATTTTAGTAGCATTCATTGTTTCTCTCCAGACTCATTACTTGCAAGTATCATAAACTAAGACAAAGCTTATTTTATGCAAACTTAATCCATAAGTATTTTCTCTAATTATCCTCTTTAACCTTATAAGTAACCAGTCTCTGCTTAAACACAAAACTATTCTCTCTTCCTATTGATAAACAGAAATACATTCAACTAATTTGCATACATATTTAGTCCTTTTTTCTGAAGCTATTGCCTCCAGTATAGCCTCAATGCTCATCTTAAATAAAATGTCTAATTTCTCAGTCACAAAGAAAGCTGAGAGGTAAGCAATTGAGCACACAAGATGGCAACTTATAGCTACATGTGCCATTCTCATGCCTTCTTTCCATAGCAAAAGTGGGCTTGTATAACAATGTAATCCAAAGCACTATACTGCAACATGTGACAAGCAAAAAAAGTTGCTAACCGATACTTCAGTATTCTATCTTGCATAGGAATTATCTAAGTATGCAAAATTTGCTGATTAACTAATACAATCAATTCAATTTATTGTTAACTAAAAACTTGGAAATTAGATATAAGCAGGAATATCATTGATCATAATTACTTTTGACATAAATTGCTTTTCACAATCATATTTAGTTGAATACAATTTTACGGTTTTCATAATCTTGAACACTATGTGGATGTTATGTTAGCCCACATGATTGGTAAACTGGTGCAAGTTAGGAAGTTCCATTTAACTGGTCTATTCATGAATAACTTACACATGAATTACAAGTTTGTGTTATATTCCACATTCATAAAACCAAGAGAGACCTAAGTAAGTATTCTTAAATCAAAATTACTAAAGCAATCTGATTCATCCAAGAATTCATCATAACTGCATGAAGACTTTTAACCCCCCCAAAAAAAATGGTGAGGAAGAATCTTTTTTTAGGCTATCATACCTAAAGTATAATTCCTTCTTTTGTGGGAATTCCTGGATTATGTAAATACTTATCTCCTACAATCTAAGCAGAATTTAACTTTTAAAAAATGTTATTAATTTATAAAACTTTAATAATGCTCTTGGAGATTGGAAAATATTTCACTTTTTTCCACTACAAGAGATTGAACCCATGAATTTCACATATGCTAGGCAAGGGCTCCACCATCGAGTTACATCCTCAGCTACTTTTTAAGTTTTATTTATTTTATAGCCTCTTGAAATTGCCTTAGAAATTGCCTAATCACTAAGTTCCAGGATGATCTCAAATTTGTGATCCTCCTGCTATTCCAGGTGTGCACCATCACACTCAACAATATTTCACACTTTCAATGAGAGATAAAGACTCTACTCAATTACAGACACACAAGAGAACTCACATGTGTAGTTCTGCACCTGTTGGTAGTAACAGGCAATGATAAGTATTCCTATCAGAGTAGGCATAAGTCATAGAGTTGTCCTTTCCAGGGGGATCAAGACATAAACTACACAGACAAATAAAAATCATAAACAATACAAACTCTGATATCTCTCACTGAGCAAGCTTGCCAGATATACAGTTGTAAAGCTAATTTTCAATAACTGTTGCTACTTTTCAGGAATAGCTTATTAGTTGTATAATTTGTAGTAGGGTCACAACGAAACTGTCAAAAATCAGAAACAAAAGTAAACTTTGAACACAATGATACCATCTGCTCTACCCTTTGTATCAACTATGTCCAGAGATCTGCATGACATACCACACTCCTCTATCAGGATCCCAAACTATAGCTCCCACCTGGGATGGGGCATGAACATACCTACTTTTAGATACTGTAGTTCACAGTCATGCCTATCCCCCTTAAACTGAACACAGAGAAAAAGCAACGAATAAAAATTAGAAGAGTAAATGAGGTGTGAAAAATCAATAAAACTTGCTCAATAAAATATAATATGATAGTAGGTTAGAAAAAATACACAGAAATTACCACGTAAAATATAGAAACATATTCCCAAAAGTTAGTTTCAATACAGGTGCATATTCAATACAGTACATATAATAAACTCTCCAGTTAAAATACAAAAACTATTGAAGTCAATCAAATTAGACTTTAAGAATCTAGCTATACACTAGTTTATAAAATAGATAATGTAAAACACAATGACAAAGAAGCCAAAAGTCAAAAGTGGTATCTGTTGATACCAGTAAAAAGGAAGAATGTGTTTATGTTATAGTAGAGTGTTTTTAAAAAACTCACGCTTACTATGATGTATATATGGTAAATTGATAACTGACTCAGATGTAAATCACACACAATAAGGAAAGCAGTATGAAAAAACCTCCAAAGACTGAGAACAGAAACACTGAATGATCCAGCAATCCCACTACTTAGTATATATCCAAAGGAAATTATGTCACTGTCAAATAGATATCCACATTCCAATGTCCATTGTAGCATTTTTCACAGTAGACAAGATATAAAGCAGCCTAAGTGTCCACAAGTAGGAGAACAGGTAAAGAAGCAGTGCCATATGTACATTCATCTCCATAAGAGGAAGATTCTGTCATTTACAAGGACAGGGATAAACCTAGAAGATGTTAAATAAAATTAGCCAGGCACGGAAAGAAAAATAGCACATGTTCTCATTTAAATATGAATTTTCAAAAGTCAAACTTTAGAACAGCTGTAGGGTGGGGAGATTGGTGCGATATGGATCAAAGTTCATGAAATGTCAGTGAGATGAGCAAGAAGTTCAAGAGTTTGTTGTACAGCATGGTAACTAGTTAGTAACAATGTACTGTTACACTTCAAAATCACCAAGAAAGTAGATTGTAAGTGCACTCAGCACACAAAAGTGTTAAAGGTGTGAAGTGATAAATATGCTAGCATTATTTAGCCATTTGTAATGCCAACATAATAAGACTATTAAGTACTCACACATATATGATTTTTACTTGTCGATCAAAGATAAATACAAAGTTTAATATCTGCTAATTATACAAGTAAAACAATATTGAGCTGACATGAACCTAAACCATACTTAGGAAACTTAAAAAGAAAACAGGAACAACTGATAAATCTTTAGTCATAAAGAAGAAATTTAATATATCTTGTAAAGGTTAGATAAACTAAGTCTGCTTTAAAAGGCAAGTATAGAACCCAACAAATGGAGGCCATTCATTTAAAGGACACCTGCATCAGTCCTGAAGGTAGTCATCAACAACTGCAGATTAGAAAAAATTTTATTAAGCATGCTTTCTAGCAAATGTGATAAAATCATCTTAACAAAGCACATATATTTGGAAAATAAAAAGTTCCATTTCTAAATCATTCACAAATCAGAGAAGAATACATAATGAAAGTGAGAATATATATAGAAATAAATGAAGAAAATTTTACATCTCTACACGTTGCTTAAAGTAACAAAGATTTAGAACATATTTTCATATAGTGTGCAAATATTTGAAACAAGAATAAAAACAGAAAAAAGCAATGCAGAGTACACAAAGTAGAATGAAGAAAATGATAAAATTAGGAAGAGAAATTAATGAATCCATATCAATTATTTATAGACATAAGAACACTGCTAAATTAAGTGTCCAAATAAATCAAACCACAGAAATTTTAAATTATGAAGATTCTTAGTGTTAGCACTAATATGAAATCAATAGAATGCTCCTAATAAACTCCTGCTAGCAGTACAAGTCGATAAAATAGAAAAACCTTGACAAACTCATAGCAAATTTAAATAAATCAATAAATTAAAAAGCATCCAGACCAAAGAATGCCCCCAATATTACATTTAAAGACTCTCTAATAATTTTCACATTTTCTGAACTGAAATTTATTGTTTACAATAAACATTTATTGAATGTAATTATTAATGAGGAAAAAAGTTCAATATGCTGAAAAGACTCAATTATGAATAACTGCCAAAAAAGAATTCATACGTAATTTCCAGAGACTGATCTGAAAATACTAATAGATCAGGTAATGGAAGCACTGGAACTATTTACCAAGAAACACAGTGAACACTATACTGGAAATAAAGATTAGATAAATTCAAAGAGTAGACCGAAGGTGCAGAGAACACTTCCCAGGGAGGGTACCACTTCACTAAAGCCTTGTGTGGATATGTTTTCTTTGCAAATAGCTTTAAGGGCAGGGGTAGAGAAAGACTTTTAATAGCATTAACATCTTGAAGAGTTGTGAAGGAGATCTGGGTCATAATCCCAAAAGACACAATCTTAAATGCCTCAGTCACAAATGTTGAAATCCCAAAAGATAAAGATTCCTAGTCTAAAATTTCTAGTGCCTAAAATACTGAAAGATAAAAATCTCATAAATATAATTCTAGAAAAAGAATAAAAATTAAAGATAACACATACTTATATGTTTAAAGGGAATTTATTGAAGAAACATGAAAACGAGAACATTTTATATTGTTATATATATTTTGGAAAAAATAAAATTTCATAACAAAATAAGAGAATCACAAGTTAATACACTGTGTATATTATAATCTTTAAAATATTTATTGATTTTTGGTACATTTAAGGTATACCTTATGATCACATTCATCATTGGGAATTCGTACCTGTACATGATATATCTTGGTTCTTATATTTTTCCTATTTCCCTGCTCTCCCTTCAACTCCTCCACCACTCCCTATATACATAAGATTTGTTTCCATTTTTTCCTTTTTTGCTTCCAGGTTTTTCCTTTCCCTTCTTTCCTCCCCCACCCCAGTTTCCTTCCCCTTTGAATATTTTCTTTGTATTTCACAATCCACTATACATTTGGGTGCTCATTTTCATCATCAGTTTCTCACATCAGGCAAACAATTTGATATTTACACATGAGTGTTCTATTTATTTTACTTAAGTGGAAATCAGTGTGGAGATTCCTCAAAAAACTGGGATTAGAGATTTCATTTGACTCAGCTATTCCCCTGCTGGGTATCCTCTCAAAAGAATTAAAACATCAGACCACAGAGATATATGCGCACCCATGTTTATAGCAGCACAATTTGTAATAGCTAAATCCTGAAAACAGCCCAAATGCCCATCAAAATGGTGACTGGATTAAGATGATGTGGGGTTTTTGTGTATTATAAACTTAAAAGTAGTTACTCAGAATATAAGACATAGACAAAAAAGACTCTTACAAACAAACAGATAATAGCACCAAACTTTGTTTCCAATGGACTAGTAATATAAATCAAATAAATTGGTGCATATATTAAAATATATATTAAGATACTTTTGAAACAATGGAATAGGTAACTTGGGGAATTATTTGAACTTTTCCCTACTTCTTATCTTCTACTTTGCTTGAGAGAGACATATATAAATAAATATATATACAGATAGATAGATAGATAGATAGATAGAGATGAGAGAGAGACAGAAATAGCAATATATATATTTCCTCAAGGTCATTTTACACAAGAAAATAGACAACAAAAACATACTACTTTTTGCAAGTATAAACATTCAGGTATACTAATAGCAGTAGCACAGGTATAAAAGTTGTGAGCAAATGAACCACATTCATAAAGAAATAGAATACAAAATGTATAAATGGTGATCACTACAGATGCTAGTTGCGAACCCTCAGCTTTATAATGTCACTCATCTGAACTACTGTTAAGGGCAACCTGGAACTTTTGATGAAATGGATCAAAAACACAGTGGGTCACCACTACATGTACAGTTGGGCAAAGAACTGAAATCTCAAAAAAAAAATCATCTTTCACATATGTAAATAGAGAAAATAGACATTTCATTTTTTGCTGATTGTGATAAGGCATTGTGAGAAGGCACTAACAGAGTTAGTGATAAGGCACTACAAATTTCTATCACTAGAGATAATTCAAAAGTGAAATGTATACTATCGTGAATTGTAAAAAACAATGCTTACAATGTGAAAGTCAAACAAAAGCTAAATGAAAAGGAAAAAACTAAAAATCAAAAAAGTAAAAAGGTAAATTTCATATGAAAGAGTGTACTGCTGTGATACATTATGGATAATTCAGTGGAGACAGTACATAAGTACTGAAAGATTTTCACAACTGATAACTATATTTTAAAGTCTTACATTGTAATTAATAGGAACTTTTTTTCTTTCAGAAAAAGGCTCTCCCTAGAGAATATGCACATTACTTTCTATATGATGCTGTTCTTTTAGAAAATTCTTCTGAGTTGATATACACAGACATGAGCATTTCCTCTGAAACATGTGCATCTTTTGTGACATATTTCTTTGCTGTCTGCATATGCAAAATCCATTCATAGACCACAGATGTACCAGAAACAATATTGGTGACAATCAGTAATACCTCCATGTATCTTACCTTACAATACACATAATTATTTTTGAGCTGGCCAGTAACAAAACTGACTCTATATGAAAATGTGGCTTTAGCTCATTAAAAAACACCAGTTTGTATGACTGAAAATTCACTAATCCCTCCTGCACAATTTTGGTTTTCTACCTCTCTTACATAGTCTTCTTCCCACCTCAATGGGAACTGTGGTTTTCAGAATTTGGGCTTTCTGGATTTCAACATTTGGGATTTTAATCTGTAAGGATTGTGATTTTTTAGAAATTCAGACTATAGAGATTTTGATCTTTGGGGATTTCAATATATGAAATCATAGTTTTCAGAATTGTGTCTTTTCAGATTATCACAGGAACTGGTTTTCAAAGTATGTGTAATAATGGAAGAAAAAGATGAAAAGTATACGGGGACTAAATGTCATGATACATGTGACATAGGAAAGATAAAATATAAATTCCTGGTATATCGAACTTTTAAATTTGTTACTTAGTAAAACGGTGTTCATTTAGAAAAGTAAAGTGTGACTGCATTAAATTACAGAGTTAACATATACTGCACTACTAGCTACTTAATCATCACAAGAGATCCCTACTATATAAATTCAAATGACTTAGGCCATTTGAATAAGACCATTTCAGTGAGGGTAAAGTAATCTGAAATGGTATGTGTGTATATGTTTAAATGTCTGTCATTACTTTGAAACACTGAATGTGAGTGTATTTCCTTACTGCTCTTTTTACAAGGTGATTAGCTATGCCTATTGGCTATTGAAATAAGTAATATGGTTGTATAATGTAAAATATTGTACTACTTCCTAATCCTGTTTAATGTTTAGACACATACAGACACTTAGTATAGAGCTACTAACTTTACTATGTTTAAGTTTTTAAATTCAAACTATATATTTAGACTCTTTAGGTACATATAAGAGATATCTTTTCTGTGTTTCTTTAGAAAAGAAAAGGAGTCAGGTATGGTGGTATACACCTGTTCCCAGCACTTGGGAGGCTGAGGCAGGAGGATTGCCATGAATTTGAGCCCAGACTGGACTACATACTGTGACTCTGTCTCTAAAAACCAAAATAAATAAATACAAATAGTAAAAGAAAAAGAAAGGAATTTATAATTAGAACAGTCAGGGAGAAATTCTGAGGGAGATCTGAACAATCAAGTCTGGGGAAGACTGGAAACCAAGATATCTCCAGAAACCTCAGAAGTGAGCTTTCAGTGGCTTCTCACTTCTCTTCGGCCCCAAGGAACCCAAATGGATATTGGATCAATGGGCTATGCACAATTTGGCAAAGCCCAGAAACGTGCTACGGTTTAGAGTATAGAGGCTTACTTCCATCTCAGTTAAGATATTTATGTGAAAATATACAACTCAGGCATAATTCTTCCTCCAAATAAGCATTATGAAGAATTAAAACATTTTGTTTTATACACAAATGAATGAATCTAAAAGTCTATACTCTTTATCTCCCCAAAGGCACATGCTATAAAATATATATATACATTTGCTTATACAAAAAAGTTTGTAAGAACAGCACAGCCTGAGTTCGAATATTTTCCTTTATATAATGTTTGAAAAACTGACATAATGTTTGTCAGAGTCAAATGTGAAAGTTTCCAGGAAACTACTGTTGAGTGGCTATAAAAAGATGAAGAGAAGCATTGTATTAAACATTACCCTTAGCTAGCTGATCCAGCTGAAGAAAAAGAATGGCGAACATGAGGAATGTTCCAGAGTGCTCTGCAGAGGACATGGTGAAAAGTCACTTCTCCAAGGTTGAAAGAGACAAACAGTCCCCGTGTGAATTTAGATGCTGACTTTCTTTTTGGTCACACAGAAAAAGAGATGGATCTGAGTCACAAAAGGAGTTTTGACTGACAGAAAGAGAAAAAGAACAGAGAACAAGAAGAAGCAGAAGGGAAAAGGCACACATATGGGTGGAGGTGGCCTGACACACTAGTGGATAGCAGCCCAAGAAAGGAAGGTTCAAAGGGCGATGTTATCTGAGGTCTCTGGAAAAGCAAAGAGGGGGCATTGTGTTTCCTGGTGGACTAATGGTAGCTAAAGCTAGCTGAGGGTTTATTGCATGCCAGACACCTCCCTGGACATTCCCTTACTTTATTTCAGTGAGTCTCAAAATAACCTAGTGAGAAAAAACATTCTTTCCTTAGCTTACAGTTGAAAACATTGAGGCTTAATGAAATGAAACAATTTGCTCAAGGAAATGGGAGAATCGGAATTCAACCTTGGGCTGCTGGGAGTGTGCAGGGGGGCTGTTCAGAGGACCACACCAGAAAACCTAACCTTTCCAAGAAAGCATCAGATGTCTTTTGAAGTTTATGCCTTTAAATCTGACTGTGGAAAACAGCAACTGCCAAGTGGCCCAACATAAAGCCCAGGCTTTTGAACCTCATGAATTTTCTCTAATACTGCCTTATAAACAGATGTCAGCATAAAGAATTTCAGAGGAAAGCCAGTCCCTTCATTGTTAAAAGTTTACCTTAGAGTATACTCAGCGGTGACAGAATTTCAGTCCACACCATACCTCAGTGAGGCACAACTCTGTGTCAGATGAAAGCTGTGTTAGTTCTGGAATGCCTGTTACTGTGATTATACTCAAATGGCTGGCAACTTAGCAGTTTATGTTTGCCAAACCCTTTGAGACTTTTCTTGTAGTTATAATAATAGGAGTTCCCTCACTCTTGCAAGCATAACGAATTCACTATTATATCATTCAAAACAGGGCTTCACCTCTACAATTTAATTTCTAGTATCACATATTAGAATTAGCTAGAATATTCACTAGTATTCTAAACATGCATGACAAAATAATTATAATTGAGAACATTTACTCTACATTTATATATGCTGTTTTATGTACTTAAATGAGAAAATAATTGACTATAATTAATAAAACAATAATAACCAGAAGTAATTAATCATTGAATGATGTCTTCCTGTGTCACATATACTTTTTCTTTAGGTACTTTTGTTTCTTAACTTACATACCAATTATGTATCTCCCCACTATATCTTAGGCATCATTAAGCAATTATTATAACTTAGTTATATTCCTAGAATTTGTATCACATTATTTTCTCTGTACATAAGAAAGTAGGGGGTCCGGGGGTAGCTCAGTGGCTTTGCTGCCTGCCTCCCAAGCATGAGGTCCCAAGTTCGATCCCCGGTACCAAAAAAAAAAAAAAGAAGTAGGACTTAGTTTTTGTGCCTGTAGGGTAACATCTTTAGTTTATAGCAACAGTAATGCCTTCTGTTGCTTGCCCTTTAAATTTTTGCAGGTAAGGTCTTCAAATACTTGCATAATTGTTGCCAAATAATATCACATGTGCTATTACCTAATAATTAATTTTTTCTTTAAATTCAGGTCCTTTACCTAAATTTTATTTATTACAATGAAACTATATAATTATCACAAATGTGTCACTTTCCTTACATAGGTTCTGGTAAAAATTGATGCACTGAAAGCACAATTCTAGCTTTCTAATCATACTTGCCTCATTTTTTTTTTTTTTTTTTTTTTTTTTTTTTTTTTTTTGTACCAGAGATCAAACTCAGAACCTCGCACTTGTGAGGCAGGCAGCAGAACCACTGAGCTAAATTCCCAGCCTGAGTCATACTTGCCTTTAACTGAAATAAAGATACCAAGTATAGCAATTATTAGAGGAATATTAAATGCATGGTAGCACAAAATCTGAGCTGTATGCTTTGTGTAACAAAATTAATAGAAAGGAAGTCTTTTTGAAAGGAGTCACCTTTTTATGATCTCCTGTGTGTTATTTAATGTCACTTTGTTGACTTCCTGTAATCATCCCCGTTATAGCAATGGCCCACTGTGGGAAACATGCCTGTCCTGCAAGACCTCAAGCAAGACACAAGTCTGACCTGAGCTCAACTCCCCTCTCCTTAAATGTTTGACATTTGGAACATCAATTCCTTAAGCCTTGATCTCTAGTCATAAAAGGATGACCACTTTGAGACTTATATGAGGTAGCACTTATATGGTGTTTAGTCTCTACCTGGAACTTATTTAAAAACAAGGATACCGAGTATACATCAGTCAGTCTCATTGGTGCTCAGAAAACAGAAGGGCACATGAATCAGAAGCACTCTGATTCTATGGAGCTTATTCTTGTGAGGGAAAAATCAACCATGGACTTCTAATGAGCAAAGTTTTTTCAGGCAATGATAGAAGCTCTGAAGTTAATAAAACAAGCACATATGAAAAGAAATAACTTGCAATCAAGGGATGTTAATCCCTATATGGCTAATATTTGATACATAAGGACAACAATGAAGACAATATTGAGAATATACTTGTTAACTAAAGTAAGTAGAGGCAAAACCAAATAAATACATGGTTCAAGTTCTTAATTTCTGTACTGTTCTAAGATTTGCTTTCTGAAGTTACTTTCTACAAAACATATGATCTTCTGATAAAACAGATCACTCTCAGGGATTTAGCTCAGTGGTGCTGCCTCACAAGCACAAGATCCCAAGTTTGATCCCCAGTACCAAAAACAAACAAACAAAAAAATCACTCTTCATATTGTGCAAATTAAATACAGTTGGAGGTTTATCACTTACTTTTGACATGGTTTTGCTATATTTTAAATCTGCAGCTTATTTTATGATGCTCAATGTGTTTGATTACAGAAAAGTATTTCCATTATAATTCAACACTTCCCCATATATACTTTGGAAAAAATAGTAATTTTTGTATTATTAATATTTTTACATAGATGTGTTCACTAGAAAATTTCCTAGAACAAGCACTTTTGAAACTATTTCTACAAATTTGCAATACAAAAAAATAAGCCAGTTATTTTTTAAAAAATTAGGAATTTTGGGGGCAGGGGATTTAGCTCAGTGGTTCGGTGGCCCGTCTTGCAAGGCCAAGGACCCAAGTTCAATCCCCGGTACAAAAAAAAAAGGAAATTTTTATAGACTGTGTGGAAACAGGAACTTCTTGCCAAATTCAGCAATCAATAAAGAATCCCTAGAAGGGCCAGGAATCAGAGGTCAGGCTGTAGATAATGACAGAATAAGAAATGAAGATGGAATAATTTGATTTTGTACCTAAAACAAAGAATGGATATATTTACTTATGTAAAAAAGAAGTTCTGAGATTTTGAAGACCTACTATTTGGCTGTGGAAGATAAGGCAATTCATTTGAGGTATGCATACTAACTTCGGAGGGCAAGAGCAAATGTGTCTTCCTTTTCAGTTTTCTTATCCTTTAGCCACTCCAGTCATTTGCAATGCTGTTGAGTTCTGTTGCTCTTTCTCTGTTCACATCCTTCCAAAGTCTAATTGCATGATTATTGGAATTAAGATTCTGAAGAATCATTCAAAAGAGTGTCTAGCTGGACACAAAGATAGCCAATTAGACTCTGTTCTCCCTGTCTTTCATCTTTGCTCATAATTGATTCCTGCTTTCCCTTCTTAAGTAACAAGGAATCCTTTGATCTCTATGAAAGAAGGGAACATTAAGCTGGTCTTTAGACTCCACAAATGAATGTCTTCCACTCTTTACTTCTTCAAAGTTCCAGTTAAATTTGAGTTGCTGTTATGCTTCGATGTAATGAACAGGCACAAAAGAAAATTGTTCTAACTGAAAACACCATTTCTTTCTTCTAGGTTTTTTGTTACATCTTAAATCAAGGACATTCATGTAAATTTCACTTTTTTCTGTGGTAACTCACAATATGAGGCTTTCAAAGTGATGCCATAATATTTTTTTTCCTATCAGAACTTCTACCTCTGAAACAAGTACTTCTGTGATACTGGCCCATAATTTGCTTTAGACACATAATGAATTCTGTTTCCCAGAGCAACAGTTACAAATGTTTTAGACTAGATGATGTAGTGGAAATAGCTGAGATCTAATTTTGATCTTAACATTTACCATTTAACCTTTGGCAAGTGAAATCTGAATTCTGAATTCTAAGCTTCATATCTATAAAACAACAGTATTTGTCTATAGTGTAGTGAATACAGAGTCAAATGTGTAAGAACATCTGCACTGCTTTTTAAGATCCACAGTGAGCACGGTCATGTGAGTTGTGTTACTGACACAGAACCAGAGGAAACACCTGGGCAGCCTGCAAGGGCTCATAAAACATTGCAATGGTTCAACTTAGTTTTAGCACTCACTAATGCAGTCTCCTACATTCATATGGGCCAATGACATTTTGAGAGCTTAAATTTCATGCTCAATGACTTTGTTCTGTTCTAAACAGAGCCATGGAGTTGATCACTGAAATTCCAAGTGTAAGAATTTTGAGCAACTTCTATGCCTACCCACTCCATCAGGTTTGATATATGTATCTGGCCAGGTATATATATATATCCCTCAAGGATGTCATGAAGATTTACTCATAGCAATAATAACACAATTAATACTTTATGCTTAATATCAATATCCTTTCAAATCTGTATAAACATTTCTCCCACTTCTATCTTACACCAACTACCTGGCAGGACAGGCTTGACCTGCAAAAGTGTACTGGGATTTGATCAAATGTACGGACGAAGTCATGCACAAAGCTCTCAAAATGCAGAGTACTCAAGAGAACTGGATCTGCTGAAGGTAACATCCAAGATCGTGAAATAAAAAGCCAAGACTAACATTGCACTCTATGGGGTATACTTAAGAAGAGTGGACAGAGAAAATGATGTCAGAAAGGGAACCTAAAGGTAAATGATATGCTGATGGTCAGTTATATCTGTCAACTCAAAATTGCAACATGAGAGGCATCGCTCAAGCACCGGGAAGTAGGCCTGCCAGAACCACCGCGGGAAGGAGAACCATGCCTGCTACCGATACAGCAGCCATTACTCAAGCACCGGGAAGGTAGACTGGGCCCGATCCACCGCGGGAAGAAGAACCACGCCTGCTCCCGATCCAGCAGCCATCTCTCAAGCACCGGGAAGGTAGGCCGGGCCCGATCCACCACAGGAAGGAGAACCACGCCTGCTCCCGGCCCAGCAGCCATCACTCAAGTACCTGGAAGGTAGCCCGGGGCGATGCAACCAGGAAAGGAGAACCACGCCTGCTCCCGACCCAGCAGTCATCTCTCAAGCGCCGGGAAGGTACGCCGGGCCCGATTCACCACGGAAAGGAGAACCACACCTGCTCCCGACCAAGCAGTCATCCCTCAAGCGCCAGAAAGGTAGGTGGGGCCTGATCCACCTCGTGAAGGAGAACCACGCGTGCTTCTGATGCAGCAGTCATCGCTCAAGCACCGAGAAGGTAGGCCAGGCTCTGGATCCACCGCAGGAAGGAGAACCACACCTGCTCCCGAACCAGCTGTCATTGCTCAAGTGCAGGGAAGGTAGGCCCGGCATGATTCACCACGGGAAGGAGAACCACGCCTGCTCCCAACCCAGCTGTCACTGCTCAAGTGCTGAGAAGGTAGGCCGGGCCTGATCCACCACAGGAAGGAGAACCACACATGCTCCCGACCCAGCAGTCATCGTTCCAGCACTGGGAAGGTAGAACGGGCCCAATCCACCGCAGGAAGGAGAACCACGCCTGCTCCCCACCCAGCAGTCATCGCTCAATCGCCGGGAAGGTAGGCCGGGTACGATCCACAGCGGGAAGGAGAACCAGGACTGCTCCTGACCCAGCAGTCATCGCACACGCGCCAGGAAGGTAGGCCTGCCCGATTCACTGTGGGAAGGAGAACCACGCCTGCTCCCGACCCAGCAGTCATCGCTCAAGCACCAGAAAGGTAGGCCGGGCACGATCCAACACGGGAAGGAGAACCACGCCTGCTCCCGACAAAGCAGGCATCGCTCAAGCACTGGGAAGGTAGGCTGGGCTCCGGATCCACCAAGGGAAGGAGAACCACGCCTACTCCCAACCCAGCAGTCATTGCTCAATCGCCAGGAAGTTAGACCAGGCCAATCAACCGTGGAAGGAGAACCACGCCTGCTCCCGAAACAGCTGTCATTGCTCAAGCGCAGGAAAGTTAGGTGGGGCCGGATCCACCGCGGGAAGCAGAACCACACCTGCTCCTGACCCATCAGTCATCTCTCAAGCGCCGGGAAGGTAGGCCGGGTCCTGGAACAACCACAGGAAGGAGAACCATGCCTGCTCCCGACCCAGCAGCCATTGCTCAAGCACCAGGAAGGTAGGCCGGGCCAGATCCACCGTGGGAAGGAGAACCACGCCTGCTCCAGACCCAGCAGTCATCACTCAAGCGCTGGGAAGTTAGGTCGGGCCTGATGCACCACGGGAAGGAGAAACACGTCTACTCCCGACGCAGCGGTCATTGCTCAAACCCAGGGAAGTGAGGCCGGCACCGATCCACCGCAGGAAGGAGAACCATGCCTGCTCCTGAACCAGCAGTCATTGCTCAAGCGCGGGGATGTTAGGCCGGACCCGATCCACCGCGGGAAGGAGAACCACGTCAGCTCCCAAACCAGCAGTCATTGCTCAAGCGCAGGGAAGTTAGGCCGAGCCGATCCACCGCGGGAAGGAGAACCACGCCTGTTCCCGAAACAGCTGTCATTGCTCAAGCGCCGGGAAGGTAGGCCGGGCCCGATTCACCCCAGGAAGGAGAACCACGCCTGCTCCCAACCCAGCTGTCATTGCTCAAGTGCTGAGAAGGTAGGCCCGGCCCGATCCACTGCGGAAAGGAGAACCACACCTGCTCCAACCCAGCAGTCATTGCTCAAGCGCAGGGAAGCTAGGCCTGGCCCGATCCACCATGGGAAGGAGAACCACGCCTGCTCCCAACCCAGCTGTCATTGCTCAATTGCCAGGAAGGTAGACTGGGCCTGATCCACCGCGGGCAGGAGAACCACACAGGCTCCCGACCAAGCAGTCATCTTTCAATTGCCGGGAAGGTAGGCCAGGCCCAATACACCATGGAAAGGAGAACCACGACTGCTCCCGACCAAGCAGGCATCGCTCAAGCACCGGAAAGGAGGGCCGAGCCCCGGATCCACCACGGGAAGGAGAAACTCGCCTGTTCCCGACCCAGCAGTGATCGCTCAAGCTCCGGGAATGTAGTTCAGGCCCGATCCACCGCACAAAGGAGAATCACACCTGCTCCCGACCCAGAACTTATTGCTCAAGCGCCGGAAGTTAGGCCGGGCCCGATACACCACGGGAAGGAGAAACACGCCTGCTCCTGAACCAGCAGTCATTGCTCAAGCCCAGGGAAGTTAGGCCAGGCCAGATCTACCGTGGAAAGGTGAACCACGCCTGCTCCTGACCCAACTGTCATTGCTCAAGCGCCGGAACTTAGGCCGGGCCCGATACACCGCGGGAAGGAGAACCAGTACTGCGCCCGAACCAGCAGTCATCACTCACACGCCGGGAAGATAGGCCTGGCCCGATCCACCATGGGAAGGAGAACCACGCCTGCTCCTGATACAGCTGTCATTGCTCAAGCGCCAGAAAGGTAGACCGGGCCCGATCCACCGCGGGAAGGAGAACCAGAGGTGCTCCCGACCCAGCAGTCATCGCTCAAGCTCCAGGAAGGTAGTTCAGGCCCAATCCACCGAGCAAAGGAGAACTGAGCCTGCTCCCAACCCAGAACTCATTGCCCAAGCGCCGGAAGTTAGGCGGGGCCCAATAAACCGCGGGAAACAGAAACACGCCTGCTCCCAACCCAGCTGTCATTGCTCAAGCGCCTGGAAGTTAGGTCGGGCCGATCCACCACAGGAAGGATAACCACGCCTACTCCTGAAAGAGCTGTCATTGCTCAAGCGCACGGAAGTTAGGCCGGGCCCGATCCACCGCGGGAAGGAGAACCACACCTGCTCCCGACCCAGGAGTCATCGCTCACGCGCCTGGAAGGTAGCCCTGGCCCGATCCACCGCAGGAAGGAGAACTACGCCTGCTTCCGACCCAACAGTCATCAATCAAGCACCAGAAAGTTAGGCTGGGCCCAATACAACACGGGAAGGAGAACCAGGCCTGCTCCCGACCAAGCAGGCATCGTTCAAGCACCAGGAAGATAGGCCGGGCCCCGGATCCATTGCGGGAGGGAGAAGCACGCCTGTTCCCAACCCAGCAGCGATCGCTCAAGCACCGGGAAGGTAGTTCAGGCCCGATCCACGGCGTGAAGGAGAACCACGCCTGCTCTCAACCCAGCAGTCATCGCTCAATCGCCAGAAGTTAGGCCGGGCCCGATCCAGCGCGGGAAGGAGAACCACGCCTGCTCCCAACCCAGCTGTCATTGCTCAAGCACCAGGAAGGTAGGCCCGGCCCGATCCACCGCAGGAAGGAGAACCACACCTGTTCCGACCCAGCAGTCATTGCACAAACGCAGGGAATTTAGGCCGGGGCCAATCCACCACGAGAAGGAGAACAATGCCTGCTCCCGAACCAGCAGTCATGGCTCAAGTGCAGGGAAGTTAGGCCGGGCCCGATCCACCCTGGGAAGGAGAACCATGCTTGTTCCCTACCCAGCAGTCATCTTTCAAGCGCCGGGAAGGTAGGCCAGGCCCGATCCACCACGGAAAGGAGAACCACACCTGCTCCCAACACAGCCGTCATCGCTTAAGTGCCAGAAAGGTAGGCGGGACCCGAGCCACCACGGGAAGAAGAACCGCACATGCTTCCGACCCAGCAGTAATCACTCAAGTGCCGAGAAGTTAGGCCGGTCCCTGGATCCACCGCGGGAAGGAGAACCACGCCAGCTCCCAACTCAGCAGCCTTCGCTCAAGCGTCCGGTAGTTAATCCAGGCCCGATCCAGTGCGGGAAGAGAACCACGCCTGCTACTCACCCAGCAGTCATTGCTCAAGCACAGGGAAGTTAGTCCTGGCCCGATCCACCGCGGGAAGGAGAACCATACCTGCTCCCGACCCAGCAGCCTTCGCTCAAGTGCCGGGAAGGTAGGCCGGGCCCGATCCACCGCGGGAAGAAGAACCACGCATGCTCCCGAACCAGCAGTCATCGTACAAGCGCCGGGAAAGTAGAACGGGCCCAATCCACCGCAGTAAGGAGAACCACGCCTGCTCCCGACCCAGCAGTCATCGCTCACACGCCGGGAAGGTAGGCTGGGACCCGGTTAAACTGCGGGAAAGAGAAACAAGCCTACTCCCGACCCAGCAGTCATTACTCAAGCGCAGGGAATTTAGGCCAGGCCCGATCCACCGTGGGAAGGAGAACCACACCTGCTCCCAAACCAGCAGTCATTGCTCAATCACAGGGAAGTTAGGCCGGTCCGATGCAACACGGGAAAGAGAACCACGTCTGCTCCCGAACCAGCTGTCATTGCTCAAGTGCCCAGAAGTTAGGCCAGGCCAATCCACCACGGGAAGGATAACCACGCCTGCTCCCGAAACAGCTGTCATTGCTCAAGCACCGGGAAGGTAGGCCGGGACAGATCCACCACAGGAAGGAGAACCACGCCTGCTCCCATCCCAGCTGTCACTGTTCAAGCGCCGGGAAGGTAGGCCTGGCCTGATCCACCACGGGAAGGAGAACCACGCCTGCTCCTGAAACAGCAGTCATCGCTCACACGAGGAGAAGTTAGGCCGGATCCTGGATCCACCACGGGAAGGAGAACCACGCCTGCTCCCGACCCAGCAGTCATTGCTTAAGCACAGGGAAGTTAGGCCGGGCAGATCCAGTGTGGGAAGGAGAACCACGCCTACTCCCGACCCAGCAGGCATTGCTTAAGCACAGGGAAGTGAGGCCGGGCAGATCCAACGCGGGAAGGAGAACCACGCCTGCTCCCGACCCAGCAGTCATCTCTCAAGCGCCAGGAAGGTAGGCCGGGTCCTGCATCCACCAAGGGAAGGAGAACCACGCCTGCGCCCAACGCAGGAGTCATCGCTCACGCGCCTGCAAGGTAGGCCTGGCCCGATCCACCGCGGGAAGGAGAACTCCGCCTGCTTCCGACCCAGCAGTCATCAATCAAGCACCAGAAAGTTAGGCCAGGCCCAATTCAACACGGGAAGGAGAACCAGGCCTGCTCCCGATCAAGCAGGCATCGTTCAAGCACTGGGAAGGTAGGCCGGGCCCCGGATCCACCGCGGGAGGGAGAAACACGCCGGTTCCCGAACCAGCAGAGATCGCTCAAGCACCAGGAAGGTTGTTCAGGCCCGATCCACGGCACGAAGGAGAACCACGCCTGCTCCCGACCCAGCAGTCATCGCTCAATCGCCGGAAGTTAGGCCGGGCCCGATCCACCACGGGAAGGAGAACCATGCCTACTCCCAAAGCAGCAGTCATTGCTCAAGTGCAGAGAAGTTAGGCCGGGCCCGATCCAGCGCGGGAAGGAGAACCACGCCTGCTCCCGACCCAGTAGTTATTGCTCAAGCACAGGGAAGTTAGGCCAGGCCGATCCACGGCGAGGAGGAGAACCACACCTGCTTCCGACCCAGCAGTCATCGCTCACGCGACTGGAAGTTAGGCCTGGCCCGATCCACAGCGGGAAGGAGAACTACGCCTGCTCCCGAACCAGCAGTCATGGCTCAAGCGAAGGGAAGTTAGGCCGGTCCCTGGATCCACCGCGGGAAGGAGAACCACGCCAGCTCCCAATCCAGCAGCCTTCGCTCAAGCGTCCGGTAGTTAATCCAGGCCCGATCCACCGCGGGAAGAGAACCACACCTGCTACTAACCCAGCAGTCATGGCTCACGTGCCGGGAATGTAGGCCGGGCCCTGGTTCCACCGCGGAAGGAGAACCACGCCTACTCCTGACCCAGCAGCCATCACTCAAGCAATGGGAAGGTAGGTCGGGCCCCAGATCCACTGTGGGAAGGAGAAACATGCCTGCTTCGGAAACAGCAGTCATTGCTCAAGCCCAGGGAAGTTAGGCCGGGCCCGATCCAGCGCGGGAAGGAGAACCACTACTGCTCCTGATCCAGCAGTTATTGCTCAAGCGCCGGGAAGTTAGGCCTGGCCCGATCCACCACGGGAAGGAGAACCACACCTGCTCCCGAACCAGCAGTCATTGCTCAAGCGCAGGGAAGTTAGGCCAAGCCCAATCCAGCGTGGGAAGGAGAACCATGCCTGCTCCCGACCCAGCAGTCATTGCTTAAGCACAGGGAAGTTAGGCCCGGCAGATCCAGTGTGGGAAGGAGAACCATGCCTGCTCCCGACCCAGCAGTCATCGTTCAAGCCGGGAAAGTAGAACGGGCCCAATCCACCGCAGGAAGGAGAACCACGCCTGCTCCCGAACCAGCAGCCATCGCTAATGCTCGGGGAAGGTAGGCCGGGCCCCGGTTCCACCGCGGGAATGAGAACCACGCCTACTCCCACCCAGCAGTCATTGCTCAAGTGCAGTGAATTTAAGCCAGGCACGATCCACCGTGGGAAGGACAAACACACCTGCTCCCGACTCAGCAGTTATTGCTCAAGCGCTGGGAAGTTAGGCCAGAGCAATCCACCACGGGAAGGATAACCACGCCCGCTACCGAAACAGGTGTTATTTGTCAAGCACCAGGAAGGTAGGCCGGGACTGATCCACCACAGGAAGGAGAACCACGCCTGCTCCCATCCCAGCTGTCATTGTTCAAGCGCCGGGAAGGTAGATCCTGCCCGATCCACCGCGGGAAGGAGAACCATGCCTGCTCCCGACCCAGCAGTCATTGCTTAAGCACAGGGAAGTTAGGCCGGGCAGATCCAGTGCGGGAAGGAGAACCACGGCTACTCCCGATCCAGCAGTCATTGCTTAAGCACAGGGAAGTTAGGCCGGGCTGATCCACCACGGGAAGGATAACCACGCCTGCTCCCGAAACAGCTGTCATTGCTCAAGCACCGGGAAGGTAGGTCGGGACTGATCCACCACAGGAAGGAGAACCACGCCTGCTCCCATCCCAGCTGTCATTGTTCAAGTGCCGGGAAGGTAGGCCCTGCCCGATCTACCACCGGAAGGAGAACCACGCCTGCTCCCGAACCAGCAGTCATCGCTCACGCGACGGGAAGGTAGGCCGGGTCCCGGATCCACCGTGGGAAGGAGAACCACGCCTGCTCCCGACCCAGGAGTCATCGCTCACGCGCCTGGAAGGTAGGCCTGGCCCGATCCACCGCGGGAAGGAGAACTACGCCTGCTTACGACCCAGAAGTCATCAATCAAGCACCAGAAAGTTAGACCAGGCCCAATCCAACACGGGAAGGAGAACCACGCCTGCTCCCGACCAAGCAGGCATCGTTGAAGCACCGGGAAGGTAGGCTGGGCCCCGGATCTGCCGCGGGAGGGAGAAACACGCCTGTTCCCGACACAGCAGCAATCGCTCAAGCACTGGGAAGGTAGTTCAGGCCCGATCCACGGCACAAAGGAGAACCATGCCTGCTTCTGACCCAGCAGTCATCGCTCAATCGCCGCAAGTTAGGCCGGGCCTGATCCACCACAGGAAAGAGAACCACACCTGCTCCGACCCAGCCGTCATTGCACAATCGCTGGGAATTTAGGCTGGGGTCAATCCACCGTGGGAAGGAGAACCACACCTGCTCTGACCCAGCAGTCATTGCACAAGCGCTGGGAATTTAGGCCGGGGCCAATCCACCGCGGGAGGGAGAACAACGCCTGCTCCCGAACCAGCAGTCATGGCTCAAGTGCAGGGAAGTTAGGCCAGGCCGGATCCACCCTGGGAAGGAGAACCATGCTTGTTCCCTACCCAGCAGTCATCTTTCAAGCACCGGGAAGGTAGGCCAGGCCTGATCCACCACGGAAAGGAGAACCACGCCTGCTCTCGACACAGCCGTCATCGCTTAAGCGCCAGAAAGGTAGGCGGGACCCGATCCATCCCTAGAAGGAGAACCACGCCTGCTTCCGACCCAGCAGTCATCGCTCAAGCGCCGAGAAGTTAGGCCGGTCCCTGGATCGATCGCGGGAAGGAGAACCACGCCAGCTCCCAACCCAGCAGCCTTCGCTCAAGCGTACGGTAGTTAATCCAGGCCTGATCCACCGCGAGAAGAGAACCACGCCGGCTACCGACCCAGCAGTCATTGCTCAAACACAGGGAAGTTAGTCCTGGCCCGATCCACCGAGGGAAGGAGAACCATACCTGCTCCCGACCCAGCAGCCTTTGCTCAAGAGCTGGGAAGGTAGGCCGGGCCCGATCCACTGCGGGAAGGAGAACCACGCCTGCTCCCGACCCAGCAGTCATCGTTCAAGCGCCGGGAAAGTAGAACGGGCCCAATCTACCACGGGAAGGAGAACCACGCCTGCTCCCGACCCACCTCACGTTGCTCAAGTGCCGGGAATGTAGTTCAGGCCTGATCCACCATGGGAAGGAGAAACACGCCTGCTCCCGATCCAGCAGTCATTGATCAATCGCAGGGAAGGTAGGCAGGGAACGATCCACTGCGGGAAGGAGAACCATGCCTGCTTCCGAACCAGCAGTCATTGCTCAAGCGCAGGGTAGTTAGGCCGGGCACAATCCACCGCGGGAAAGAGAACCATGCCTGTTCCCGACCCAGCAGTCATTGCTCAGACGGAGGGAAGTTAGACCTGGCCCGGTCCACCGCGGGATGGAGAAGCACGCCTGCTCCCGACCCAGCAGTCATTGCTCAATTGCCGGGAAGGTAGACTGGATCCGATCCACCGCGGGAAGGAGAACCATGCCTGCTCCTGACCCAGCAGTCATTGCTCAAGCGCACGGAAGTTAGACCTGTCCCGATCCACCACGGGAAAGAGAACCATGCCTGCTCCCGACACTGTTGACATTGCTCAATTGGCGGGAAGGTAGATCGGTCCAATCCACCACGGAAAGGAGAACCATGCCTACTCCCGACCCAGCAGTCATTGCTCAATCACAGGGAAGTTAGGCCGGGACCGATCCCCCACAGGAAGGAGAACCACGCCTGCTCCCACCTCAGCTGTCATTGTTCAAGCGCCGGGAAGGTAGGCCCTGCCCGATCCACCGTGGGAAGGTGAACCAGGACTGCTCCCGACTCAGCAGTCATCGCTGAAGCGCCAGAAAGGTAGCCTGGGCCCAATCCAACACGCGAAGCACAATCACCCCTGCTCCCTACCCAGCAGTCATCGCTCAAGCGCCAAGGAGGTAGGCCGGGCCCCAGTACCACCACGCGAAGGAGAACCACCCCTGTTACCGACCCAGAACTCATCGCTCAAGCGCCGGAAGTTAGGCCGGGCCCGATACACCGCGGGAAGGAGAAACACGCCAGTTCCCGACCCAGCAGTCATTGCTCAAGCCCAGGGAAGATAGGCCGGGCCAGATCCACCGCAGGAAGGAGAACCACGCCTGCTCCCGACCAAGCAGGCATCGCTCAAGCACCGGGAAGGTAGGCTGGGCCCTGGATCCACCGCGGGAAGGAGAAACACGCCTGTTCTCGACCCAGCAGCGATCGCTCAAGCACCAGGAAGGTAGTTCAGGCCCGATCCACCACGCGAAGGAGAACCACGCCTGCTCCCGACCCAGCAGTCATCGCTCAAGCAACGGAAATTAGGCTGGGCCTGATACACTGCAGGAAGGAGATACACGCCAGCTCCCGACCCAGCAGTCATTGCTCAAGCCCAGGGAAGACAGGCCGGGCCAGATCCACCGCAGTGAGGAGAACCACGCTTGCTCCCGACCCAGGTGTCATTGCTCTAGCGCCCGGAAGGTAGGCCAGGATCCATCCACCACGGTAATGAAAACCACGCCTGCTCCCAACCCAGCAGTCACTGCTCAAGCGCAGGGAGGTTAGGCCTGGCCCGATCCACTGCAGGAAGGAGAACCACGCCTGCTCCCAACCCAGCAGTCATATTTCAAGCGCCGCGAAGGTGGGCCGGGGCCAATGCACTGCGGGAAGGAGAACCACGCCAGCTCCCGACCCATCAGGCATCACTCAAGCACCGGGAAGGTAGGCTGTCCCCGGTTCCACCGCAGGAAGAAGAACCACGCCTGCTCCTGACTCAGCAACCATCACTCAAGCAACAGTAAGGTAGGCCGGGCCCCGGATCGACCATGGGAAGGAAAAACACGCCTGCTCCCGACCCAGCAGTCATTGCTCAAGCGCAGAGAAGTTAGGCCGGGCCCGATCCACCCTGGGAAGGAGAACCACGCCTGCTCCCGACCAATCAGGCATTGCTCAAGCGCCGGGAAGGTAGGCCGGGCCCCGGTTCCACCGCGCTAAGGAGAACCACGCCAGCTCCCGACCCAGAACTCATCGCTCAAGCGCCGGAAGTTAGGCTGGGCCCGATACACCGTGGGAAGGAGAACCAGGACTGCTCCCGACCCAGCAGTCATCGCTCACACACCGGTAAGGTAGGCCTGGCCCGATCCACCACGGGAAGGAGAACCATGCCTGCTCCCAACCCAGCTGTCATTGCTCAATCGCCGGGAAGGTGGACTGGGCTTGATCCACCACGGGAGGAGAACCACGCCTGCTCCCGACCCAGCAGTCATCGCTCACACACCGGTAAGGTAGGCCTGGCCCGATCCACCACGGGAAGGAGAACCATGCCTGCTCCCAACCCAGCTGTCATTGCTCAATCGCCGGGAAGGTGGACTGGGCTTGATCCACCACGGGAGGAGAACCACGCCTGCTCCCGACCCAGCAGTCATCTTTCACGCACCGCGAAGTTAGTCCTGGCCCAATACACAATGGGAAGGAGAACCACGCCTGCTCCCAACCAATCAGGCATCACTCAAGCAATGGGAAGGTAGGCCGGGGCCCAGTTCCACCGCGGGAAGAAGAACCACGCCTGCACCTGACCTAGCAGCCAGCACTCAAGCAACGGGAAGGTAGGCCGGGCCCCGGTCCACTGTGGGAAGGAGAAACACGCCTGCTCCTGAAACAGCTGTCATTGCTCAAGTGCAGGGAAGTTAGGCTGGGCCCGATCCACCCTGGGAAGGAGAACCACGCCTGCTCCCGAAACAGCTGTCATTGCTCAAGCGCAGGGACTGTAAGCCAGGACCGATCCACGGCAGGAAGGAGAACCACGCCTGCTCCCAACCCAGCCATCATTACTCAAGGGCCGTGAATGTAGGCCTAGACCGATGCTGGGTGGGAAGGAGAACCACGCCTGCTCTCAAGCCAGCAGTCATTGCTCAAGCGCAGGGAAGTTAGGCTGGGGCCGATCCACCACAGGAAGGAGAACCATGCCTGCTTCTGAACCAGCAGTCATTGCTCAAGCGCAGGGAAGTTAGGCCGGGCCCGATACACTGCGGGAAGGAGAAACACGCCTCCTCCCGATCCAGCAGTCATCGATCAATAGCAGGGAAGGTAGGCTGGGCCCGATCCATGGGGGGAAGGAGAACCATGCCTGCTTCTGAACCAGCAGTCATTGCTCAAGCACAGGGAAGTTAGGCTGGGCACGAAACACCACGGGAAGGACAACCACGCCTGCTCCCGACACTGCAGTCATTGCTCAAGCGCAGGGAAGTAAAGTCTGGCCCGATCCACCGTGGCAAGGAGAACCACGCCTGCTCCCGACCAATCAGGCATTGCTCAAGCGCCAGAAAGGTAGGCTGGGCCCCGGTTCCACCGCGCTAAGGAGAACCACGCCTGCTCCCGACCCAGAACTCATCGCTCAAGCTCCAGAAGTTAGGCTGGGCCCAATACACCGTGGGAAGGAGAACCAGGACTGCTCCCGACCCAGCAGTTATCGCTCACACGCCGGTAAGGTAGGCCTGGCCCGATCCACCACGTGAAGGAGAACCATGCCTGCTCCCGACCCAGCTGTCATTGCTCAATCACCGGGAAGGTGGACCGGGCCCGATCCACCATGGGAGGAGAACCACTCCTGCTCCCGACCCAGCAGTCATCTTTCACGCACCGCGAAGTTAGTCCTGGCCCAATACACAATGGGAAGGAGAACCACGCCTGCTCCCAACCAATCAGGCATCACTCAAGCACCGGGAAGGTAGGCCGGGCCCTGGTTCCACCACGGGAAGAAGAACCACGCCTGCTCCTGACCTAGCAGCCAGCACTCAAGCAACGGGAAGGTAGGCCGGGCCCCAGTCCACTGTGGGAAGGAAAAACATGCCTGCTCCCAAAACAGCTGTCATTGCTCAAGTGCAGGGAAGGTAGGCCGGGACCGATCCACCGCAGGAAGGAGAACCACGCCTGCTCCCAACCCAGCTGTCACTACTCAAGGGCCGGGAATGTAGGCCTAGACCGATGCACTGCGGGAAGGAGAACCACGCCTGCTCCCAACCCAGCTGTCACTACTTAAGGGCCGGGAATGTAGGCCTAGACCGATGCACTGTGGGAAGGAGAAACACGCCTCCTCCCAATCCAGCAATCATTGATCAATAGCAGGGAAGGTAGGCCGGGCCCGATCCACCGGGGGAAGGAGAACCATGCCTGCTTCTGAACCAGCAGTCATTGCTCAAGCACAGGGAAGTAAAGTCTGGCCCGATCCACCGTGGCAAGGAGAACCACGCCTGAGGAGAACCATGCCTGCTTCTGAACCAGCAGTCATTGCTCAAGCACAGGGAAGTTAGGCTGGGCACGAAACACCGCGGGAAGGACAACCACGCCTGCTCCCGACACTGCAGTCATTGCTCAAGCACAGGGAAGTAAAGTCTGGCCCGATCCACCGTGGCAAGGAGAACCACGCCTGCTCCCAAACCAGCAGTCATTGCTGAAGGGCAGGGAAGTTAGGCCTGGCCCAATCCACCATGGGAAGGAGAACCACGCCTGCTCCCGACCCTGCTGACATTGCTCAATTGCCGGGAAGTTAGACCGGGTCCGATCCACCATGGGAAGGAGAACCATGCCTGCTCCCACCCCAGCAGTTATTGCTCAAGCGCCGGGAAGTTAGGCCTGGCCCGATCCACCGCGGGAAGGAGAACCACGCCTGTTCCCGACCCAGCAGTCATTGCTCAATCGCCGGGAAGGTAGAACGGGTCCGTTCCACCACAGGAAGGAGAACCACGCCTGCTCCCGACCCAGCAGTCACTGCTCAAGCGCAGGGAAGTTAGGCCTGGCCCCATCCACTGCGGGAAGGAGAACCACGCCTGCTTCCGAACCAGCAGTCATTGCTGAAGAGCAGGGAAGTTAGGCCAGGCCCGATCCACCACGGGACGGAGAACCACGCCTGCTCCCGACCTTGCTGACATTGCTCAATTGCCGCGAAGGTAGACCGGGTCCAATCCACCGGGAGAAGGAGAACCACGCCTGCTCCCGACCCAGCTGTCATTGCTCAAGCGCTGGGAAGTTAGGGTGCCCCTGAACCCCCATAATCCCCCCCCACACTCTCAGACCTCCTGACTGTGCAAGTCTTTGGACCCACACTGCAAAGACAGAGGTGGTCATCAAGGGAAGTTTTCAGAGTTCCCAACTTTGAACATGTTTAAAGAAACGGCGTGGCAAACCCGTAATAGAACATTGTGGAGTTCAACCATTCAGAAGGATGGGGAACTCAATCTGGGCCTTGCAGCCCGAGGTCAGTCAGCATCATGGGGTTCAGCAATCAGCTAACTGTGATCAGGAGTCTTGCATCTTCGCTCTGTCTAAGCTATTAAATGGTAAATATATTATGTTGAAAAGTTTGTTCACTGCAGACATGTTCTGGACTGCTTCTTGATTTCAATTTAATTCTAATGATTTAAGGGTGGTAGACTAGTAACTACTACCGGTGGTCAGTGTCAAAGTTGTGCTTGATCTTAATATGTTGCTCATTGTATCGGTTGGGGTAAAGCATTGCGGTTGATTTGATGAACTGTTTTCTCTGATGATATGAAGATGAGAATGTCTGTGGGTCATTAGAGACACATAAGCTAGGGCGCAACTATATCAGGAAGATTTGGGTAATAATCCAGAGAATAAACCAAGGATAGTCCGACAACAAAAATAAAAATCAGAAAACACTTAAGCAAGACACAAGGACAGACGTCCAGTTTGCCAATGGCAAACAGTAGGGCAAATGAGCATGAAAAGGTCGATAGTGAACCACCAGGACACCCTGAACTCAAAGCACAGGAAGTAACAATACAGATCAATCAGGCTCTAGAAAAATTCAAAACAGAAATAATTTCCCAGATAACCATAGAGATAGTGAGCAAAATGGAGGTCGTGATTCGAGACTCAAGAGCAGAAACTGACAAAAAAATAGATGAGATCAGGACCATGATAGAAGACATAAAAGCCCAGCATAGGAAAGAGATGGAAAAAATGAATGCCCAACATAGGAAAGAAATGGAATCCATAAAACAGATTCAAACGGATATCCAGGAGATTAGACACTATTGAAAGTTTATGCAACAGAATAAAAGAATGCGAAGATAGACTCTCAGATATAGAAGATA
>NW_022900950.1:17487044-17501707 GCF_012274545.1 Fukomys damarensis | reverse complement strand
AAAAAATGGAAATAAAGTGTTTGTAAATGGGGAGGGGTGGAGGGGGTGAAGGGAGGGCAGGGACAAGGGGAAAAATGAGAATCAAGACCTATTATGTAAAGGTACAGAATCCCAATGATGAATGTAATTGTATTGTATGCCTAGATTGCACCAATAATCTCAATAAAAAGAAAAAAAAATAGATAAACAACTCTTGAAAAAAAGATTGCAACATGTGGGGCCAGGGATTTAGCTCAGTGGTTCCACCCCTTGCCTCATATATGAAAGGTTTTGAGTTTGATCCCCAATACCAAAAAAAAACCAAAAAAAAAAAAAAAACAAAAAAACTGCAACATAGAAACTCTGCTTGAGTTTCTCAATGCCTGGACTGGCAGTCGAATTCAAACCTAATATTGCAAGACCAAATTTACCTGAATTTCTATCTTGTTGGCTTGTCTTACAAATATCATGTCAGCTACACCAATTTTGAGTGAACCTATTCCTTGCAGTAATCCAACACCCTCCCCTCCTTCCTTCCCTTCCTCTTTCCACCTCTCCCACTCCCCCTCACAAATGTGCATGCTCTCCCTTTCCATATAATGTGTATTTATACACACAGGGAGACAGTATGGTCTGTTGGCTCTCTTTCTCCAGAGAAACTCATGAAGGAATGCCTTGATTATTAGAAAAGAAAGGGGTTTTCTTCACTTATTTTTGCAATACAAAAAGGTGATAAAGTAAACAACATATACTATATACTTCAAAAAGCCATGAGGATTTTGAATGTTTATAACACAAAGAAATAACAAAATACTTAAGTAACAAAATATACTTACCCTGATAAATATTTTATAATGAATACATGCATCAAAATATCACACGAAATACCGAATAGTTTCTCTGGTGTGAAAAACTATAATAGTACACAAGATCCCAATGAGATAATTAACAATGTGAAATAGGAAGTTGTAGGGAAAGAGGGAAGAGTAAGGGAAAGGGAATAAGGGAAAAGAAAAAAATATGAGAAAATTGAAAAATGGAAATAAAGTGTTTGTAAAGGAGGAGGGGAGGAGGGGGTGAAGGGAGGGCAGGGACAAGGGGAAAAAATGAGAACCAAGATCTGTCATGTAAAGGTACAAGATCCCAATAATGAATGTAACTGTACTGTATACCTATAATGTACCAATAAACTCAATAAAAAGAAAAAAATCACATGATACAACGTAATTTATTTCCAACTAAGACCTCCTGAGCCTGGTTTTAACATGCTGATCTTCTGAGTTCTGACCAGAATCACCCATCAGCCTCTGCTTACTGCATTTTAAGGCTTCTCTACCTCATGTCTCCAGACCTTTCCAAACTCCTTCAGCAATTAACCTAACTGAAGAAAAGAAATTCATTTGTAGTAAAAACTATACTACTCTGAAAAAAAAGAGACTGAAGAGGACATTAGAAAATAGGCAGAACCAATATTGTCAAAATTGTCATCTTATCAAAAATGACATATAGATTTAATGCAATCTCAACTAAAATTCCAACAGCATTCTTCATAGCACTACAAAAACAAACACAATCCTAAAATTTATGTGGATCTAGAAGAGGCTAGAAAGCAATCTGGGGCAACAAAGGCAAAGCAGGAGGCATCACAATCCTGGACTTCAAATTATATTACACAGCTGCAATGATATTTTTAAAAAACAGCATAGTACTGGCATGAAAACAGACATACAGATTGATGGAACAAAACTGAGGCTACAAAAACAATCCTGGGTACTTTTACCCATCTGATCTATGACAAAGGGACCAAAATCCTATGCTGGAGAAAAGACAGACTCTTTAACAAATAACTCTGGGAAAACTGGTTATCTCCATGCAGGAAAATGAACCTAAACTTGTATCTCTCACCCTATTCTAAAATCAAATTGAAATGGATTGAACACCTTGTTATAAAAACAGAAACATGGAATCTGCTGGAAGATAAAATAGATCAGATAGGAGGAGTTCCCTGATTCCATCCAGAAAGGTGCCATTATAATTGCACTAGCATTACAAGATTCACATTACGATTCATTGTTGGAAAATTTTCCAAGCAAAAGTTTGCATGGAACTCTTTCATGTATAGAATAGTCTTGCACAGGGTGAAACCAGAATAAGAGTCCCAGAACACTGCATGCTTGATTTTCCTCTCTTTCCACTCAATGGTAACCGACATCACAGGGCTACTTGATGCAGCTGTACAGAACTGGTATCACTGAGAATGACTCAATTTGACATCAGAGGATCCATTTACAAGCTATATTATCATCAGTCAATTATTTTGTTAGCCTCAATTTCTACATTGCTAAAATATAGCTAAAAGTAATATCTATGCTTTAGTATTGCTACACGGATTAAATAAGATAATGGATGTAATATTAATTTGTAAAAGATTAGTGCAGTTTGTAGAGGGTTCTCTGAAACTAGAGTAGTCTAATTTGAAGTAGCTAATTATAGCTAAGTGCCAATAATTCATTTTACATGTTGAAGTTCCGATGTAGAACCTGAGGACAGGTATCTTTCATATTTTTGACATTTTAATTTTGATGGCATTTACACCTCATTGCATAGAGATCTGTAAGCAAAAATCTATTTCATCAGAAGTTGAAGCAGGTCTACAATCTCATAATATTTATGCTGAGACAACATTTTTAGTTTGAACTGTGAAAACCAAAAAGTGTGTTGAATCCAAGCTAGTACAAGACAATGGTCTACAAAAATGTTCAACTTCAGGGTGACTCCATGGCCCCCACTGAATAAGTTATAAAGCTTAAAATCTCCATAATCACATCTCACTTTTGCTTTCCTTTTCTTATTTCCTATGATACAGTACTGAAAGTATTTTTCCACAATCCTCACAGGATTTTGCTAAACTTGGATTAAATCCTCTGGTGCTGTCCATAACTAAGTTATTTTCTCAACCAAAGAATAGGTATGAGGTGCCTGGAATTACAAAAGCACCTGAGATCATTATTTTAGGCCATGTGTTTGGGTTACACATGGAATGTGCAGCTTCCATTACTTCTTCACCTTTCTTCCCATCTGTCCACATTTGAGAAAAACATCCCACAAAATGTCTCTTTCTTTCTACTCCTATCCTAATAAATTAATTTTTAATATATTGCACACACTTTGTTGATGTAATATAAATTGGGATAATCTAAATTACTGCAAATTTGATGACTTAGACATCGTCACTCATTCACACTTTGGTAGGGGCTCAGTCGGGCCATTCAAGCCTCACTTCTTCTGTCACTCATGGTCAGGTGGTAGATCAGCTGGAGTTAACTTATGCACTCGTCATTTGGTGCTGTTTCTTAGCTGATCCTCATGTGTTTTTTATGTTGTTTTGTGGTGCTAGGGATTAAACTCAGCCTCACTCACGTACACCACTGATCTGTGCTTAGAGCGCTAGTCTCCATGCCTTCAGCAAGCTAGTCTGGCCTTCTTTGTATGCTAACAGTAAAAAAGGCAGGGGTGGGGGCAATGCTTTTCAAGCCTCTGCTTGCTTCAGGTTTACTAATGGTCACAGTCGAGTCCATAGTAAAGCCCAGTACCAATGTTGGAGGGGACTACACAAGTAAGACAAACCACAATGTTTTAAAATGAAACAGCATTCTTTGTAATGGAGGGCTATGATTTGTAGTCTGCTACACATAATAATCAAATCTCAAGGCAGCATAAGCACCATACATTCTTTATCCATCAGCCTTTAGCCCTCTATTCTTCATACCAGCATTTCCTACGGGGCACTTATCCAAGAATGGTGGAAAATGTCTTGGAAATAATAATTTGTAATAATAAATTTTTCCCTCAGGTGTTCCTTACCTCCATGCTTCTCCCCTTAAGACAGCTAGGTCATTGCCTCCAGGAAGATAAATTATAGCAGAAACATGAAGAAACAAAAAGAGCTCTCTCTGTTCCTTATCATTTAAAATATCTTCCCTCCTAGGCAAACAAAAACCATTTGTGGCACACAAAGACTGAGGGGGGAGAAAATACTCATGGTAAAAGCCCAAATCTGTTTCCTGGAGAAAGCAAAGGAAGCAAGCAGCTCTCCCTGAGTATATAGCTAAACAGTACATTTAAGGAATACAGAGCTGTGTATATCCATACATGACGATATAGGGAATTTACAAGGTGGGATTACAACGCCCTCGTGTAGAGTCAGCCAGGTGTGGAAGAAGCAAAGGGCCACTGCTTGCTTGCTGGAGAGCTGGAGGATCCATCAAAAGTCAAAAGCTTGAGCTCATTGCAGAGTCCCATGTAAGTGCCTGTCAGGAAATCAAAGGGTCTGTGCTGGAAAGCTGAAGAGTCTGCACTGGAAGCACTGAGGACTTCCAAAGCCAATGGCAAAGACTGGAGCTCCCAGAAAGAAGCAGAAGTAGGACTTCCCTCTTCTTTCTTTTTTTATTCCACCCAGGCTACAATCCATAGGCTTCAGCAAGTCAATCATCCAGACAACCAAGAACTATGTCAAATCAATCAGCTAGGTGCTTCTCATTCAAGCTGACACCACGGTTCTAACCCATCCTTCTAACTATAGTACTTCCCCCTTCTTAACAGTTTTGTTTTTCACAACTTCCATTGCCCATCATCACTATAGTGAAAATGCAATATGGAAAATTTCAAAAATAAAGTGTGTAAGTTTTTAAGTTTCACACCATTCTGAGTAGCGTAATTAAAATCTCATGATGTAGACTCCTACCAGGAGGAGAATCATCCCTTTGTCCAGCATATCAACATTGGTTATGATATCCACTCTTCAGTCACTTTATAGCACTTTGTCAGATCAACTGTAGCATATCACAATGCTAATGTTCAAGAGACCCTTATTTTACTTAATGCTGGTCACAAAGCATAAGAGCAGAAATACCATAACGTGTTTCCTTTACATGCAAGAGGGTACATATTTTGAAAGAGATCACTTTAGCATAACTTTTATTAGAATGTATAGTTATAATTGTTGTATTTTATCATTTATTTTGTCAATTTCTTATTGTGCCTAATTTACAAATTAAACTTTGTTAAAAGTACAATTGTATAAGAAAAAATGTAATATACACAAAGGATTTGTCATTATCCATTGCTTCAGGCATTCACTGTGGTTTTACAACATATCCACTGTGGGTAAAAGTTACTATTGTGAAATCCTCAACTCTCCTTAAAGGCCTAGTGAGCCTTTCTTTCAGAAATCTCACCAATTGCTCCCTGGTGGTTTCAGCTCAAATTGATTGTTCTCATATTACACACAAGCACCTCACTGGACTAGGAATTTGGCTTACAATGCTGCTTTGCACCACCCAGAATAATATCAGTAAGTATACATATCTTCTAGAAAATTAAAATTCCTCCCAGTGACCATATTTTGCAATAGTTTTATATTACATTTAATGCCTACTAATAATATATATACTCAGTTCTCCATGTCCATGGGTTTTGCTTTAATGGATTCAACCAACATGCAGATCAAAAAATTTTTTTGTGAAAACTGCATTGCTGCTGAACATGTTCAGACATTATTCTTGTCACTGTTCCCTAACCAGCAATAGTATAACAACTATTTACATGGCATTTGCATTGCATTTGGTTTTAAAACTGCTCCAGACATGATGTCAAGTATACAGGAGGATGTACAGGGGCTCTATACAAATACTGTGCCATTTTATGCCAGGAACCTGAGCATCTGCACTTTTGTTTTCTGCAGAGGAGTAACTGTGCATGTATAATGAATATGTGTACTTTTCTAAGAATTTAGGAATTTTACTATACTGATCATGTCCAAATTTTAAAACAGAAGAAGTAGAAGAATTTCAGACTTGATAACAAGCTGTCAGTTTGACAAATAAATTTTTTTTAGATACGACTTGAGAGCTTTTACTTGTTTACAGGTTCTGGGATATACAGACTATTTTTTCATGATGTAAAAAGTAGGATGTTGATGTAATATATTTGAGGATGATTGAATGTTTGTATGAAAATTATTTTAAATATCAACAATTGGGGAGCAAAAAAGACACAAAATATGTGAGATTTTGAGCCAGGCAAGAAGTTTCACAAATTTGAACAGAGATGGAAATAGTAAGAAGTAAAGAAAAGCTGACATTCAACTGATTTGTGAATTGTAACTCTTAATGGAGATCCTTGCCAGGGCAATGGTTAATTTTAATTTTCACCAAAGACACTCAAGCACAGTATCTCCTAAGAAAGGCAACTGATTTCTTAGCGTAACTTTTTTATTAGTACATGTTTGGAATACGTAATAAAAACACTCATCTCGCGGAACTGATGCATATACATATCACATATTGATAATTTTTACCTCCCTTTCCTTCCCCTCTATTACCTCCCTGATCTTTCCCATCCTCTTTTATTTTTCTCTTTTAATATTTATATTTTGGATTTCTCACATAAAAGAAATCATACCACATTTAATCTCTGATGTCGAGTTCATTTCACTTATCATTATGTTATCAAGGTGCATCCATTTTCCTAAAAGTGACCCAATTTATCTTTCTTTATGTCAGAGTAATACTCCATGGTGTATAAACACATTTTCTTTGTCCATTCATCTGTTGATGGGCCCATGGGTCACTTGCAAGATTTAGCTATTATGAGTTGTGCTGTTATAAACGTGGATATGCATACATCACATACAGTCTTTTTGTGGGGGAAGATACCTAGAGGGAAACAGCTGGGTCAAATGGAATTTTTAATTATAGTTTTTGGAGGACTCTCCATACTGACTTCCATTGTGGTTGTACTAATTTCCACCAAAAATATAGAATTCCTTTTCCCCCATAATTTCACCAGCATTTGTTTTTTATTTCTCAATGATGGCCATTCTTTCTGGAGTAAGATGAAATCTCAGTATTGTTGATTTGCATTTCTCTAATGGCCAAAGTTACTCCACATCTTTTCATGTACCTACTGGCCATTTTTTGAGAATTATCTATTTCAATTGTCCATTCTTATTGGTCTTTTATATTTGTTTATTTATTTGTTTATGTATTTATTTACTTTTAGTTCTTTATATATTCTAGAAGTCTTCTGTTTGACAAGTAGCTGGCAATGTTTTTCCTGTTCTATAGGGAATAAACAACTCTGTCATTTCCTTTGCTATGCAAAAGCTTTTTAATTTGATGTGATCCCATTTGGTTCTTTTTTTTTTTCTTTTCTTTTTATTGAGGTTATTGGTACAATCTAGGTATACAATACAATTACATTCATCATTGGGATTCTGTACCTTTACATATTAGGTCTTGATTCTCATTTTTCCCCTTGTCCCTGCCCTCTCTCCACCCCCTCCTCCCCTCCCCATTTACAAACACTTTATTTCCATTTTTTCAGTTTCTCATATTTTTTTCCTCTCCCGTATTACCTTTTCCCACCCTTCCCACTTTCCCTACACCTTTAGCCCTTTACTTCCTATTTAACATTATTAATTGTCTCATTAGGATCCTGTGTACTATTATAGTTTTTCACACCAAATCTCTTCAAACAGAGATCCAGGAGATTAAACACTCTATTGAAAGTGTATGCAACAGAATAAAAGAATGCGAAGATAGGCTCTCAGATATAGAAGATAAGATTGCAGTCAGTGACCAGGAAAAGAGAGATCTCTTAAAAATAGTAAGAGATCATGAGAAATCGATCCAACAACTCCTAGATGATGCAAAGAAGAATAAGATAAGACTGATAGGAATACATGAAGTAGCAGGAGAAAATACAAATGACTTAAAAAAGCTGTTTGCAGAATTAATGACAGAAAACTTCCCAAACAGAGGGGAAGAATTTGACATTCAGATAACTGAGGCATATAGGACCCCAACTAGCTACAATCAAAAAAAATCTACATCTAGACATATAATAATCAAGATCCCAGAAACCCAACAGAAGAACAAAATACTACAAGCGGTAAGAGAAAAGAAACAAATCACATACAAAGGAAAGCCCATCAGAATCACAGCAGACTTTTCAACACAAACCCTTGGGGCAAGGAGAGCCTGGAATGAGATATTTCAAGTACTAAAAGAGAACAACCTCCAACCTAGACTGATGTATCCAGCAAAACTCTTTCAAAATGGATGGGGAAATAAGACACTTCCACGACAAAGAACACCTGAGAAACTACGTGAATACCAAACCAGCACTACAAGCAATTCTAAACAAGATCCTAGAAAAATACAATGAAGGCAACAACACCATGAGGCCCAACAGAGCAAATCAAATAGGCAAGGAAAGAAATTAAAAGGAGAAGGTGAAAAAGTGAAAAGAGTCAACAAAAGGCCAATAACATGTCAATAATAAGTCAGTACATATCAGTTATAACCAGCGATGTCAATGGCCTCAACTCACCAATCAAGAGAAATAGACTGCAAAATGGAATAAGAAGCAAAATCCAATAATATGTTGTATACAAGAAACACACCTAGTGCAAAAAGAAGCCCATAGACTGAAAGTGAAAAGATAGAAAACAATTCTTCATGAGACAGGAACCAGAAAAAAACAGGGGTAGCAATCTTATTTGCAGACAAAGTAAATCTCAAACCAAAATGGAATCTAGTATTATTGATGTAGGACAGTACTGTATCATACCTCTATGAATGTAAAATATCTAGTACCTGCTTTATGATACATAGTAGGGACCATGCTTTATCAGAGCTACATTTAATGATATCACTCTAGAGTATTCTCTTTCCAGACGATGATTAAGAGGCTAATAGAAAAAATGGTGCCAGGTACCACAGCAGCAACACTTTGCTGTTCTCTGGATATTATTCTTTTCTTTGGTTTTTTGGGTTTTTTTTAATGGAATGTGCTGAATGTCTATAATTTTGTTCAGACGACTGCAGAACCTGGAAAAACTGTTGCTGCTATCAATGCATAACATACTATTATTAGTCTATATATATATATATACACACATACATATATAAATTGAATTTTGGGAAACTTTAACGGTGCTGCCAACTTTGGAAAAAGTCATCTCAATTTACTGTGTTGACTTGGCATTGTACAGAAATGGACAACCCATTTGGTTCTTGATGTTAGTCCTTGCCTATGCCTATTTGTTTAGGAGTTTTGCCTATTTTATCTTCTAGCAGATTAAGTATTTGTTCTCACATTTAGATCCTTGGGGCAACTTATTTTCCAGCCCCGCTTCTGTCTCTCTTAGATAGAAGCTATCTTTCAATAAACTTGTCTTACTCTTTACCTTCATTGTTCCTAGAATTCATTCTTTGATTTTAGAAAACACTAACTTTCATTCTGGACATCTGGCAGGCTTGGGAGTTACATCTATTCCCCCTATATCAGTTATCAGCCTGGGGTGGTGGTGCAGGCCTGAGGCTTAAGCAGCAGGATCAGCATGAGTTCCAGGCCAGCCTGGGCTACACAGAGGGTTCAAGGCTAGCCTGAAATAAATACATAGTGAGACTCTGTCTCACAAAACAGAAAAAAGAAGGTATCATATCAGCAACCCATACATGCCTATGTTTCTACCAGCATAACTCATCATAGCTAAATATTGGAAGCAACTCTATGTCCATCAACATATGAATGGATAAAGAAAATGTGGCATTTATGCACAATGGAGTACTACTGTGCCATAAAGAAGGATAACTGAGTCACCTGTAGGAAGACGGATGTACCCAGAAACCATAATGTGAAGTGAAACAAATCAGATGCACAAGCTTAAATATCACACAGTTTCTCTAACAGGAGAAACCCAAATTATAAAAATAGAGCAAAATAAAATATCATAGGAGGGAGAGAGATCTTTGTCAAAGGGGAAGAGGATCAAGAGATGGAGGGAGTGGAAGGAGGGGAAAGAAAAGGGATGTGCAATGGAATTAAGGAGTGTTCTGAGAATGTGCCAACTCCATACCAGGAATGTCATCATTGTGTACTGCAGACATGTACTAAAAAATAATTTTTAAAAATTATTTAGATCTTTGATTCATTCTGTTTTTTAAGTACCTAGTGAGATAGGTCTAGATTCAATCATCTGCATATGAATAGCTAGCTTTCCCAGCACCACTGTTAAAAGGCTGTCTTTCTCCAATGTATGTTTTTGGCCCCTGTGTCAAAGATCGACTGCTTGAAAGTGCCTGGACTTGTTTCTGCATTCTCTATTCCATTCCAGTAATCCAAATATCTGTTCTTGTGTCAGTAATGTACTGTTTTTATCACTGTACCTTTGTAATATATATTGATAATTGGAATTGTGATGTGTCCCTCTTCGCTCTTGTTATCCAGCGCTGCTTTTGCTATTCTGGGTCTCTTCTTGTTACAAAATTTAGGATTGTTTTCTCTAGTTCTCTGAGGAATGCTGTTGGTGTTTTGATTGAGATTGCATTAAAACTCTATATTAGTTCTCGAAGTATGGCTATTTTAACAATGTTGGTTCTGCCTATCCAGAAACAGATTTCTTTCCATTTTCTGATGTCCTCTTTGATCTTCTTTTTCAGAATACTGTGGCTTTCATTATACACATCTTTCACTTCTTTCATTAATTCTAAAGTATTTAATTTTTCTTGAAATGCATTGTACAAGTTTCCTGATGTTAAGAACGATCCAAAGAGTCAGATGTCAAATCTCATTTTGAAAAATGAAAATATTTGGTATTCAAATCATGTGGACAACACCAAGACCTGTCATGTAAAGGTACAAGATCCCAACAATGAATGTAACTGTACTGTATCCCTAAAATGTATGAATAAAGTCAATTAAAGCTGAAAAAAATGCTAGGATAATCATGTGGACATTTATAATCATCTCTTTTCAGAGTAAATGTCCAGCCACTCTTAGGTTTTTCTATTTGTCTTCTGAGTGTTCAAGCATTCTCTACATTCTCTGATGATGAGAATCCACCTTTTTAATACAACTCTCTGGATCCCATTCTCAGCCGTCTTCTGGCCTTTCCTTTGACTGCAACCTCGAGGTGGCTCTATTCATAACTGATTCCCATTCTTCCTGCCTATGCCCTGGTTGTGTGGTAAGACTCTAGTTGGGTTTGTTCCATGTGATTCCCGGCCAGTCTCCCTAGAAATGATTTTTAATTCCCCATCAGTGTCTGCCAAAGAAATGGTGAAGAGAAAAGGCTTTTCAAAGAAAAGCTGGCCAGGAAAGAAAAATAGATTTTAAAGTTTCTACAGCTTAGCCATGGATGGTTTTTTGACATGGTACCTTAGTCTTTTCAAAAATAACATACAAAGTCTTTAAAACACAGGGATTAGCATATAAAGGATGTATGGTCACTTACCAAATACCCTTAAATACCAATTCACCTGAATTTTCTAAGATTTTGAGTGCACCACCATGTATAGAAATGAGGACTGCACTCATGGTCATTCAAAACTCATTGAACTTCAATTTGCTGGATTTTACCTTGAATGATGCCACCTACATCTCACTGGATAAATGTAGTATACAGCACAAGGTATGTATCTTATTATAGTAATCTCAATAAAAAAAAATAATATCCAGCCCTCAGCTGGAATGGCACCACTCAAATTGTAAGATAAGTGCCTTGGAATGGCTGCTACCATTCAGGTAAATAACTTCCTTCTTCAACTTAAAGTTTCCATTTCCTACATCACACGTCACCTGTCATAAATAAAACAGACCTGTGAACAAGCCTTGTCGGAATAAGGAATGGATGTCCGAGAATGACCCCTGAGTGGCTGCCTGTGCCCTGACCCACCTGCATCAGTCACCCACTATATAACCAAGCCCTTTGTCCAGCTCCCTCCTGGTAAGCAGGCCACCTTGCCACGTAGGCTCTACAATAAAATCTCTCATATGAGCTCTGTCAGCGTGCGGAGTGATCTTTGGCAGGCGCCAGTTTCTTTCGTTGGTGCCGTGACTCCGATTGGATGTTACCGGGCTCCTGGCTTTAACTCCGTGGGCTTAGAGACCCTGAGCCTTGGCTCCCTGATCCTCCTGCCTGACAACTCGTGTCCATTCACCCAGACACCTCTTTGTGTCTACCACTGGCCTCATCGATAGTTGAGTAATTGACCTTTATTCACAGGTTGGTCAGGGTTTCAATCCCAGTGGTGGAGACTTCCCTGGAGGCACTGGCCTCTCCCGCCTCAATGAGACTTGATGCACTCTCTCTGCCTCAGACTCTCACTCAAAATTCCTGACATCAGGTCCCAAGTCTCCTACTGCCCTTTGGCCCCAGCGTTCCACTCCTGAGTGGTTACAACCCTCCCAAAAGGTGCTTTTACTCTCATGATTCTCTGTCCCTCCCTCCAGGATGCCTCAGTGAGCGGAGACAGAAGTCTCCTTTCTCTGCCATGGGATCAAACAGTCCAGTCCAGCTAACTCCCCCCTGGGCTGCCTACTCAAAAATCTCCCAGCTCTCAGCCTCAAGCCTGACCTGAAACCTAAATGCCTTATTAGGCTTTCTACACAAATTCAGCCCCAATATTTATTAGATAACAAAAATAAGTGGCCACCTAATGGCTCTTTTGATCCCTCACTTATCCAGGATCTTTACAACTTCTGTGAGCACATGGGCAAATGGAGTGAGATTCCCTATATTCAGGGTTTTTCCTTCTTAAAAACTAAGCCTTCCCTCTGTTCTTCCTGTCAGTCTGCTACTGAAGCCTTAAACTCTCCCTCTGCCCCTAAAATATTTGACCCAGCAGGTGAGCCTCCTCCTTACCGCTTTCAGGGACCTCCACCATCCTGCCCTCCCTCTTCCCCTCCTCCATGTGCCTCCTTCTCCCCCACTTTCTTTTTTTGGTACTGGGGTTTGAACTCAGGACTTTGTGCTTGCCAGGCAGGCGCCAGAACCACTAAGCTAAATCCCCAGCCCATCCCCCACCATCTTGTAAACCTCCACCACCATCTAGGGACTCTGATCCTACATCCACCTCAAGGCAAGAACTTTGTTATCATTCCCTCCTCTGGCTAATTAATAAATGTATCTTTCATCTTCAACTTAAAATAATGTTTGATGGTGTTTTGTTTCTACATGTTTAATTGATGTGTTTAAAACATTTCTTTTACATTATAAATTCTTAACACTAATTATGGATTAACTTGACCTCTCTACTTTCTGCTTACAGACTTCTGACAATAACTATAACACAAGATTATACTACTGTTATAAAGTACTTTTATTCCTTCTCATCCTAATTATAAGAGATCTGTTAATTGACCTGCAAAAGTTTTGACTAGCCTTAATTAAAACAGATGTTATAATTCAGTTGGCCAAATACATTTGATTCCACTCTAGATTCATAAATTGTCTTATATGTTTGTCTGTGTATAACTGTTTGGTAGTGTTTGTCCAATTGTTTTTTTATCAAAATGACATCAAAGATACAAGTAGATTATTAATTTCTACAACCTGGTTTTACAGGTTAAATAAAAAACTATTAAGATAATTAAATATAAACTTTTAGGTTTGGGTACACTCCTTTTGATAAATAAAGAAGCAGCTGCTCAGAAAAATTTATTCTGTTCTTTGTTCACTAATGGGAGCCCCAATAATTTTCACAGCCTTATGGGAAGATATGCCTCGCTAAATATATTGTTATAAAATGTTTACATTGGTTATATCAAAGTGTTGAGTTCTAAATATGTTATTGTGATATGTTTATAATGGTCATCTTCGAAATATAATATTTTTCTGTGAAAAAGCAAGGAGTTATTAAAAAAGGATCCTTTCAGTACCAAGCTACATTACAGGACATAATATTTCATATCATTGCAATAATTATTATTGTTACTTTTCTGGTGTACAAAATGTATTCATGTTGTTTGACCATGCAGGTCTTCCAACATATTGCTTATGACAACAACCTTTCGATCCAGGTATTCGCCCTTCTCTACTGCTCCACCTATTCATGATTACAGGTACATTTGTAGGCCCATAAACTTCCCTTAGATGGCATCCTATCAAAAGGTAATAACTTAAGTAAGTTTTCTGGTTTTTTGTTTTTATTTTATGTATTTAAAAGACAAATAAATACATTTAACAATGGTTATTTTATATTAAGATACATATCTAAGGCCGCGCATGGTGGTGCACGCCTGTAATCCCATCACTCAAGAGGCTGAGGCAGGAGGATCGCTGTGAATTCAAGACCAGCCTGGGCTACATAGTGAGTTCCGGATCAGTCTAAACTACATAATGAGACCCTGTCTCCAAAAAAAAAGGAAAGAAAAATATCTAAGTTTGTTGCAAAAGTAATGTCATCATGATGATTGTCATGTTAAAATATTAATATTATGTTTTGCTCCTGATTACAAGCTTTTTCTGTTAATATTCTACAGGAAATCTACCACTAAAACAACCATGATTGATAAAAATAATATCCCTCTAATTGTATTTTAGATTCCAGGGTGCCTGCTATCTAGATAAAGTTATGATAGTTAAACTCCTATTGTACTACTGATTACAATGATTTTCTCTTCTGTGTGTTCAACCACCAAAAGGCAAAGACCAACACTAAAAGATAACTGGGCTAAGAAGACAGCCAATATTTTGGTCTTGGCCCTCCAAGGTCATCAAAGATCCAAGGTATGAGAAAACCTTTTCTACAACATCTTGCATCTTTGTTAAGTCATCCAACATCCTGAACAGGGAGATTTTTCTTTTTTCTTTTTTTTTTTTTTTTTTTTTTTTT
>NW_022900950.1:17446170-17486466 GCF_012274545.1 Fukomys damarensis | reverse complement strand
TTTTTTTTTTTTTTTTTTTTTTTTTTTTTTTTTTTTGGTACTGGGGATTGAACTCAGGTCATTGCGCTTGAAAGTCAGGCCACTGAACCACTGAGCTAAATCCCCGGCCCTGAACAGGGAGATTGGTGGACACCAGAGGACAAATGTAACACATGCTAAAGGAGGGTCACCAAAAAAAACAATCCCCCACACTTTCACTAAAAGCACCATGGTCAAGCAAGGCCATGACCCATCCTAATGGCTGACACTGACAAAAGAGCTGAGAGACTCTCTACATGGTTCCAAAATAATGCCTAAAGAGACTTAACTTCCCTTGACAGATAGCAAGAGGTATTAACACAGGTCTCACTTTAACTTGGTCTTAAACACCCAAAAGAAAAGAATAACTGAAAGAGACAGTCAATAAACAGGCACTAGTGATAGACTTTTGAGGCCCATCACTCCACCTCCCTATAAAGGGATAGATCTCCAAATGGCAAACCAGATAACCCAGTCTCCAAACAAGGCTACAACACCTATTTAATACCACCCTCTTACTATCTCCCTGTCAATACGTCAGACTGTTAGATGTTTATGTCTGTTTACCCCCACTCATTCACTCCATTCACTCATTCATGAACTCCATTCATCCCCCTATATTTTAACCTGTCTGTCTCGAATACTGGCAATTTATCCACAGTTCTGGGACCCTTAACTACAGGTCTCCCAGTCCCTACACAAACCACTAACCTGACATTCACGGGGCAAAATGACAACATCACTTGCCTTACTTACTCCCTTTTTATCTTAAAAGGACACCCCATCTGCCTATCCAAAGGCCTATACTTCATATGCAGCCAGAAGGCACTCCAATGCCTCAACTTATCTAAAATTTTCTGTTACATACGTTTCTCAGTTCCCCTTGACCATCTATACAAAATCCCAGACATTTAAAAAAAAATCCTCCCATAGTCAAAGGTCAACAAGAGGATGGCCCCCTTACTGATAAAAGTGGGGGTCCTCACTGGCATGGTGATGGGTGTAGCATGTATCTCTACCTCTACACATTTCTATCAGGCATTGTCAATAAAAATCTTAAAAGACATGGAGACAAAATAAACCAATCCGTAAACACAGTTCAGGACCAGATCAATTTCCTAGCAGCTGTCCTGCTACAAAATAGATATGCCCTCGACATAATAACAAGCAGCCCAAGGGAAAAAGGTGCCAGGCTCTAGGTAAAGAGTGTTATTTTGTTACAGCAATATAACAAAAACCTTAAAAAAAACAATGGGTTACATGAGGAATGACCCAAGACTACTCCTGGCTCCAACAGATTATGCCATGGCTACTTCCCTTATTGGGCCTCCTGACCTGAATGTGTCTTCTGGCCATAGTAGGCCCCTGTCTGTTTTACTGTTTTAATTATTGTAAAATAGATGTGTGAGTTCTAGCTTTGGTATTCAAGTTTGCTCATTTGTTAAAAAAACTAATTTACCTTTCAGTGGGTTTTTGTCTTCTTTCTGTATCTACAATGGGGAGTTAATTTGTTTCTAAAACAGTACAGTACAAGTTGTTTGTTTGTTTGGTTTTTTTCCGTGTAAATGGGTCTGTGTATCTCAAGGTTACACATTTTTCTGCATTTCATTTAAGGCAGAGATAAAACTCCAGGGCTACAGGACATAATAGGCTATTCTTATATCTCAAATGTCACTGGATACCATAAATAATCTCTGTTCTTAACCCTTGTTTACATCCTCATTCTGGCCACAGTCATCCCCTGCTTACTCTGATTCCTCCAAAAATTTTTTTCTAATCAGATGGTTAATCAGCTTATCTTACAGGAAGTGACCACTTTGCCAGCCTGCCTTCTGGATAAAGCCCCATAATGTAGATCCAGATACAGCTGTAATTTCTTCACTTCATACAACTACAACAAGACCTCCACTGGTTCTATCTTCAAGAAAGATCAGTAGATGGGATCTTAGATTGGTTAACAAAAACATTTCTACAAAAAAAAAAACCCTCCAAGATTTTAGTTCAAAAGAAAACTTGCCTTCTATACCCTTCCCCTTATCTGCTGGCTTACACTCCCACCCCCACAGCTAAGAGTTAAACCATCAGATTAAAACCTCCCAATGGCCCAAAAACTCTTCCAACCCCAAATGTGGGACACACAATTCCTTTTATACATCTCACAACAGTACCTGTTGCCTACTGAAAAGACCTAATCCGCCCCTTGTCATACTCACCCAAAGACTGCCCTTTCTGTGCTGAGTTATGAGCTCTTTAGACTCATCGCAGCAGAGATAAGGCAATTTAGTTCTCCCAGGATACCGCCGTTCTCACAAAAATAGTTTGTGGCCCCTAATTGGCACTTGGGAAATTTAAATGTCTGGTTCCCACCCAACTTCCACACTAGAGTTTTGGTCCATCTGTCTGCCATCCAGTTACCTTCCCAGTTACACAAGCTCCTGATTACGAGAAAAAAAATATACATTTAACTCCTTGGCAGTACTATTATTTTTGATTACTGTCAAGAAAAGCCTTTTCAACCTGTTGTATGTAAAGCTTTCAAAATACAGCTTATTCAATTCTTTCTTCACCATTTCAGACAAATCTCCCCCCCCATGGTTGTGCTGTCCCTCAAGCTACTATACACCCCTAGATTAGCCACCATCACTCCATGATCTCGCCATCATTGACCTCCTTGAAGCTCCTCAACAAGCAGTCCTCCAACAGCTATGTCGCCCCTGCTAGGGCAAGAAATGATAGACTAAATATCCCTCCCTTGGCCTCTCATCACCCACACCTGGCCATTTTCAGCAGGAAGTAGCTACAGAAGAGAGATTTTTTGCCCCTCTTCCCGAGGCCATAACAAACAAAAAAGGGTGGAAGTCCCTTTCCCGCTCCCTCTCTCTCTCTCCTTTGGCCCCCCCAGCAGCCACCTTGCTGTGGTGGCTCTACAATAAAATCTCTCTCATATGAGCTCTGTCAGTGTGCGGAGTGATCTTTGGCAGGTGCTGGTTTCTTTCACAAATCAGCATTCATACCCCTACCAGTTTAAAGAGGAGAAAAAGAAAGTATACACATTCTTAAATCGAGTCGGGTATTCTCATATGTCAATGTGGAAATACTGGTTAATATACACCTAAATATATAAATATATAAATTGAATTGCCACATGAAACCCAGTTTCTCCGTTTTTAACCTGGTATTATTTCTAAAACCATCGAAATGTATTCCTTTATTTATTCATTTATTTTTGTTTTTTGAGACAGGGTCTCACTACGTAGTTGAGACTGACCTGGAACTCACTATGAAGCCCAGGCTGGTCTTGAGCTCACAGTGATCCTCCTGCCTCAGCCTCTGGAGTGCTGGGATTACAGGTGTGCGCCACCACTCCCAGCTTCCTTTATTGAATTTTAATAAGATATGAGAAAATGTAAAAATGGAATAAAAGTGTTTGAAGGGGGAGAGGAGAGGGGAGGGTGAAGGGATGGTGGGGACAAGGGGAAAAAATGAGAACCAAGACCTGGCATGTAAAGGTACAAGATCCCAGTAATGAATGTAACTGTACTGTCTACCTAGAATGTACCAATAAATTAAAATTTTTTAAAAATATTATGTAAGGTAGATAATGTATGTAAGCAATAAAAATGGATCTGCTACACTCAAGCATAAAAAAGAATAGTCTTTACAATGCTGCATATCTTGAAACAAAACAATTTTATCAAAACAAACATTTCTAGTATGTCTGTTTTATTCTCTAATTTTATTGTTGTCTTTTTACAAAAATAAAACATTATAAAAAAGTAAAATGTAAAATGGGTGGGTAGATTTTTGTCCTCAGCTATATACTTATTGACTCCCGGTATTGTGAGAATGAATTTACAGAGCAAAAATATCTTAGCAGTTTACATTTTTCAGATCACTTGAGAACATTCTGAATTACATAGTGATATACTCATGGGATTGTTGAAAGGATGCTAAAAAATCCAAGACAATGTTGGAGAGAGGAAATGCTCTATGATGATTCTGAGCAGAAATCATTACCATCAGTGCTGTGGGGTCAGCTTCAGGCTATTCCTTCTTTTGTTTGATGACTTTGTTACTGTTGACCACACTGGACAAATTTGCTGATACAAATTTTTTCCTGCCAAATTTTTCTAACAACTATTTCAGAAGAAGTCTAATCTGTTTCTTAATAACCCTGGAACAAATGCTGGACATGTAACCTAGAAAATGATATGGTACAAATGGGTCAATCTGAAAAAATTTTAGGAATCTTAACGTTACCATCTTATTTTTTTTAAAGTGATAAGAAGAGGTCTGGGTATGGAACATTATTTTAATTTAGAGGCCAGGGTGGAATTTAGAAGATCTATACAAAATGGAGATTGACTAGTCATTAGAAAATGAAAAAGAGAACTTTCATTGTAATATGAACAATGTATGGGGAAAAAGTTCCAGTTTCTTTTGCACTTCCTAACAAAAATGTAGTATTTCCCCCAAAAAACTTCGTGTTTTTCTCCTCAACCAGACTATAACTTGTTCAATGAAGAAATTTTATTAACTACCTGGGAGAGTATTATTAATTATTTATTAAATGTATAAATGAGTGAATGTTGTGAGAGGTTTTTTTTTTAACTTTTAAGAGTAGGTAAACTAAAAATCAGTAAATGCTTTGAGACTTTAGAGACAACATGGAACCCAGTCAATCCATTTTTCAATTTTCCCTGACACTTGTGAATGAATGGGTTTCTTTGCCAGAACTGAAATCCAGCTGATAATATTTCTCAACACCCTGGGAGACAAAAAGAACTGAGCATCACAAAGCACTATCTCACAATTAATACTTGAAGAACATATTTCCTTAGTATTTTTATGTTTTTAAAAGTCTTTCTGTTTACATGAATTTTAACATGAATGGGCAGGAACAGTTATAACACATAGACTAATATTATATCTTAAATGCCTTTAAATCCTAAAAGTGGTAGGCTCTCCAATACTTTGATGTCTAATAGTCAGCTATATTATGATGAGACCTATTTTATATAAAAATACACACACACATATATACATATTTGAATCTATATGAACCTCAGAGATCAAAGTTGACTTTTAATGAAAAATACCTCACAAATAAGTTTTTTCTAGCTGCTAGTGACTTTTATTGATAATGTGTCTAAATTTGCTGCTGTTATAAAGGCTATAAAAAGAAATTTAAAACATGCTATAAATTAAGAATTTGAAAACACATAGATACACAGTTATTTTCAAATTATTATCTATATTGTACAAGCAAAGGTTGTTTTATATCATGAAAGATAAAGCATATGTAGAGCACAAACTCAATTATAATTGTTTTTATTCATTTATAGTACATAAAGACAGTAATAAACTTTCATTAAATATCTTGCTGTTTCAACAAAAAACTGTACTACTCAAAGTATAACAACTTAGGCAAGAAAGAAAAAAACTGAATACAGAAAGGATGCAGAGGCTGGTCCTCAATACCAGAGAATGTTTACATAAGGGGGGGAGTAGTTTTAAAAGGAGGAGGTGGGCCTTTGTCTCTTACCAAATTGTATTTTGACACCATGGCTTTATTTCTTTCCATCTCATATATTTAGTTGTAATAAAATCAGAAATACTGGCTACCAAAGATATATTTAAAGAATGACTATGGAATGAACACTTTATCTGTATCCGGATCGTGATTATTTATATTTTTCACTGTTGAAATCAATTGAGTTGATAAATGTAGGAATCAAGGATGAAATTTTAGTAATTTCCATTCCTAACTATGCCAACGAATAAAGCATATATAATACCTCTCTGAAATACCTCGCTGAGAAACTGATCCATAAAAAAATAGAAAGACAATTTGTAGAGTCAAAGAATTTGAAAATACACCAGTATTTGTATCTAGTGGAAAGTATCTAGTCTGAAGGAGGAGAGAAAATAAAATCGAAAACATTAATAAAGCCTGAGGGAGACTGTGTACAACATTAAAAGGTTTAATGAAAGAAGAGAAAAAAAATGGAGAGAAAAAATATTTGATATAATGGTCTAAAATGTCTTAAATTTGGCAAAAGACAAAAGATCTACAAATTCAAATTCAGAAGAATGTGAAACAAAATAGATTCAAAGAACATCATTCTTTGAGACATTGTAGTCTACACACTAAGAGCCAAAAATCATTTTATTTGGGAAGCAGTCAAAATAAAATGAAAAAATATCACACACAGAGGATAAATGTTGAGAGAAATACATTTTCAGATAAAATAAAGCAAAATCGGCTGACAACAGATCTACACTGTAAGAAATAATAAGAAAATTTTCTATAATTTTAAAAAGCAATAGAACCTTCAATCTTTAAGAATGAATGCAAAGCATTATAAATGTTCATTTATGTTAAACTTAAGATTGACATTTAAAGGTCTCCCTCCTTGGATGGAAGGGGAAAGAGAGGCAAAGGGGAATTAAGACAAGAATTAAGATATATTATCTACATGTACCAATTCCCTACGAGGAATGTGAATATTGTGTACGAGAAGCATTACTACAGAAAAAAATAAAATAAAGGTGATCTTCCATGAAAAGCAGAGCAAGTCACTATTTGCCACAAATGAAATTGATCAGGCAGAGACAAGGGTGTGCTTCCATACAGGAGAACAGTCTAGAAGACTCGTCCTGCTCTAGCAATGCATCTTGTACTTGGCAACAAGGCAGAACTTTCCCATGGCTTTTGCCACTGATCAAGAAATAATTTTTGGTACTACTCTGCGTTCTGTCTTCAATACTATTTTGTGTAGTAATGAACTGCTACAAAGAACAAAGTACCTAAAAATATCTAGAAAATCTTATAAACATCTCTTCAGAAATTAATATTGAAGCTAACATTTTGATTTTTTTCTTCTCCAATAACATTAAAATGCTACTTTCTTAAAAATGTCACTGTCTCGCCATTGTTTGAGGTAGCCTGACAGTTCCCTCCCACAATGAAGCCTTGCCTCAGGTGCTTCTGTTTTGGCTTGTTTTCTTTCATTGTGGTGCAGAAACCCAAGAGAGCGGCTGTTGGGAGAAAAGAAAATCCTAGCTGTAGGTCAGATGGACTCCTTAGCCCATGGCCGGGACTGCCACCCCTGGGGACGCCCCATCAGCCTGGCTCCTCGCTCTCTCACTCCAGATGCTCATCCCTTTTGCACTTCTCCTCAGGAGCTATCTGATACCTTCCACATCTCTCCCTCCCCACTGGCCAGGAAATGGGACATTCAACCTGAACATTTTGCAGTATGTTTATAACTTCTGTCATCGCAATGAGGAGTGGTATGAAGTCCCCTACAAGCAGGCTTTCTCCTACCTTCAAACCCACCCCTCCATCAGTCTTACGCCACCTCTCAGATTCTCCTTGGTTGTGCTGCATCACCCACGACCCCTGACCCCTGCCCAGAGCCTGACATGTCTGCCTTTGACACAGCAGACATCACTCCCTCTCGCTCGGCTTCCACCCTACAACCCCCCTCGGCCTCCTCTTCCTCAGCACCATCAGTTCCTTCCTCGCACTCTCCCTCCCCACAGCAACCTCATATAATTGTAATAGTTATTACTGCTACTTTCTGGTGTACAAAATGTATTCATGTTTTCTGAGTGTACAGGTCTTCCAACATATTGCTTATGGCAATAACCTCCTTTTGATCCAGGTATTCACCTTTCTCTTCTGCTCCAGCTACTCACAATAACAGGTACATTTATAGACCCATACATGTTCCTTAGATGGCATCCTACCAAAAGGTAATAACATAAGAGTTTCCTGGTTTTTTATGTGTTTTTAGAGAGGAGTGAGTGCATTTAACAATGGCTATTTTATACTAAGATACATATTTAAGTTTGTTACAAAGATAATGTCATGATTGTCATGCTAAGGTACAATTATTATTATGTGTGGCTCTTGATTCAAAATTTTTTCTTTTAATATTCTACAGGAAATCAATTAACAGAACAACCATGATTGATAAAATAATGATCCTCTAACTATATTTTAGATTCCAAAATGCTTGCTATCCAGATAAAATTATAATAGTTAAGCTCACTGTTTCTACTGTCACTGATCTTCTCTTCTGGGCGTTCAACAACTAAAGTTTGAAGACCAAAACTAGAAAGGTAACTGGACTACAAGGACTGCCAATATTTTGGCCCTAGCCCCTCAAGTTCAACAAAGAATCCAGGACATGAGGGAATCTTTTCTATGGGATCCTACATCTTTGGTAAGTCACCCAACCTCCTGAGCAGGGAGACTGCTGGGCACCAGGAGACAAATATACCATTTGCCAAAGGAGGTAACATCACAAAGAGGAAAAAAATCTCCCAGGCTTTCACTAAAAGCAACACGGTCAAGCAAGGCCTTGACCCATCCACACAGCTGACGCTGACAGGACAGCTGAGTGGCTCTATGAATGGTTCCAAAATAATGCCCCAAAAGACTTAATTAACCCTGATAGATAGCAAGAGTTCATATTGATTGACACAGATCTCACTTTTAACTTGGTCTTAAACACCCAGCAGAAGTATAAATTAATGCCATAGTAATAAAGCTAGGTATAAAACGAGGATCCAGTCATTAACCCCTTCTGCAGTTTCCAGCTCTACCAGTAGCTGACCATGGTTATGGATTATTAGGAAGAGCTATGGCAGAATCTATAAGAGCTCAGATAGAGTTTTAAGTTTCTTAGTGAAATTTGTTTTTCAAATTGTCTCTTCTTGCAGATAAAATTAGAGAGACTTATGAAAAAGTAACAGACTTATAGTTAACCTTTATCAATGAAATAATCTAAAAGCCAACAGGTTACAATCACTATTTCAGTATCTAAGGTGACTTTCTCCCCAACCTGCCCTTCCATTCTAGTGTGCTTATGCTTAGATTTTTCATGTTCCAATTTCTTTAAAAATCTTGTTTATTCTTGCCTTTAGCCTGCCAAATTCAAAGTGACCACACAGATAATATGAACAACAAATGTGCTAGATATTTTTTTAATCAATATCCACCATCTTAACAAGCACACCCTTCTTGTACTCCCTTTCCTAATGGGAGCCAGAGTTCTGGCAGGAATAGGCACAGGGGTCACAGGAATCTCAACATCAACACACTTCTATTACTGCCTATTCCAAGAGCTAAATGAAGATATGGAAAAGGTAGCTGACACTCTGGTCACTCTACAGTGCCAAATCAATTCACTGGCAGGCATGGTACTCTAGAATAGATGGGCCCTGGACATAGTAACAGCAGTAAAAGGGGAAACATGCCTCCTATTAGAGGAAGAAAGTTGTTATTTTATAAATCAATCTGGCATTGTTGGAAACAAGGTAAAGAAACTCAGGGAAAACATAGAAAAACGTGGATGAGACCTAGACAGACTACAATCTTTGCCAAGATACTTTGACCAATGGATTCCGTAGCTTCTTCCTTTTCTGGGTCCCCTCACAATTCTCTGCATAATGCTACTTTTTGGACCCTGTCTGTTCTGTTGTTTTCAAAATTTCTTAACAGGAACACATGCGGGCCTTTACCCATGAGTCGGTTGGTGAACTGGCCATGGCTGCTTGCTAACAGCCCCTTGCTACTGATGCTGGCTCCACCTACCAAGACCATATGTCCTTTGTATAGATGCCCTCTACCAATGTACCTTTGCCAGACCTTCGCCCCTATTCCATAATAACAAGAGTCTAGAATGACAAAGTTCTCTACCAGACAAGGTGGTCCAATCAGTCCTACATTCTAAAATGGCTCCCATTCCTAAAATGGTTCCCGCTTATGGAAATAAGCCACGTCAGAAAAGTGAAACCTACCCCCTCTGGAGAAGCAAAACCTGACTTGTTGCTCCATCCTGCTACCTTTGTGATCCTCCCCTTCCAATCACCTGGCAATTCATCACTAGCCCCACAGTATGACCAATTCTCAACTCTTACAATATTTTCCCCACTGCACCACCTTATATAAACCTCAACCCAGTTAGTCTCGCCCCTTTTAGGTAGCCCGGCAGCTCTTTCCCCCTACTAATGCCTTGCTTCAGGTGAAAAAAATAAATGTCATCCCTCTTACTCAATTCAAACCTGACATTCTTCAGAATGAAAGATACTTCAAGATTCCTTTGCATTTGACCTAATAGCTAAATACAGTGCCTGACCCTAGAGTGGATTCTGTACTGGGAAGAATAACCTGATAAAACTAATAGATTAATATATTATACCAATGTTAAATGTGCTGAAGTTGAAAATGGAATGGTGGTTATATGAAATAATGTACCTGACTTTAGGAAATACTAAGTATTTAAAGATACAGTACTTATGTAAAGGAAAAAAGGAATTGGGGTATGTGACTGACCTTCAAAAACAGGTGTATATCTACGCATACATAGAGAAAGGGAGAGACGGGCAGAAAAAGTAAATAAATAATAAAGCAAATGGAATAAAAGAATACCAAATACATGAATTTAAAGGGCATTTTGTATTCTTTGTATGATTTTCTTTAGATTTATCGCTACATAAACAAAAATATTTAAAATAATAATATAGTTTTTAAACTATGGTAGTACCCCAAAACACCACTCTGTATGAAAGCCATGACATTTAAAAAAATAATTTAATTTTAATAAAAATCCTACTTGGGAAAATTATTTATTACAATAAACTACTACAGTTTATGGAGAATTTAACATGCATTATTTCTTCTAAGTTTAAGTCCTATAGATAATATGAATTAGTCTTCCTGTATATTGCTTTATTTTAAATATGAAAATACACACATGTATATATAAATACCCTCTAGTTCTCTCTAACACACACACACACATACACACACACAGGTACAGTTCAAAATATTGTTGAAGATTTAGAGAGATACTTTTTGGGTTGTCTTTCTCTCTGGCTATACCGATGTACCTGATCAACAACAACCCAAAATATAGTAAGAGGGATTGGCTCCTAGATTATTTTCAAATCAATCTATGTTGTTAATATTTTCAGTGCATGTTATGTTGCTTATAAAACCATATGGACAGACTCAGCTAGATAAATTATGAATTGAAAATAAGTAAAAGTATTTCAAGAAAACAAGATATGGCCCAAGAGATAATAGATTGTTCTAGAATCTGCTAACTGTGTAGCACATTTAATCCTCAAAATATTCTTGTCTGGACAGCTAAGCCTAGCACTTCCTAGGGTTTAATGGTGGGGAGCATCAGGTGCTTTCAGCTTGCTTAATAATCTAGATTTAAAGGAATTTCATATAAGTTTAAAGAATAACATTATCTCCAATATAGGTTGCAAAGAAGGAAAGATGACAGTGGAAAGCAGAACTTCCTAAAAAGTGATAAAAACTTGATTGCAAATTAGAAAATATATAATAGCAGCCAGGGTAATTCTGATCAAAAAGTTATATGAAGATAGTCTATTTCTATTAATAAAAAGGAGAATAGTGTGGGGACATTGGTTTACAAAGATTTTCATTCTTTTATCACAAATTAAAGAATTAAAATATAAACACTGACAAAATACCTTTGAAGAAGAGAACAGCATTCTTCCTTAAGTTTTTAACTGCAACTTTAAAAATGGATGAAAAAGTTCAGCTAAAAAATTTTATACTAACATTTTAAATGCATCATTTCAGATGAAAATATCTGCAGTCTACTCTACCAACATGGATGTAGTTATAAATGGCATTCTCCTTTTAAAGGGGATTTGATAGAACCTGCTCTTTTACAGGTGGCCTTAAAGTGAGGGGAAGCAGACCTTGGAATGGAAGAGAAGTTAGTTTAGAAATTTCAGCACTTGACTGCAACAATGTGATGCCAAGCAATGCTAGGTACCACAGGCAAGTCACTTACCTGCTCTAAGATCCAATGTCCTCAAATGAAGGGGTTCATTAAAGCTCAGAGTATCCTTGTAGCTTAAAAGTACCATGCAAATTTAAAAAATACTATTATTTAGATTAAACCAGACTTAAGAAATCCAGCATTTGAATGGAATACTCCTGCTCTGGAAACAAGAATATCTTTTTAGAGAGAAAAAAAATAACCCATAACAATTATTTCTTGCTACAACTTTCAGAATTGTGATACATTAAACTGGCTCCTAGAAAACTTACTTATGCTCTCATCGAGATCAACTCCCTTGCTTTTAGATTACCAATGATTAATATTCTTTCCAATTCACTGTAGCATATGCAAACTAAAAATATTTTAAGAAACATTATTAATGGATTTATCAGCACCTTTTTAAAAATTATGGTAAATTACATATGTCATAAAATTGATCAAGAATGACATTAGTACATTCACAATATTGTGTAACCATATACTTTATCTTGTTGCAAAACATTTTCATTACCTCAAAAGCACACCCTCATTAAGTAGTTTTTCTCTCTCCCTTACCTCAGCCTCTACACCATAGTTTGTTCATCCATTCATTAGTTGATGAACATTTGGTTTCTTTCCAATTTTTGGATGATCTGAACAATACTACTTTGTAAATCTGTGCACACTTTATGTGGGTGTATGTTTCATGTCTTGTGAGTCTCTAACTACTGAGTCATAGGGCAATCTTATGTTCAATTCATTATGGAAACATCAAGCTTTTCTATAGGGGCTGCCACACTTTATATTACTATCAGTAACAGCTACATTAATTCTCTAGGCCATCTCAGGATGTTTTTCATCAGGAGAGTAATCTGCATAGAGATGACTAATTATTCATGCTAACTTGCAAAAGAGTAATAATAGTAAATAGCAAAAGCACTGTGCTGGGCGTTGTTGTAAGTGCCTAATATATATTCACACGCTCTCTCATTGAAGACTTCATATATTTCCAACTTAAACCACTTCCTTTTACCCGCAATTTGGAGAAAACTAAACAAAAACATAAGCTTTAGCAAAATCTGCCATAGAAAAGATGACATACAGAGAAAGGTACACACATGTAGTTCTTCTCAATAAGTTTTGGAGATTTTTAAAGTCAATAGCTATATCATAGTATCTAGCCAATGTGAAAAGCTGGAAACATTATTTAGTTAGCTGTCTCAAATTTGTGGAGATGCATGAGGTTTTGCCAGAGAGGAGCGAGGAGAGGAACAAAGAGTGTTGAGTGCATATGATGAAACCTCTACTTCTGAAACAAGTGTAAGATTTAATATGTACTTATTTAGAACAGCAGGTTCAAGAATATCAACTCAAGATGTCCAGGGTAAGTAAGGCTCCACTCTCCCATCTTCATGCCAGCCGAAAAATGTGGAGTGAAAGTCCAACCTGCTGTCTACAAATCAATCCTTTGTTTTAGGTTGTCTAAAAAAATACCAGATATGATACCTACTGTGCAAAGACACTAATAATGTGTTACACAGAAATTAAGACATCTCAGGATTTGATGAAATAATTATTTTTGTTTGCATAATTAAATATTATTTCTTTAGGGAATTAATTTAGGGTTTTAGAAGGAAATTTACAAATAATTGGACTATTCAACAGTATTTGCTGGAGAAAAACTTATTCTTATATTTTTAAAATACTGAAAATACCTGGGCATTATGAGGGAAGCTGAGAAGTGGCTAGAGTCTTGCCCAGCACACTCACTACCTCCAAGCGGCTCCTGGAGCACTGGCGAAAATGCACTGATCAACACTGTTACATTTTAGATCTGAAATGGCCCCCAAAGTCTTACGTGTTTCGAAGATGACTGGATGATAGGGCTGTAGAGCTGGCTCACTGTTGGAAGGTGGGGTCTAGTTACAGGAGATGGTTTCTCTCTCTCCCCACAGAGCCTTCCCTCTCTGTGTGCTTCCTGTCACCAAGCCATCACTGGAGGCTGGGCTGCCTTGGGCAATGAAATGTGAACCAAAAGAAACCTCCCCTCCATTAAATTATGGAGTGTTGACCCAGCAACCAGAGAAGTAACTAAAACAACAACCTAAAGAAATTTCACCGGTAGTTCCCACTGTTGACCCATTTTTAATACATGCACATAAAACTTTTGAGGAAAGTACAAGCCAAACAATTGTTATGAGAGGTCTTAAAGTGTATCAGTGGCTTAATATATAATCAGATTAAAATGTTTTTCTTTTTATAAATAGTTCCAGATAAAATTTAATTACATTTTCCTATCTGTCCCAGACAATATAAAATTGACTACACCCTTCCACAGCTAGCCTTTATGACCAAACTGTGGGGCTTACCTGAAGGTGATCACAAAGTTTTCCACCGGCCAGCCCGAGAAAGGACTTCCCAGCAGGAGTGTGGCCTTCCTACTCTTGCCCACAGGGTCATCCATCGACAGGCTGCTCAATGGATTTATTGTACTGGATGTGTTATACCTAGAAAGATAATTAAGCAAGATCTCCCTTAGTTTGTTTCTTAACTTTGAGAAAGGTGTGCTCATGCTAAGACACTAGTTCTCTCAGTCCAGAGCAGAGCATGCCTTGCTGATCTCTGCCACCTTGGGTGCACAGCTCAGTAGAAGGCTACATGGGTCTTTGCAAAGGGTGCACTAAAGGAAGCCCAGACAGAAAGACCTGGTCACAATTTATCAATGGCAACAAATAGCTGGAGACTATCTGGGCTGCTTATCTAAATGTCAAATATTCAACATGGACCTTAAACACAGATAAAAATATATAACCTTAAATTAGAAAGATATAAAGTATATTTCAACTTGTTTTTATAAATTTTTATCATCATTAGAAAGCAGGTTAAATTTCCTTTCTTAGGATTTTGTTCATAACATATTCCAATGGATTCTGGTTTAACTTAAAAACTGTATCTTATACCAGACGGGCTTTTTAAGGGGTGTTCGCAGTGCCCAACTCTCTCTGGCAAGTCAGAGGGTGTTCAACTTTGTCAGCAGTGACAGTTTCTGCTTATTCCACCTTAGACCTATAAGGTCCTACATTCTTGGATGTAGAAATTGCCATATCTCTGGGCTTAATTTACAAACTGAATGCTCAAGTTGACCTGAGATTTATAACATTCTAAGTCCTTTGAACAATGTCAAGGAAACGTGGACAGAGAATCCTGGAATCCTCTGATTCTCAACCACTAAAATTAAGACACCCAGGAGACCTTGTGTGAAAATAGTGAAATACCCAATTCATGGGAAAAATAAGGCTAAACTCCTCAGCAAGATTTACTAAAGGAAGGTAAGTACATGCAGAAAGTACATGTGAAAGATAATCTGGATTCATAGTGAATGGCACATTGGCTATAAGAATAACAAAAAAGTGCCTGTAATACAAAGCTGTATCTCTACATTTTAATTTTCTTTTGACCCCATGTCTTTGTATTTGGGAGATGTTTATGAGACAGAAGCAATTATTACATGAAATAAATTTTCTAAATAGCAACTCTAAAGATACTACCTACCTAAAAATTCACAACCAATAAGAGATACAGACACACATCTGATTTTACAGATTTTTAAATTTTTCTAATATAAGTATCTATATGTATCAACCCTTAGGAAACTGTGTGGGAACTGTCATATTGAAAGTCATTTCAATAATTATCCATTTATTTCAATGAAGTGTTAAGATTATTTACAACCTTGAAATCAAACCAAGGAAATTATATAAAAGCTAAAGGCACACTTTCCCTTCTATAATGTTTATTGGTCACCTACCTTAAGCCAAGCAATCATCTAAATATTTTAGGTACATTATTTCATTTCATCATCAAATAACTACATCGAGTAATCTCTAATGGTCCTTTCTTATAGATAAAGACACTCAAGAGAAAGGACAAGGAATTGCTGAATGCAGCAGAGAGTAGGTTTGAACCCCGGCAGCCTGACTACCTGCCTTGGCTCAGAACCACGAGGCAGCCATGGTGCTGACTGACTTGCTCAAGTTTCTGCCTGGGAGAATAGCTCCATGACAGAACCCTTCATCTCCCCACTGACAGCCTCCTTTTTCTTCCCTGAGCCATTGACTTTTCTGAGGGGATTATTCTTCAGCTTTGGGAATGTGAGGATAAATCGCGTGGGTTATATTAACAAAGCCAGATTCTGCCTTGCAAGTACTTCAAATATACTGCAACATACCTCTGTACTCATCTCGAATGGCTTATTTTAGGGTCCCCACTCTGCATCCTCACTTTGGATAACTGGCTCTATTTGATTACTTTCATAAATATGAGAAAGACTGAATCTAAACTGTCTCAAAGGAGAAGGAAGAGAAGAAAGAAGAAAAGAGGGGAAATGAGGAGGGAAAAGTAGAGGAGAAAGAGAAAAGGGGGAAGAAGGGAAAGATCATCTACCTCAGGCTCTATTTCACATGAAAAGTTCCATGGCCCTTAGAAATTTATAAGATTTTAAAGTGACTTCCCTTAGATGCTTGGGAGTAAGTGTCATGGTAGATTCCATAAATACTTGTTTGTAATTTCACTGACATTTTCAATGTTTTGGTCTAAGCAAAATTCACTTTCTAATATTCCCAATGGATGTAGAAAATTTATCAAAACACACTTTTGGGAACTGATTTTCTGAACTAAGAACATCACTAAATAAACTGATATAAAATTAGTAACCTTATAAAAGCCTCTAGCTGGGCACAGCAGTGCATATCTGTAATCTCAGTATTTGGGGAGCCTGAGGCAGGAGGATCATAAATTTGAGTTCCGCTTAGACAATTTAGTGAGTTAGTGAGACTCTGTCTCAAAATACAAAGAAGAGTCAGGCATGTAACCCTGAAAAACAAACAAAGAAACCTTTTGAGTGATTATCTTAAAAGTATATGTGAAAAATGAAAACTGTTGCACATTTTTTAGAATGGGTCAATCAAAACAGAAATTTAGTTCTTCAATAGATTCAACATAGTAAAAGGCAAATCTTCCTATAAAATATTTTAAACAAAACACTGTACTTACTATAAAGCTCAAGATGTTGACAGCACCAGGGATCATAAGTGGCTTCTGGCAAGAAAACAAAGGTCTACTGTCCCTAAAGATTATAATTACAAAGGCTAAGAAAAACAAAGAGAAGGAAAACAGCTCCCCTAAGGCTGGAAGGTAAACCATCATGTGTATCGCTGGCTGTGCTCTGAGAGGTGCGATGTACCGTGGCTTTGGGGTGAGACTGGCCTGGACTTGAGGTCCTCCCCGCACTTTCCCAGGGCATCCACTTGGTCTACTTTCTTGAGCCTTTTTCAGCTTCTGTTTCATACATAAAGCCTGGACAGGATAATAATACCTGCCTTGGAGGGCTGCTTGGAAAGTTACATGAGACACCTGAGATGCTCTTAGTATGGTCTTAAGAACCCCTCCATTAAATTTCAATTTTCTGTACTTCTTTTGGTTAAATAAAGAGAATGATATAGAATCTAAAGTTTATTAAATAAGGACTTGTCCTTGGCCAGTGGCTATGGCAGAGTACTTCGTGCAGACTTCCTGCAATGCCTTGACAGTTTTGCTCTCTGTCCTGCCTAGAATATCTCCCCAGCTACAGCTACATCTGCAGGCCAGTTCTCCACTAAGCATTTTATCTTATCTTTGCCTCTACTTTCTTTTCATGGTTGAAGTTCTCATTCATTTCTCTGTTTGCTAAGCAATTTATCCCATTTTTTGTTGGATTCCAAGGAGATGGGAGTTAGGTCCTTTACTCAAAAGAGAGGAACAATCAGTTTCAGTAATGAGATAGAATCCAAATGTTGGTGAAATCCAAAAGGAAAGAAATGATAAGGCAGCAGCACTACATGTTGAGTAAATGCTTGCGCTTTAAAAATAAACAGATCTAGTTTTGAATGTGGAGTCCGTTAACTATTAGTACAATGATTAGATGGAGGAAGCCATTAGACCTCTGAATACCAAGGCCCTGTCTTAAATGAGGAAAATAACCCTGTTTCACAGGGCAGATGTAAGGGTTGGACAAGATGAGGTACATACAGTGTTTAGCATAATGCTTTCACAGGTAATATGCCCCTAATAAATCGTGTCTATTATCACCGTCATTCCGATTAAATACACCATTTTGTAAAATTAGTTCTTCGTCTTGTACAATGTCATCTATGACATGGAATAGCTCAGAGACAGAGGCAAGATAACAGAGTTTTATTTTTCTCTGATGATTAAAAACTTTTTGGATGAGATTTTATTTGCTGAAATATTCTTTGTCTTTCATGATATTTCTGAAACAATGAAACCAGAGGTGGAACAAAAAAATAGCCAGGCCAGTAAATTCTTTCCATCGCTATGTTTTCAGATTCTAACCACCATTTTCTAAGCTGAGTACTAGCTGTATGTGTGTTCAGAGTTGAGAGGAAAGTGTACCATGTTGGTTTTGTATCCAATATATATTCCAAATCTTTCTCCTCTATCTTTCATTGTCACAGGTACTTCCAAGATGGATAACCAGAAATAGTATTCACCGGTTATCAGAAATACCGCCTCGCCTAGATAGTAGTCCTACTTCTACTTTTGTCTGCCCTCCAATCTACTATCTAAACCTAGCAAGAACACATTGATATGGTCACTCCTCCAGGTAAAAACCCTACAGAATATTAAATGTCCCAACCCCTAACAAGACCCTGTGTTATCAGATCCCCGACAATTTCTCCAGCCTCCTGACACCCAGCTCTCCTGTATGAAGCTCCAATGACATCAGCTTTCCCTGAGCCCTTCCCTCCAAAGGCCACACTGTTCCCACCTCAGGCCTCAGATCCCCTTGGCCTAGTCTAGGAATGGTGGATGCTTCTCGTGCCATGGGCCAGGTTTTAATGTCTTACCTCAGACAGGTGCTCTTAGATGACCTCTCTCCAATACTAACCCATCTTCTGTCCACAAGGCACCTAGCTTCTTATCAGAAGCCCTAATAATCTGAAATCTCCCCTCTTATTTTATTCTATTTTTAAGCCCCAGGTAAGAGGGTCCCTCTGTGTCACATTCTTGATTGTACTCTCTACAGGGGCACAGCATAAAACAGGATACCCATGAATTACTGTTAAACAAGTGAAGAATTAAAACATTTGCAAAAGCAACACAAAAAAGAAAAAAAACACAATTTCTTATAGTAAGGGTTGGTGAAAACTCAATTTGCTAGTGAAAATGCATTTTATGATACTCAGGAGAATGTGTAATGCATACGTACTGGGCCCTCAACACCAACAAAACAAAAATGTCACTGAACAAGGAGAGGTGCCATTTCTGCCTTCTTCAGCCTCTGAGTTTCATGAGGCTATAGATCAGCAGAGTTCAACTGGCGTCCTCTGGGCACATGTTTTCCATCTGGAAGTAAAGCTTTTTCCTGCTCCACATCAAAATACCCAGAAACAGCTATGAGACACAATACTAAAAGTTACAGTTTCAATTTCCCAAACAAGGCTCCATCACTTAAATTCAGGGGTCATTGATTTATAGCTTTAAAAGATGGAAGAAGACATTAGGTCACATACAAAGTTGGAATCAAGAACAGAGCCCTGGGGCATGCCAACTCCCAGAGATGGGGAAAAACAGAAAGCAGCAAAGCACATCAGGAGCTGTCAGAGGAAAGAAAAATGCCGAACGTTGAGAGTGTCACAAAGGGAGAAATCTACCAGAACAAAGACAGATGACTACTGAAAACTAATCATTGAGTCTAGCAATGGGGATGTTGCTGATGACACTGGTGGATGTTGGTGGTGCAATGATGGAAGGAAGAATGCTAGTTTTGAGGACTGTGGTAACCACAACAGCCCTCCCTTCACATCAAGATCCTCACACCCTAATCTCTGCAATCCACGAATACATCATGTAGCAAAAGAGAGCCTGCAGATGTTAATGTTAGGAACTTCAGAACCTAGTGATCTTAATCTAATCACATGAGACATTAATATTGGGGAATTTCTTCAGATTGAGTCAGAGAGATGTTGTAGAAGGGAAAATTAGAGATAGAAAGTGTTAGACTCAAGCTCTACTGCTGGCAGAAGCCACATAGAAAGCATGAGCAGGAATACAGCTGGACCTTAGGAGTAAAAACCAGCTCTCTCGTGATAGGCAGCAAGAAGAGAGGCCCTCAATACTACTACAGTCTCGAGTAAATGAACTCAGTAAAATATGTGAATGCGTTCACAAGCAGGTTTTCCCAAACCTCCTCTCTCTGGGAGGGAATGGATGCTACCTGGCTGATACATCCGTCTAAGACCCTAAGAAGGGCACCCAGAAAAGCACACCCTGGATTCTGACCTATGGAAGAACAACATAAAAAAAATTCATGTTGTTTTAAGCCACTACATTTACAGAGATTTGTTGTAGCTGTGTATAAAAATGAATACAGATTTTGCCTCCTGAAAGGAGGTGCTGCTATAAACACCTAACCATGTGGAAGCAGCTTTGGAATCAGCCAGAGTTCAGGAAAGTGGAAAGAATTTGGAGGAACATGACAGGCGAAAAAGCCTAACTTATCTCCAACAAACTTTTAGCAGAAATACAGACATTAAAGACTTAGTGACAGCTCAGAAGGCCTAGTGCAGCATCACAGAAAAAACTTAAACATACACTGAAGGAGACCTAAATCTCCACAAGCTGTTGGCAAAAATATGGATTTCAAAGGCACTGCTGACCAAGACTCAGAAGAAGCATGAGAAAACCAGAGGGAAATTCCTGTTATAAGTGGGCAAAATTGTGTCCTACAGTTATGTAGAAAACAGACCCGTTTTTAATGGTGAACTTTGATAAATAAGTGAAGAGGTTTCAGGAAAATCTGAGTGTGTGGTAATGTTATTTGTTACTAAAACTTCAGAAAGATGAAGAGATGAGCGTATTCAGACACATGAAGAGCTCTCTAAGGACGGTAAAGGAATGTTTCACAGATATCCGGAAACTAACTAGTAAGCCTCTAAAAAGACCCACACTGCCCTCAGCCATGACACGGAAAACAGAAACACAGATGGAACTACCTCATTAGGACTGGAGGACCTGAGGGCCTAGTCTGGACTCGCCCATCGCCGCCGCCATATTCCCGTGGCGTCTTTCTTCCTTTTCCCTTCTCTGGCTGCGAGATCATCTTTCCGGAGCCTCGTTGACATCTACGCCGATGAGGAGGACTTCAACCAGCACCACTCTGCTCGGGCAAGCTGGTTCTTCCCATTGGCCTTCCAGTGGGTGCACGTAAGGATCTGGAACGAGCTCGAAAAGAACGGACTAGAGAAGGAGAGCTCCCTGGTTGGACCCCGACTTTGATATGACGCAACAAAGGAGGCTCATACGGGTCTTTTCTTTTTTCTTCCCTCTGATTGGCCTACGTTCATGTTTTAAAAAGCGTACGCAATCACCTCCTTCGCAAGCGCAAGGTTCCGAGTTTGATGCCCGGTACCAAAAAATAAATAAATGAATAAAATAAAAAAGCATACGTATTTCACTTGTAAATGTTGAGATTTAAAGCAACACTAAAGTAGAATAGTGGGATAACTTTGTACCATTATATGCTAGTTAGTCCTTTTTTCCCTGGTGCTGGGAATTGAATTCACAGCCTTGCACATGGTAATCCCAAACTCCACCACCGATACATTCCCAGGCGGATTATACTTTTTAATAGCGGTTTTCCCAGGACTCCTGCTAAACTGTAGAGTCATCTACGTATGTCTACAAATTGTCTTAAATACTTGAGAAATTTTTAAAAATATCAAAGGAACCAAGCTATGGCTAAGACATAAAGAAAATGTTAATTTAGTTATAAATCCGTTACTTTCCTGAGTTTTACACAGTTCCTTGAATCAGACTTTTGATACCTTTTGTAAATTATGGGCTTATGTTTTTAACAGGAGAAGGCTCCCTTCATTGTTTATTATTAATCAAAAGCTTTTTGCTCTTGGCTTCCTTAAAAAAAAAAATCAGTGGACCTGACTTCCATCCAATAGCGTGAGAACCAGGGACAACCACGGGAGACCCACAACATTCCTTAATATTTTATATAAATGGAGTCATTACCAGCTTGAACTGAAAAGGGAAAAATAACAGGAGACAAACAGACCCCAAATCCTTCTGGCAGAAAACACACTACTCAGATAAAACTACTCAGAGTTGCAAGTACGTGCTACTTTTTATGAAAATATAAAAATGGTACAGAAAGCGGTGCCAAGAGTCAGGAGAGGGGCCTCAAGAGATGCAAAGGACTGCTCCTGAGGTACCCTAAGGTACTCTATTAAACCTGATGATACAATATGCAATATACTTGCATATACCCAGAGATAACAATGACTATTTAAAATTGAGACTATCTATGGCCTTCGTATGGTAATATATCAGTGATGCTAATGCAACATTTAATCTAGAAAATCATGGTACCTATTAACAGAGCTAGTGTGACTTATAATGTTGTCATTGTAATAATTCTTATACAGTTATCCATAAATATTTGTTGCTAAATAATTCTTACATTGACAGATACGTTCATCAAGAAAACTTCATTTAAAAAGTAAAATCACATTTACTTAATATTTTCAACTAATTTATGTCTTTAAAAATGTATCTCAATCTAATTATCTAATATTTTACCTAAGCCATTAAACTACATTCTTCAAAGAAGTATCAGGTATGTATAAAAGTTTTTACTAACCAAACTTTTAAAATCCAATTTAAAAAAAAGACAAAAATGAAACAAGATATTTTGTGTCCCAACATATGTAAAACAAAATCACGTGAAGATCTGTGACGTAATTAATACAATTTGGTTTCAAGTTAGCACAGTTTAGATAACTGAAGCTCCTGAAAAATTAATTTCCATCTCATCTAAATCAATATTCAAATTTTAGGAAAAGGTACCAAAAATACCAAAGAATATTTGAAACGTCAAAAAGTTTTCCAACACAAAGAAGTGCAACCACTTACCAATAGAGCTCTGTAGAAATACAAAGTAAAACTAACTAGACTGAACAGAACATAAATCCTCTGTCATAACTAAAGAAGACATTTTCATAGAGCTGTAGAAAAATTTCCCCCATGAATCCAAGAGAGTGTCTCTTGAAAATACAAAGCCTGCTCTCTTGAGCTCAACAGATTTAAATACCAAGAACATCAATGGATTTTGATGAAACCCGCGCTGAAGCTGAGAATTTATTCATCCATTTTAGAAGAAACAATACTGAACATTTCCTTCCAACACTAGTCTGTTCTGATTATTAAAAATAGTACAAGACTACCTCATTTTGTAGAGCCTTGAACAAAGAGCTCGGTGAAAAAGATGGGCATCTTTTTTCCTTCATTTCTTGGCACTTGAAACTGGTCCTGTCTAGCACTGGACAGAGCACTGTCCACTAATTCCTGAGTTGTGAGAATTCTCCAGTACTTAAGGCCACTCACCATTGTGACATCATTATATATAGATGATGACAGAGATAACTGCCAAGCACTACACCTGGTTACCTCATTTGCCTGCACCTTTTAAATTTTTAAAGTAACCTTTTTGAAATAACTGAAGGTTCACATGCAGTTGTAAGAAATAACACAGAGAGATGCCATCAGTCTTTTATAGTTTCCCATATAGTGATACATCCCCACAACCAGATATGTTAATTTTTCTTTTGTTGTTGTAACTGAATAGGAGAGACTGTTTTTTTTTTTTTTTTTTTTTTTTTAAGAAAAGAGAATTATTTAGCTCACAGTGTGGGAGGCTAAAGCTCCAAGATCAGGCAATCTCCTTGACGTAGTCCTGGGAGAGGGCCATTTTCTTGTGAAACATCACAGCGGATGGTATCATGGTAGGAGCACATGAGATCTCAAATTTTGAGACAGGAAGTCAGACAGAGTTCAGAGGGGTCAATCTTGCTCTTCTATAGTTCTCCTACAAGAACTACTCAGAGGCCCAGGAGAAGTAAATTTCTTCGGGGAGCAGAGCTCTTGGTGAGCTAATGTCTTCCCAGTGGACCCCACCTCTTAAAGGCTCAACCATCCCTTACACATTTCTACACTGAAGATCAAAGATTCCAATATGTGAGGTCTTGAGGGACAAATCACACCTAAGCCATAACTCTAGGACAGTAATATTGATGTAGATAAGAGACAGGATATATCTGACAGTATAAAGATCTTTTAGAGTACCTTTTATATCAACTGCCTTCCCACATCCACCACTTTATTAATACCAAGCAACCACTAATCTGTCCTCTATTTTGCAATTTTATTTTTTCCAATATGTTATATAGTCAGGATCATGCAGTGCACGTCTGTTTGACTTTTGTTTTCACTCAGCATAACGATATTCATATCAGTGCAGATGTTTATAGTATTATATCATCAATAGTATTCTACACTGCAGTTTAAACATCCATCCAACAAAGGACCTCTAGCTTGTCTCTAGTTTGGGGGCTATTACAAATAAAACTGCTATAAATTTTTCTGTACAGGTTTCTGAATCTCTGTAAGACTTTATTTCTCTGGAATAAATACCCAGGGGTTTAATGCCTGAATCATAAAGTAGTTGCACATTTAGTTTTCAACAAAACTACCAAACTGCTTTCTCAAATAGCTGTACCAGTTTACATTTCTACCAACAGGGTATAAGGGATCCACTTAATCCATATCAACTCTGGCATTCGGTGTTGGCACATTTTATATTAGCCACTCTGATAAATATCTGGTAATGTCTCGTTGTGGATTTAATTTGCATTTCTTTGATGATGCTGAGCATCTTTTTTTAAATTCATTAACTTTATTGGTACATTTTAGGTATATAATATGATGACATTCATCGTTGGGAATTTAAAAGTTTGCATGATATATCTTGGTTTTTTCCCCCCCATTCCCCTGCCCTTCTTTTCGCCCCTCTACCCACTTTGTTTTGGGTTTGTTTTTTTTTTTTCCTTTTTTCATATTTATTCTTACCTCTTCTCCTACCCTTACCACTTCCCCTTCCCCTTTGGGACTTATATTCCTATTATCTATTCTACATTTTGGTCCTTTTTTTACACTCTCTGTTTCTCACATCAGAGAAAGTATTCAGTATAGAACAAGGCCTCAGTGTGCATCCATTTAGCTATAAATGTCTCGAGTTTCTCATTCTTTCTATGTGCTTATTCACCTTGCACACATCCTCTTCACTATCATGAAACTTGCAATATTCTTATAAGAACATTTTATGTAAAGACTATGTACCATTTCCACTAACAATCTGACCATCTCACAGATAAGGAGACTACTTCACAGATGGACTTAACACCTTGCAGCCATGAGGTAACAACATGGATTCACATGTGATCACTCAGGAGTTCCGCACAAGCCTTGGGTGAGGAGGCCTCCAATTCTTACCCTGGCGTGGATGGTCTCCTTCCTTTGAAAAGGTCTCTTTTCAAAGGTTTATGGCTTCCTTATAGTTTCTTTTAATGCTTATTTGAATACATATATTTTATTGTCCACTAGACTTCAAGAAAATAACTTGTATCTGATTTATCATTTTTCACAGATCTTGCCACATTGGAGAAATGCTTAAAGCTTTATTGAATAAATGAATAAAAAGTTTTCTGGAATCAATAGGAAAAGGAAAAAGATGGTTTCAAGTTACCGGAGGAATTGGCAAGTGACACAGAGAGAGGCAGCAGAATGGAAGTAAAATAAAAAAGTTAACTCCGTTGATGGGGATCGATGGCAACCAATGGCAGTGGCCTGATTGACACCCCTCCATTGGGTTACAACTCCTTCTTTTATAGGGTTTTACAGCCTTGGTTAGTTACATTGCATTTTCACAGTTCACATTGCTGATACCCAAAACATGGTGATGAGGCAGTTGATTTTCAATCCTGATGCAGTTCTTTCTTAGGGGAAGTTACCTTTAAGAGTTATCCGTCTATCTTCTGCCTGCCTAGCAAGCCTAAGGAACCGAGTTTGATCCCCCAGTACAAAAAAAAAAAAAAAAAAAAAAAAAAAAAAAAAAAAACAAAATAACAAAAAAATCCAAGCTTTATTAGCCAAAGGGAAGGTAGTGTGTGTTTGGTCAACAAAGCTAACAATGGTTCTTTTTATTTACAAAACTTTTTAGGGAGAGTAGATGCCTCTGGTGCCAGTTAATTCTGAAATAAACAGACAGAAGGGCAAAAGTTATCTTACATTGCAACATTTCATAGGTTTTCGCTATTAAAGTTTTCTCTATCATTCAGTCTCTCTTTCATCTAGTTTGCTCACTTAACCAACAGTGTCCAAACGTGCAGTAGCAAAAAGGCTCTTGGATCAGTTTAGGCAGAAGAAGCCAAAGGGACCTAGGCTTGCTCTCACAACACTTGATTTGAATAGGAGGATGGAAATCGATTGTATAATATCAGATTCTAATAGACATTGTAAAGAAAAACAAGAATAAATTCAGAGAATAAAGGGTGATCATACTTCATGACAGATTTTAGAGCAGGGAGGCAAAGAAGGCTTCCTTAAATAATTCACTTGCAATGAGCTTTGAAGAATAATTTGGAATTAACTAGATAGAGAAAGAGAAGGAGAGAACAAAAGAGACAGAAAGGGACAGCAGGAGAGTATGTTAAGAGAGATGTTTCATTGTTTCATGAAGGGGACACAATTTGAATATATAATGTTTCAGACACACAAAGGAATTTGCTGGTTGGCAACACTAACAGAAGTACAGAAAACAAAATAATCCTGAACAGGTGGGTAGGGGCCAGAAATGCAAGTACCACAAGTCCTTTCAGATACTGTTAAAGCCTCATATATTAGCACCAAACCAGTATAGAGATGACCTATAGACGATAATCTCCAGACACTTCTTATAGCTTTAATATTTTATTAATGCATATTAATTGCATATATTAATGGGCTCAGTCTTTTATTTCTGTACATGACTACAGCAATCCTGATTAAATACAACCTCTCTCCTACTCACTCTTCTCATTCTGTAACAACCATTATTTTTGTTCAGATTGACTTATTTTAGCTTCCACATATGAGCAAGAATAGGTGCTACTTGCCTTTCTGAGTCTGGCTTATTTCATTTAACGACTCCCAGTTCTATTTATGTTACAGAAAATGACAAGATTTCATTTTTTTTTTTTTATGGCTGAGTAACACTCCACTGTGTATACCACATATTTTCTATCAGTGGACACCTAGGTTGATTTCATATCTGGGCTATGTGAATAGTGCTACAATAAACATGAACATTCATGTACTGCTTTGGTATGCTGATTTCATTTCCTTTGGCTATGGACCCAGAGGTCACAGGTCTAGAGCACACAATAGATCTACACTTAAGGTTTTTTAAGGATCTTCCCTACTTTCCTCCATCATAGCTGTACTAATTTACCTTCCCACCAACAGGATAGCTTATCTCCACATTTTAAACAGCATTTTTAAAAATAGTAGCCATTTTAACTGGAATGAGATCCATTTTAACTGGAGGTATCTCCCTGGAGTTTTGATTTTCATTTCTTTATGGTTGAAGATTTTAACCATTATTTTTTCTGATATTTGTCAGCCACACTTGCATTTCTTCTTTTTGGAAACATCCAGATCATTTGACCATTTTTAAGTTGGATTGCTTATTTTTTATTTCTGTTTTCTGAGCTTCTTATTTATTCTGGATATTAACACCCTGTCAAATGATTATTTGGCCAAATAATTTTCTTCCATTCTATAAACTGTCTCTACTCTGTTGTTTCCTTCACTCTCTAAAGGCTTCCCTCAAATGTAATGTCATACGTGGTCTTTCTTTTGGTTCCTGTGCTCTTGGGAGTCCTGTGCAGAAAATGTTTGCTTGTATCAATGTCTTAAAAGTGTTTCCCTATATCTTTTCTGGTCATCTCTGAATTTCATGTTTTACACGAGTAATCAAAATCACAGAGACAGAAAGAGGGTGGTAGTTGCCAGGAGCTGGGGGCGAGGGGGAGAGGAATGGGAGAATTATTGTTTAATAAGTATAGAGCTTCTGCTTTATAAGACAAAAAGATTTGAGGAAATAGTGATAATAATGGTTGCATAATATTATGAAGGTATTTAATGCCACTGACTGCACAATTTAAAATGATACTAAGATATATTTTATATAATGTGCATTTTGTCACAGTAAAAAGCTTTGGATGAAAAAAGAAAAATTAGGCCAATAAAAATGTCCTTGTTATTTATTTTACTTTAATAGAAGAGCTTTAAATGGAAGGAGATTGATAGGGTGTGTGTATTAGATCAATACTACCAAGTAGAACACACTGGGTGGTTTAAACCTCAGAGATATGTTACTCTCAGTTCTAGTGGCTGAAAGGCACAGCATGGTTATTTTCTGGTAAGATCTCTCTTGCTCAGGGACAATCATCTTCTCACTGTCATTACATGGTAGAGGTGGGAGATGTTAGGGCTTCAACAGAGGAATCTGAGGATACACAATCCAGTCCATAGCAGTCTGTTTTTATTTATTTGATGGGACCAAGAATATTTCAGGCTAAATATCAAGAAGAAGAAATAGTATAAGTTGATGATATGCCCATGATAACATTTCAGCTCATCACAAAGATAAATTATTTTCTTACCTCTATTTTTTCTTTAAATTTCTAAATTGACAATGAAATATCTGTGTAGGAAAGCGGGACTGCAGCTGGTGTTCATACTCCACTCAGTCTCTTCTGAGGTGAGGTTCTGGAACCTTAGTCACAGTTTGGGGCATGTTACCAACTCCCATAGGGGAGATTTTCCTCAGCTCTCTCAGCTGATAGCAAAGGGCTCTTCCTTTAAGGACCCAGACCATGGGTTTTCAACAGTTTGAGAAGAGCAGGCAGAACTACAAAAGAGCTCAGATGAAGATTCGCCTTCTAATATCTGGTTGTTCACACCTCCATGACAGATGGCAGGCTGTGAATTATGGCTGTTTAATAACACCTTCACTCTACTTAGCCTAATCTCCATGCCCAGCCACTGTCACTGTAGTTTCCTTTCTGATTCTTTCATTCTGGATTACTTGTTTCCCAGGGACTGATAGTTCTCCTTCATAAAGTGAAGGATACACTCACAGCAAGCGCTTGCTTTACTACCCTTTGCTGCCCTCTGCTGACCATGACTGGAAAGTATGTCAAGCCTGTCAGGCTTTTGGCCCAAAGCACAATTTGGAGATGAGTGAAGAGTGGATTTGAGATTGTACCCCTGATACTACATAAGTAAGGTAAATAACATTTTAAGCAATATTTTAAAAATTGAAAATAATTTTAAGAAATAAATTAACAAACTATGTGACTACATACTAAAATAGTACTTCTAGCTTGTATTTTGGCTCACAGTTTGTAGAGGTTTCAGTCCACAGTCAGCTCTCCACAGCAAGGCTGCATGGGCAGAGGGGCATCGCGGAGAAGCTGCTAGTGTCATGGTGGAGCCGGGAAGCAGAGAGCGTAAAAGAGCTGGGGAGGGAGCGTCCTTCCAGGCCACACCTCTCTATCAACCCACATAGTGTGATCACCTTCCAAAAGCTGCACCAGTGAGCACATCAGGCTTTGAGGGGACATCTAGATGTAAACCATATCAACCACAGTGGAACTTATTAAAATGGATCAACCTCATCCATCAATTATGAGAGGTGGGGCCTAATGGGAGGTGTTTAGGTCATGAGGGTCTTACCCAGCGTGGAATGATGTCTTCATTGTGAAGTGGATATGTTATCTCAGGAGTCCATTTGTTATTAAAGTCAGTCTGCTTGTTTGCCCTCCTGCCATCCACCATGGAATAACTCAGCTGAAAGACCCTCATCAGATGTGTCCCCCAACCTCTAGAACCATGACTTAAATAAACTTCTATTGTATGTAAACTACCCAGGCTCTGGTATCCTATCACAGCAGTACAAAACAGACAAGATGCTATCGAAAGTTGAAACAATAAGAAACAAGTTTTATCACATACTTAGAGGTATGTGATAAACACCAGTAGAACAAGGTGTTTTACAGGAGAGAAGTAGTAGGGAGAAGAAAGTCAGGTAGAGAATTAACTTTTCTTTTGATATCACTCTGTACTGTTTGATGTTTTTAAAATTTTTGTCTATGTATTAATTTATATTATAAAAGTTAAACCAAAAAACAATCTGAAACTGTGCAGCTGCTGCAGCTCTTGGGACTATTTCCTGAGATCTTTCTGAGACATGAAGAAGTCAAAAAAGAGCAACAGGCAAAAGTTTACGGTCTACAGTTTGGTTTTTCTGGAGTCTTTTGGTGTGTGCTTAAATTCTATATTTTTGGATTCTAACTTTTGACGATTTTAACCAATGACAGCTACAATCTCATTAAAGTTTTGCTAAACTTTTGGATCTTTCTGTTATTTCTTGACAAGAATAAACATGACTCACTGGCTCTTTCTGTGGGTTTTTTGTTTTTGTTTTTGTTTTTTTTCCAAAAAGTCCTGGCTTTGATCAATTACTAGCCATCAGGGAGTAACTTGACCTGCCTAGGTTGGGATGAAGAGTCTATGAAAGAGTTGACTTTTACTATTTCCAGAATGAATACAAGGGGATACATATTAATTAAGACAATGCTAAGGGAGTAGCATTCCTCATGTTTTCTTGAAGAAGAGTGGGTGCCCTTCCACCCTTCTAGGAGAACACAACAGAAATGTGGGAGAAGATTCCTCAAGTCGAATCCACAATCTCATATTAAAGTGCCAAAAGCATGAGACTAGACACAGGAAATGAAGAAACAAAGCCATCTAAATTTTCAATGTCTCATATGCCACTCCCTGAGAAATAGTTAATATACATGAGGGGTTTTCCAGAGTCATCACTCCCAAGAATAGCAAAATCACCTACATGGGAGCACAATTGTTTACGGGCAATTTCTGCTCCGTGAATACAGCAAACTGGCCTCCATGGTCTCAAACCCGGATGAGCTCAGATCCTCGCTGTCTACCACACAGGTACTACTAAACCATAACTGGCAACAGCTGTGTCAAACAAAACTATACAAATGGCTTAAATCTGGGACTTTTATATTTGCTTGTGATAACTTCTATAGCAGAGCTGCAGTTTATTCTATCATACTGATCCCTTGGAAAGTTCAACTAATTAATTTGAATTAACCTAATTTTGAAGAGGCTGAAGTCATATCCATTCCTTTGAGAGACAGCCCGGCATACAGCTGAAATTTTAGGACTCTCGGCATCTAAGTAAGACCTCCTGGCTGAGAATAAGCCAACTGTATTAACTTGGGAATGAAGGGATCTGGACTTTAACTCCTACGTTCTTTTCATTTGAAAGGGAATTCAGTTTGGGGGAAGTTTCATATTGCACAAAATTGAAACATATGTATGATTGGCCCAGTCTTTGTGTGTATTCTATGGACCCTGGTGTGCTATTTTCGACATGACTGGGCATCATTAGTAATAACGTATAGAATAGTAATGTGATTAAGATTAAATTGCCCCCCAGAAGTCTCCTGTGTTTAGAGACAGGGCTTTTGGAAGTTAACTGGGTTGTGAGGTCTCTAATTTAATCCTGATAACAACAGGAAGGCATTATTGGGAGGCAATGGATATTCAGGAGGTGGTGCATAGTTGAAGGTAGTGGTTCATGGGGGTGTGACCTTGGGGTCTCTGTCCTGAATCTCATCGTGCTGAATCTCATCACTGGCTCTCTCTTTTCTCTGCTTCCTAGCTGCTGTGAAGTGAGCAGCTTTCCTTGGCCACATGCTTGTTCTATGATATTTCTGCACTGCTGTAGGTCTAAAAGCACTGGAACCAGATGACCATGGATTGAAATCTCTTGATACTGTAAGCCAAAGTAAATCTTCCCTACATTAAACTGTTTTTTCTTAGGTACTTGGTCAGAGTGATGAAATGCTAAGACAAATAGGGAACTAATTTTCAGCATCTGGTGCTGTACGGACTCCTTTCTAACTCATTGCTAGAGTCCTTTGTGGGCAAAAAGGCAAAATGCTTAACAGCAGTTCCAGAGAATCTTACTATACAAAGAAGGTTGTAAGAACACACAGTCCTGTGGCATAAACACTTCCCTGCTAAGAGCCACCCTGGCTTACTTCTGAATTGCTTAAGTCTAAGGGTTCTGATATTTTCTAGCCTCCTTTCACAGTCATGTTTCCTTAAATATTTTTCTATATCTGTATATCACCTATACTAATACTGATATATTTCTTTAACTATTCAGTGTGCACTTTTGGAATCTTTGGTTTAATCCTTTTCTCATGATAAACAATGTGTTAAAATGTGTTAGTTAAATAATTCTTGAATGCAGATTGTGAACACAATTTTTAAACATGTCAGCCTGCTTTCTAAAATCAACTTAATGCCAGTCAGAAACACACTGTAATGTAAGTACAAGAAGAAGAAGCTGGCAAACACTAGGAGGAATGCTTATTGTTCCACCCCTCAGGTTTCTATTCCAATCTTGATGACAGAAAATGACATTGGAGGAATATTTTAGGCCTCATTTTCCACCTTCTCTCTCATTGCAGCACAAACAGCAAAGAAGGAATCTAAGCCTTATAGGAGCTCTGGGACAGTGCTAATGCTGCCCTTGACAGCTCAGTATTAAGATTCACTTCCAGGTTGGAGCTGGGCTGAAGGAAGGCAGACTTTGTCAGCAAACTCTATTTTTCCTAGTCTAAGGTTCACTCTCCTAACCAGCCTTCTTGGAGAACACTACAGTTTGGGTACTGGGTACTTATAGATGAATTAAATTTCAGTCCTCTTCTTTTAATTTCTCAAAATTGGTCAAAGTCTGCAAAGTGAAAGGGTAAGGATTTCATGTTCAACATAAACTTGAACATATCACTTGATTGCAAAAACAAGATAAATGAGTGAAGAAAATACTGATGGAAGAAAATAAATATAGCAAAATACCCTGTTATATTAATGGCAGCATATAATGAAAAAGTGCTTTTTATAAAAAGTTAATGCATCTTAAATTAGAACAACACTGAGATTCCATCTCACTCCAGAAAGAATGGCTAGGGCCAGGGATTTAGCTTAGTGGTGCCGCTGCCTACCTCGCAAGTACAGGGTCCTGAGTTCAACCCTCAGTACCAAAAACAAAAAATGCAGTAGCAGAAAGAATGGCTATGATCACTACTTATATAATTGTGGAATTCTAACACTATACAATGAATTATTTCAAACCAGGTTTACTTAGCTAGAAGAAATCTAAGTACAATGAAAAAAATTGCAAAAAAAAAGCCCTCCAAAACCAATGGCTATTATCAAGAAATCAATGAATAACAAATGCTGGCAGGGCTGTTGGGGGCGGGAGGAACCCAAGATTGCAGATAGGTGCAACTACTGTGCAAAGCAGTGTGATGATTCCTCAAAAAAACCTAAAATTAGTAGTTCCATTTGACCCAGCTATTTCCCTTCTTGGTACCTTCCTGAAATAATTAAAAGCATTAAACCACAGCAATATACACACTCATTTACAGAAGCACAATTTGTAATAGCTACATCTTGAAAACAGCCCAAATGCCCATCAATAAATAAATGGATAAAGATGTGGAACTGTCTTAAACAGTGGAGTAATACTCTGCCATAAAGAAGGATAAACCTGAGACATTTCTAGATAGCTGAATGGATCTCGAGACCATACTCTTAAGTGAAATAAACTGGACACACATCTAAATACCATTGTCTCTGGTATGAGAAACCCAAAGTACAAGGACCAATATGTATGATATATTGTACAAAAGGAAGAAAATGTTCAAATGGGAAGAACAAGGGAGGAGGAAGAGGGTAAGGAAGGAAAAGAAAAATATAGGAAAAAATAGAAACAAAGCTTTTATAAAGGAGGGGAAGAGGGGTTGAAGAGAGGAGGGGATTCAGTAAAAAAGAACCAAAATGCATCATCCTATACAGGTATAAATTCTCTATGAAGAATGTGATTGTTATGTATATCTAAAGTGTACCAATAAAATTAATTTAAAAAAAAGAATGTCAGTCCTCAAAAAAGGTCATACTTTTATTTCACACTGAAAACAAAAAAATTAAAAAGTGAATGCATCTTGATACTAAAACATTGAGATTACAAATTCTCTTTTCTGCAAAACCACAACTTCAGGTCCAACTCTCTCACCTTCCCAAAACTCCAACCTCCAGGTAAACAGGTATAAAGTACCTTACGGGTATCTGGCATACAGATGAACAATATCTACAAATATCCTTTCCCAGATCTGGAAGATATACACTGCACAGTCTGTTTTCCAGAACTATACTGGCTATTGCCATTTATAAATAACAACCAAGAACTTTAAGATACACAATATTTATTTTAGACTATCTTTAAAACCACTTGGTTTTTTTTGTTTAGACGTGGTCTATTTATATAGTCCAGTCTGACCTTGAACTATGTGGCCTCAAACTCTCAATGATCCTCCTGCCCAGCCTCCCTAGGGGTGGGATCACAAGTGTGCACCACCATGCCCAGCTGACCACTGGCCGTGAGACAGCCATTTCAGAAAGTCATCTATGTCCATATCTAGGTAGTTTTTAAAGATGTTTGAGATCTTTCCCTTGCATGGAAATGAAGTATGAATAATCCAGATTATACTTGGAGTTTTTTCAGCAGAGAAAATTCCAAGACAATAAAGATTTTGATCTAAGTTCCTCTGAGTAAACAAGGTTACATAGCAGACAGTACAAACATATGTAAAAATGGACATTGTACAAATAAATGAAACGGTTTCTCTGCCTTAAAAACAAATCAGATGTAGAAGACAAAAACAGGTGACATGGTAACATAAACTGACTTCTGTAATTAGAGGGTCAACACTGACACTTCTCTCTTTAGACCTTTTCTAACAGTTTTGTTGCTAGGGCTACAATGTTTTTGCCAGAGTGGAACAAAATTGTCAACTCTAATGGAGATTAAGTAGTTCGTCCAACTAGATTTTTTAAAATAAGCATTAGTGAATACTGCTGGCTTTCAAAGCCCTAATTATGAAGAATGGAATTTCTAAAGATTAGAAAACACAAATAATAAAATTTGAAATTTAACATTTTCATTCCATAGTTATTCTAGTATTTTATTATAATCAACATAGACAACTTAAAATGAAATTTCAGAGTAATAAATTATTTTTAAGTTAAACTGAAACTTCTCCAAAGATTCTGAATAACTAAGTTCATTTAATGAACAGTTCTTCCGATCAGCTGGAAAATTACTTCATGACTTCAAAAACTTCACACCAATTTATTCTTTAGTCAATATAGATAGGGTACAGGATAGTCCTCTTTGTTTGGTTTGTCTCATTCAGTGGTCAGTCACCCAACAATGCTTTATCTGAGGAAAGCGTAAATACAATTTACCCACTAAGCCATGCTCAAGTTTTGCAAAGCTCATTTTCCATGCTTGGTGACACTATTATTGTACTTTTCAGCACTAACACAAGAGAAATAAAATAACTCTTTAAAGTACCTAGCATATAATAGATAAGTGTTTTTTCCTCTATGTACTTAATATTTTTTTATAAATTCCAGTTATGCAATAATAAAAGCTAACTATTAGTTGTTAAGAGTAAAAAAAGAATTTCAACTTAATTTGAACATTATAACTCTAGTGACATCTGGTGGAAGATACAGGAATTGTAATGCACCACTAGATAGCTATTCTGATCTTTTAGGTAGAGTAAATTTAACATAAATTTCACATACTAAGCAACAAAAATGGAAGGTGAAGAAAAGAATGTTTAGGATATTTTAGTCCTTTAATAATTTTTTAGTTTATGTTTCAAAATACATTGAGTAATGAACACAGGAAACTAATCCATTCCAATAATAAATATTTATTCAACATGTATGTTTACATGGTAAAAAATAATAGAATTTATGGACCCTTTACATTGTTAAAATCTTTTTATTCATGATATGCCAATGAACCTTAAGTTTTTAGATCATAATTAACTATGTGGTATCCTACATACTACCTAAAAGAAGCCAGTTGTGAAGAGAAAATGGAATTGAGATAACAATCAAGAGACATCCAATTTGAGATACAGTAAAATGATGTTACTTTGTGAACCCGAAAAGGTACAAAATAAAATGCTGAGCTAGGAATGGGCTTGAGTTTTGTGACCAGAAGAGCATGCTATGATCTAATAATATTGTACATGGCTTGTAAACTAAAATTCTCGGGCCGTATCCAAGCCATCTGGTTTTTGTTGCTGAAACAGCCGTACTAATTCATTGACATAATGTCTATAGTCGCTTTCAGTGCTCAGTCATGGACATACTGTCTCTAGTTCCTTTCATGCTACGATGACTGACTTAAGTAAATGTAAGAGAAGATTCGATAAGCCTGAAAAGCCTGAACTATGTGAGATCTATTTACAGTTTCCAACCCTTAGTCCATAAAATCTCTCTCATCAGACATCCAGGTGCCCCTTATCCCCTATCGCCACAGAATACAGTTAACCTTCCAATTCTGCATCATTAGATTGAACCAACTTTACAGCACATTTTAAAATTTGGTGCCTGTACTGACAGGTAGACTTGTCATTTTCTCCTAAATACAGTTAAAACTACATAGGATTTTCTTGTACTAGACATAAGTAATTGAGAGATGATTTAAAGTGGATGAAAGAATACTACATTTTATAGAAGGGGCTTGAGCAGCCTCAGATTCTGCTATCCAACCCCAAGGATACAGAGCCACAGACTAGTTGGGCTCTTGGACATCTTGGTGTGGCCACAGACCCAACCGGCGGGATGTCACATAAATGTAGTGTGAGTTTTCAAGCTAAACCTATGGTCCTGGCTAGCCACTGCCCCTTCAAAGATAAAATGAGAACAGAACCACTGTAGCTGAGCCGGACTTGCATGAAAAAAAAAAAGTACATTGTGATATTCTAGGGTTTTTTGATATGCAGTAAAAGCCAACAAATGCGAAAGGTTGTTAAACTTCTGCCTAAAATATACTGACTGCCAAAAAAAGTATATACACTTCAGAAAAACTTGTTTAAACATTTTAGTATTTTCATCTGAGGGATTTTCAAGGACACTGCATATTGCAGAAACCCATTACACTGCCAGCCCTTAGAGATGAAACTGAAAATGCACATGCAGCAATTTTAACGGACACCTTGACCAAGACTACCCAAGCAGCAGTTCACTATACTAATAAATGTCTCGAAGCTAATGGCCACCACTGAGTGGTGTACCTGTAGCCAAAAGTAACTCTTATTAAACCCATCATATCTCAATCATATCTCAATCAATTTAGTATTAAAGTATTTATGTGTTTTTCTTTTCCTAAACTGTGTGTACACTTTTGGCAAGACTCTATATTCCCATGAAGCTTAACTTCTCTGACTGAAGACACCGGAAAGATCCTGAAAACCAGATGTGGTTTAGTCGCTTCTAGACTGTTTCACACTTTGATGGGATCAACTAGAACATTTCCTTTTTCTACCTATGATAAGCAAAACTGAGTCACAATCAGGCCTGACCTAGGAATCTACCAGACTGTCTCGGAATCTTACCTTTCCTATGTTTAACATAGTATGAGAGCCTGTCAGTTTTTTTGGGTGATGATTTAAACGTCTTCTTCCTAAGTAGAGCCTTGAAGAGGGAGGGACAAGGATAACTGGGGTCATAGACTAAAGCTTTTCCAATCTAGCTTTGTACATGAAGCTCAGTTTGACTTACTCAACTGCAAAATGTGTATCTCTTAAGGATTAAGAGAAATAATGGCTCCTCGGAAACTTCACGTGAGTTAATACGTTAACCAGCAGTTGACATGTAAATGACATTGGTGGGGGGAGTAATCATAGTACATGCTCACTTTTAAAAACATAATTTCACAGAATTTAGTCTTACATCTCAAATTCTTAAGCCTTTTTAAACCTTTTTAGTATCACTCTTCAAAACTTCAAGCTAAACATCAGTAATCCATTTTCTTCAGAAAGAAACTCAGGATCTACGAATTTGTCATAGAGAAACCTGTAAACTGTCCTTATTCTTAGGTGTTCAGCCTTTCCTTTGATTCTCTATGCTATCTTTCCATAGCCAGTTTTTGTTTCCTACAAGCAAGAGTGGTACAATGACTACAATGCTGGTATCTGGGAGGATTGCTGCAAGTTCAAGGCCAGCCTGGGCTACATAATAAATTCAAGGTCAGCTTGAACTCTACATAGCAAAACCATTTCAAAAAACCCCCCACAAAATACTGTTTTTTTAAAATAAAAACTGGAAAAAAATCTCCTGTAAAAGACTGAAAGTTTCAGAAAGGCCAAGACCTTGTTTCATTCATCTCGGCACATCGTATGTAGCATCCTGCACATTAATAGATGCTATATATGTAATGCTGCACGATTAATACAGACTATGTACACGTACCTAGCAAAGGTTAAATGAGATAACAAATATAGAGAGCTTAGAATAGTTTTTAATAGCAGTGTTTTAAATTATTACAAAATAAAGAAGATTAAGATTTGTCTTAAAATGACTTTGGAAGGACAGGTAAGAACCAAGTAGAAAGAATATACTGATAAGAGTATAAACGAAGACAAAGAAAATAAGTCTTCTGTTTAACTACGTAAGAAAAATCAGTCTATGTGTATAGAAAGGTACTACAACCCAACATTTGCTAAAATGAACAGCAAATGATATTTGTATTTCTACAATAATGCTTTACATCTACTTTATGAGAAGGAAACTTACTTTATAAGCAAAATTTACGCAGTAGACTGAAAGTACCTTTGTAACTATTCAACTTTGTATAACTGTATATTCTAAAACTTAATAGGCATAAGAAATCATTTGCTACACTGAGTCCATTCTACCATTTACCTGTTAATATCATATGAATATCAAATTATTTTAAGACAAATTTAAAACATAAAAGATTTAACTTTATTTCATCATTGTCATTAAAAGCTTGATTTTTAAAAACATTTTTAACATTTACACATTTATAGCAATTAAACAATACAAACCTCCATTGCTTTATGGGTTTGAGTTATATAAATTAAAAATCAAATAATTACAAATTTTTTCTATATTGGAACTATATAATAAAGTGACAAAAAGCAACTTTAGTACTTTCAGGATCTAAACAAGGATTCTGAATTTTCACTTTCCTTGTTTTATCAAATCTCTCTATCCAGCTTAATATTTAACCAAGATGAGTAACTTTATACCAAAAGACTTTCCATCTACAATCACCACTTTCAAAGGAATTCCCCTTACAATACTGATGAAATCTATTGGTTCCTCATGAACAATGTGCAGTATCCTCATGTTAGCCCGATGGTAAGTCAAACAGGCACTTTAAAAAATGAAACAATTATGCACAGTTCATTAAAGTATAATGTTGGTTTTTCCCATCGAAAAATTAACCAGTGAAATAAAACATCAACTATAGTTGACTTGGTTTCAGGAAAACCACATTTGAGAATTTTTTCCATTACATTACTTCCCTCATCTCATCCTCAGTCATTGACAGGGATTTTGTAGGCCACCATACTATTTACTTTGTGGATTGTAGTAGTAAATGAACGAAGACGGACTTCCTCAGAATTGGTAATGAACTGTGGTCCCGACTCTTCCCATTTTTCAGGTACAACCAAATCTTTGTCTGTATAAATCAGGAGGTCAAATGAACCTAAATTGGGGAAAAGACCATTAAAATACTCAAAAGTAAAACTACCTTCTCAGTAACTCTCATAGTGACACATTTTGAACCACTCAATATTAGAAAAGATACTTTAGCTTGGTTTCTAATCATTAATGTTTTCCTCAGTGAAATTCTTAGTTCAATAAATACACTCTTCTATCTTAGCTTACAAAATGTTCAAGATTTAATTAAAGAGAAAAACTATTAAAAATAAAGTTAAGTGTATTATCACATGAGAAAATATAAATATAAGACACCAAAAAAACTGACATCTGAGTTCTATCACTGCTGTAATCCAGTGCCCAGAATAGCGGCAGGCACATAGTAGGCATCCGGTAAATATTTGATGGAGTATTTAGATAAAACAGCAAGATACAATATCTATAATTGCAATATATAAAGTAGTAGTGAAAGGAAAACAAAAGTAGTGAAAGGAATTTTAACAATGGGTGCTATGGAATACTTTTTCTTTACTCCAGTATTTCCAAGTTTTCTAGACTACGTATCATTTTGCTTTGTAATGCTTTTTCCCCCAACTATATTACATGGTATTATTATGAAAAAAAATTAATAAAGGGCTAACTGTTAAAACAGTACCTTAGTCTTTTCCCCAGGAAATGTAAATCATAGAAAAGTTACTAATACTTACAAGAAACTTCTAATAATGGAAGAAATGTTACTGTAGCTGTGATCTGTCTGATCACAGAACGAATTTCATCCTGGATAGCTTTCTGAGACTTTTCTCTGGGAGCACTATCAAAAAAAAAAAAAAAAAAAAAAAAAAATAAATTAATT
>NW_022900950.1:17436884-17446110 GCF_012274545.1 Fukomys damarensis | reverse complement strand
AAAAAAAAAAAAAAAAAAAAATCAGTTAATTCATTTTAGGTTTAATATGTTATTTTGCTTCCAAATTCAAATGTCATGCATTTAAAGAGATTTTTAAAAAATTATCCTAAGGACCCATACTTTTATAGGCATAATACATCTTTTATGGTTTCATTTATCCCTCTAACCATCTTTTAGGTCTGGTTTTAGTATGAAGTTATTTCATATGAGATGAATAAAAAAATTGCAAACTACTTCAATTTAAGAAAACTTCAATCTCTCTTAAAAATAGTAACTAAAATATTTAATTTGTACAGTGGTCCCTGGAATTACATTTGGCCTGACAGATGAACAACTTAAGTTACAACCAGCATTTTAGTTTTAACTTATCACCAAAGTCTCGAGTTATGGGCTGAATGCCAGCTGCTTGTGCTCGCAGATAGTCTCAGATACAGACTGAACCCTTATAAGAGTTCTGAAAGCAACATCACAACATCCTTTACAGTGTGGGGTTGAGAAATCAGGGCCAATGTCTCTCTAAGGACATTGAGATCTGCCTGTACACAGGAGAGACTTTGAAGGCCGAGTAGAGGAGCCTGAGCCTTCATTAACCAGCCTGAGTTACAACTAAACCTTGTGAATGAACGGAGTTCGTTAAGTCAAGGGTCCACTGTATAATCATTTTGGCATTTTTAGTAATGCCTGAATATCAAATTTCCTGTTGGCTCAAATAAAATATTAACTTACATATTATTTTTATAAGCTAATATTTTCCTGAAATACGTCAAAAACTTATGAAGAAAACTAAATTTCATTGTAAGAAATGGTTCTAAGTTTATAGAAAAGCATGCCTAGGACAGACAATGCTAAACACTACGATGGGCACTTCCCATCTAAGGAGTGTAGAACCTTCAGAAGTTTATAAGATGTCTTAGGTAATGTATGGCATGCAATGAAGTACAACAGAGCTACAACTTAAATTGAAACAATCTAGGATCATCCCTTGTAGTTAAAAGTACCTTTGAACAACTGATTAAATGGCTTACCTAGTATATCTAAATATTTATTTTTAAATATATCACCATAAATCCCCAGGTTCAAATTTCACTGATTCAAACTACAGGCAATTATATTAAAAGTATCCTAACCATACAAATTAATGCCATACTAACATGAGCACAGGAATTTTCCATAGGAGTCTGAAAAAGAAGACTCACCTTACAAACAAACTATATATGACACTAGTTCAATATAATTAGAACTCACATAGAAATAAAGCAAATACTGGAAAAAAAAAATCAAAGTAGGAATATTTTAAACCATACTTACCTGTCATCTTTTGCAGTCTTGTCACACTCAATATCAAACTGCCATCTTTCAAGGACTTCACCACTTTCAATATTTGAGATGACTACTACAAGTTTCTGAACGGAACACTTGTACAACCAATCTGCAACAAATAACAATGGATTTTTATGGTCCACTGCATTACAAAGCCAGTCACTTCTCAGGTCCTACTTCCCATCCTCAGGAAATTCCTATCACTGTAGATCTCCTCTCTCAAATAAGGTAAGTCCTCTATCAATAATCTAGCTTGTTTTTAAATTCTTAGTATTGGCAGTGATGTAATACTGTGTGCTGAAGACATTCATGAACATAGGATACTTTCACCTTAGGAACATAGTAGATGGGCACCAATCTAACCATCACTCCAACAAATTAAAATTATAACTGTGATATCTGCTTTGGAGAGGCAGGCAGTAAAATGAAAGAAAATGTGATTCAGGAAGGTGAGGGAAAGACTGCATGCATTTAGCTTTTAAGGATTTATGGCATCAAATACACAAAAATAGAAAAAGTAGTCTTTCAATAATGAAAAAGGATGAGAATGTGACCAGAGGACTGAACATAGACCAGTACAAATGCAATGAATCAAGAATTAGGTAATCTTATCAGAATGGGGGCCATCTGACCCAAAGCTTTGTGGACCAAATTAAAGAAATTATACTTTAAGAACCTGGGATGATATTACTGTTGAAGTAGGGCATTATGTAATTAGAATTATATTTCAAAATCATCATTTTGATTGTAATGCACAAAGTGGACTAGAGAGTATAAAAAGGGAATCTAGCGGTATCAGTTGATTAGTAATTCAAGCAGGAGATGAAGCACATAGAAGGATTAACCGGTAGAGATGGAGCAGAAAACATTACATGGTTAAAATATGTTAAAAGTCCCTAGACTAGTTATGGGGTAAGGAAAAATAATGATTAAGGCAGATGTCCAAGTTTTTCACTTGTATATCTTTGGACAATTAAGCCACTGATTGAAAGAGCATCAACTTTGAAGATGATCCTAAATTTTGTTTTTATTATGTTGAGTATGAAGTATCTCTGGAACAGAACATAAAGATAAAGGAAACACAGGTCTAGAATAAGAGACTTGGGTTAGATACAAGTTTGTAAGCCAAATACATAAAAGCTGTTAGTGAAGCTATGCACATATCAAATATAACACACATAGATTGTAAAGAGAGAAGAGGGCTTCAGAATAAGCCCTACATTAATCTTGGAATTGGGACAGCATATTCAGGAGACAGTCCTTTTGTAAAAAAATATCAAAAACAGTCTTAGCTTATAGGCAGAACAAAAACAGCCCACCTACTATATTCAGTCTGTGGGGCCTGCCAATTTGACATGTATCAACTTTTTATAATCCTGAAAAGAAGATTTGGTAGCAATCTGCAAGAGATTTATGGTGGATAGTAATGATTTTTTATTGTAATTTGGACAGAGATAAAACCAATGCAAAAAAAAAAAAAAAAAACAAACAAAACAGAGAAGTAAAAAAAGATACAACAGAAAAAACAAGATAAAGTCCTTTAAAGGCTAGTGGAAATAGGATTCAAAAGAAATAAACAATTTTACTCTAAGGAAGAGCCATTCTATTTTAACTAAAATAAGAAGTTAAGTAAGATCTAGATACACAAGAAGTAAAAAACCTCTGGAGACAATACAAACTACTAGCACCTTGGGCAACTCTTCTTCCACCAAATTATGAAGCATAAGAGCCATGGCTGCCTAGAGGTTCCAGGCCAAATGATAAGGGTGTAGCCCTATGATCACCAATTCTGGATGCAACTCTGGGAAAGTGGGCTGTTTCTGCCAGTGTTATCTGTTTGCACTTGAGAATGGAAGTCTATATACCCTCACAGAGGGCTCATCTTGCTATTCTGACAGCAATGATCTAAAACAGCTGAAGTTTTCTTGATCTTAACCATATGATGACTTTAGACTTCCGTTACAGAAAATTAATAAATTGTGTTAACAATATACTTTGTCAAACAGATAATGGGATACCATCATAAATATGTAAAAGTTCAACCTGTTTCTTCTGGACACATTAACTGCAAAAGCCATTTCTAAGTGAGTTCCTGGAGACTGTTTTGCTAAGCCATATTAAGATTCCTCACATAAAATATTCAGTCCATTTAAAATGTAGTGGGGACGGGTAGGGTTTCTTTGAATTTACATATTATATGCTTCGTCACAATTGAGAATCACTACATTTGAGATGGTGGCGTTTTCTTATATTTGTATATTTATAAAGAGCTGAAAAATGGCCAGTCGAGCTGTTTAAAAAGATGTGGATGCTAAAAAACCATCTGTAAAACTCAAAGTGTTAATAGTTAAGTACCTTTTAATTGTTCCACCACGTTATTGAGGTATTTTATGAGCTCAGGATCAGTAGTCACGAGCAAGGTGAGTCCATATTTCTGCACTCGAGTAAAGGTTTCAGATGGATATATACCACGCTGATATAAAATGCTGTTGATGCCAAATGCTGAAATCAAGGGAAATGAATAAGCTGTAAATGCCTGAAGAGCTTGCATGTCTGAATGAAAGCCTAGTACTTACAAAGTAGCATCAAGAAGCCTTAAAATCTTGCTTTCAAATCTCTGCACTTAATGCTGCAGGAAAAGAAAACTGTCAAGCTGCATTAACTTGCCACTGCTAAATCACACCTCGCTGTAATACAAGCCCAAATTCAGATTATGCGGTCAGGGATGTCCAGCAGTATACCGTCCAGCAGTATGCCTATTAGCAACGGTTTCCTCTGATACTCCAGCCCCTCCCTCACTTTTTCCTCCTTTTCTTCTGCAGGTTCGACCAGAAGGTCCCACTGGCCTGGGGGGGTAAAGTCCGCCTCACTTCGGTGAGGGCGAAGTCTGGGTCAGAATGCACCGTGGCGCCCGCCCCATTCACAACGCGTACTGAGATTCCGAGGGGCGGGAGTACAAGGACACGGAGGCTGGGGGGAAGGGTAGTCTGCAACTTAAACGTTCATGAAAAGGCCACACCGCGAGGCCCGTCTCCCTCCCCCTGGGGCAAAGCGGTGGAGGAGCAGTTTCCGTCTTCCCCAGATGCTCCCGTGGGCTCCCCGAGGCCTGGGACCAGGACGCCCGAGCTCAATATACCCGGCCTGCGCGAGGACTTACAGAAGAACTCGGCCACGATCTCGGCACTCCCGCGCAAAGTGATGCCCTGCTCCCGGGCGAGCTGCAGCGCCATGACTGGACTCACAGACTAAACCTCGCGGTTTTGCTCTGCAGACAGCGACTGGGCCGGGTTGCTGAGCACTTACCCGCCTAACGGTTGAAAAAAACGACGCAGCACGCCGCCGTCCCGCCCCTTGCACAAGCGCGCCAAGCCGCTAAGGCCCGCCCCTCGCAGCCCGCCCGCCTCCTTCCTTCCGGCCCTCCCCTCCCTCGCCAGAGTGGACCATTGGCGCAGGCGCAGTAGGTGGGCGTGCGTAATCTGTTTCCGGTTGTTTGCTGGGAGTAGGCGCCGTGGTAGATAACCCTCTCCTCTCTGGGTAAAGTGGGTGATTGGAGCAGAATCTGTGATATATTCAGACTAATGTGAACTGTCTGGCAGCTGAGCCTGATGTAGTTGAGATGCAGTGCCCGTGGACCTCTGGTTTCTAATGGATGGTGAAAACTTCCGCTGGATACTTTGGAATTTAGAAAAACTACCTGCATCCAAACCGCAGCCCCAGACCACATGATTTCCTTGTGACAAGGTGCTTTTCAAAATACAAGATTGAAGAGGCAGTCCGCGTTTCTGTCCCTTGTCCGTGAAGCCAGGCAAAGCAGGGTGGTGGGGAGTCCAACCAGGTCCACCCCCGCGCCGGACGCGGCTGGCCAGGAGTAAAGACCAGAAAGGCCCGGCAAAGCTGAAGAAATTTTCAGTGAACTTTGAGTCACAAATTAAATGAGTTCATGTTAAGGGTGGAAAGTATTGAGACGGTGCACAATTAATATTTATGTTAATTGTGAAAAAATGAACCAGTAAGGAAAATTACTAGAAAAATGAACTGACTAACGTCTACCAGGCATACTGTTAATTACACGAGAAACGCCTAAATGTATTAGTTTTTTGTCACTGCATAACAAATTATCGTAAATTTATGGCTTGAAAACGGCATGTTTATTACTTAAGTGATGCAAGAAAGCCTGCGGAGGGAATAGGTGTATGTTCTGCTTAGTGTCACACACACAGAAATCAGCCTGCTAGTTCGTTTTCATATCTGAGGTTTGTTGTCCTCCAAGACCTCTAGTTGCTAGATTGAGGTCCCTGTTGTCTTTCTAGCTGTTGTTAGGAGAACAGTCTTAATGTTTGCTAAGTAGCCTTTCTTATAATTCCAGTTTTTCTGACTTTGGAGAGAACTCAGTCCCTTTTGACTCATCTAATTAGATAAAGATATGTCAGAAAAATCTCCCTTTTCATGAAGTCCATAAACGTTTCTATTCCTAGGTTCTGCCCACACTCAAGAGGAAAGCATTCTATAGCGTGTGGTCCCTAGGAGCCGGGAATTAGGGATCGTCTTAAAATTCTGCCTGGTACAGTATTATGTATCTCATTTTGATGAGTTCGAGTAAAACATGGATGTAATGGGATGCCTTGACCCAGTAAAATGTTTCTTTACAGCCTTAAGTCTTGTGTGTGTAAATCACAATTTTTAATATGGAGAATAATGGTGTTGGGGAAATTAAGGAGTAAAGAACTTGGATGTCCATCCCCCCTTCCACTGGGAGCTTGGGCTAGGGTTAAAATTCTGGCATTAACTCTGATAGACTGGTGGTCACATTTATCTCCAGAATTTTATGCATAAACCCGGCAAGAATTTCCTTGGTTTTATGTTAATATAGTTTATAAGTTATCTGCAAATACAAATACTACTATAACCTGGAGATTCTAGAAGTTAATTAACTAGCAAAATATAATTTTTTCTCCACAGAGGAAGTATTTATGGTAGTAAATATCTGTATAACATGAGAAGATGTAAAAATAAAATTTGAAAGGTATGGTTTGTGCCTTTTGAGGAGTTTAGAATCTAGTTCTAAATGTGGATACTTTTTAAAGAAATTTTGAGGCTCATGGATTTAGCCTTATCTGGCTTCCGATTGCCTTGGAGGCTCCTTTTTGGATTACACTGATGTGCTGCATAATAATATTTTGGTCAGTGAGGGATTATATTTATAATGGTGTTCACAAAGACTATAATGAGGCTGAAAAAATTCTGTCATCTAATATTTTTACTATCCTTTTTCTATGTTTAGATGTTTTTAGGTACACCAATACCTACTGTTGGGTAATAAGCTGTACAAGTTTGTACCCTAGTAGCGAGATGTTATATTATATAGTATAGCCAAAATGTGAAATAGGTTTGTATAAGCACACTTCATGATATTCACAGTGATAAAATTGCGTAACAACTTATTGCTTATAACATTATCCCTGTCATTTAGTAATGCATGACTGTACTTTCCTAATCTGCTCCTTTTAGCAATTTGGCATTGCATGGGTTTGCTCTGGCTAGAAATTTCCTTTTTATCTGCTCAGATTCCTAATTAGTCATTAAGACCTATATATTAAAGAAATTTTGCTTGACCCCCCCCGACTATGTGAGAATTTGAACTAAAGTGCATATTATCAGGGAGTTTCATAATGCTACTCCAGAGGATTTCTTTGATTGTTAATAATTATGTAATGATTTGTATCATATTTACCCTGGTTTCTTGTGTCAAAAATCATATCAAGTTACAGTAAACCTCAAAATTTATGTCTCACAGAAAGTATAGCTCTCTATCCTGAAGACTTCAGACCAAGTGGTAAGGCTGCTAAGAAACTTGCCACACAGAGTTCCAGTGCTATTCATGCAACATAAAGGAGGTAATATTTTGACCTTTTTTATGATGGACTGTTATGGGTTATTTTTATTTATTTGTTTGCTTTTTATGGAAAATAGAACTGTTAAGCTGATTTGTCTATATTGGCTTAATCATACTAGCAAAGATGTAAGTATAAAGCTTAAGCTTGGTTATGATTAGAAACAGCATTTCAGGAAATCAGATGACATAATTTTTGGTTATATGGATATGGACAGTTTGCCTTGGGGTTTATTTAAGCCATGACCTCTACTTAATTCCTTTAATACTTATATTATCCATTAATGAATTCTCAATAAATATTTGTTGAATAAATGAACATTTGAATATTTTCCTAGAAAAAATTCATGGAAGAACCTAAACATTTTTCTAATTGGAGAGCAGCTTGGATAGGTGAATGAGGCTCCTTTGGGGAGTTTTGAATATATGAATTGACTGAACTGGAGGTACCAGAAGTTTCTAAGTTCTTAAGATTGACAAATTAAAGGATTATTTAAAGTTTTCAGTAACATGAAAGACATGAACACTACCTTTACAGAATGTTTCTTAAAATATTTTTAGCAAACTTTTCAAAACATTCTTCACATTTCCATTAAATCCTTACATGTATTGTTTAGGGAGAGGCTATTTTGACTAGGACAAGTGTCAAGAAAATTAAAGCCAAGTGCATAACCAAGCAAACTCATATTAATAAAAGAGATAGCTGTGTAGGAAATATCATAAATAGGCCTGCCTTTATTTCATTTAAAAAACAAAATACTCATAAAATTTTCTAAAGGTAGAAAAAATGGAATCATTGCAGAAAGTGACTTCATTAATGACTTAAATAATCTTATAGTTGAGGAAACTGAGGTCCCAAGTATTTACATAGTCTAAGATTCAATATCTGGTTAGTGGAAGATTTAGTAGAAAAACCTAGTGTTACTGAATTAATGTCCTCTTAAATTATATATATCTGAGCAATGTTCCTATTTTTTAAAATTTTTTAGTGAATTGTTTTTAGGCTAAGAACTTTTATTTAGTAACCTATGATATACTTGTTAAGAAAATGATGGTTACTAACCATAATGAATTTTATATAAATGCACAGATAGTTCCACGGTCAGAAGATGGCACTGTTTGCAAGTGTAATACAGTAATACCTTTTAAAAATTCAGGGCATGTGAATGCTTCAGTTAACATAAAATGAAGGAAAAAGTAATTTAATGGTTTTTAAGGTGTTTGCATATATGAAGTACTTCAGAATGAAGTGTTGAACTATATTACAGAACTGGAATCCTTTTAAACTTTAGCATATGTTCACACATACATATACTAAAATATATAAAAGTAACATGTATTTATTGAAATTTAATTTGCATGTTCATTTGCTTTTATGTGGAAAAAAATATTTTAGTTGATTAAGTCCTTATTCTCATAGACTTAAGAGAGTTTTCTATTAAATAGCCAGGAGAAATTATTTAAAAATTCTTGTCACATCATTAGAAAATAAATTTTACTTTAATTAATTATTCATATGATTTATTGTATATCTTGTTATTTTTTTAAATCTTGGTTTAATTATTTTTGAAAGTATCACTTAAAAGTCAAATATTTCTTATTTTAATAATTGGGATTTTATTATCAAGCTAAAAAGATATAACTTCTGAATAGAAGAATGCAAATTGTTGAGTTTTTTTTACTACCTATATTAGCAACTATACCAAGTTCCTGTTCAAAAGGGCTAAGTTTCTACTTCCTGATGTCAATTAGGCATTCTTACAAAGTAATTAAAAAGTCATGTATTTAAAAACTGTTAACAGGTGGGTTCAAAAACAAAGAAATTAGCAGTGTTTTTACATCCTTCCTAAAAATAGCAAACACGCGCCAGGTGTGGTGGACTATGCCTGTAATCCTAGAATTTAGGTGGCTGAGACAAGAGAATTGTTTTGAGTTTGAGACCAACCTAGACAACATAGTGAGTTCAAGGACAGCCTGAATGCATAGCAAGACCTTGTCTCAAAAAAAAAAAAAAAA
>NW_022900950.1:17435705-17436874 GCF_012274545.1 Fukomys damarensis | reverse complement strand
AAAAATAAAAAAAAGCCAAGCACAATATCTTTCAGTTAGTTTGGTATTAATTGTTCCTACCTTTTTATTAGTTTTGAAACTACTCATTTAAAAATTATAAATAGATTAGAAAAATCAGTTTTATATTTTTCAATTATGCAGATAAGAAGTGTTTTGTTTTGTTTTTTTTAATAGTTGATGCAAGCATACCCTGTCAGTAGCATGAATGTCTTTTGAAAAACATATTTCTTGCTCTTTTTTTTTTTTTAATTGGTACTGGGGCTTGAACTTGGGTCCTTGCTCTTGCAAAGCAGGCAGCAACACTACTGAACTAAATCCCCAGTTTGCTCATTCATTTTTAGAAGCCATCTTTTCTTTGAAAAACAAAATTATTGTTAATTTTTCTGAAATTCCTGTTAGCACAGTACTGATTGTTACCTGTATAAACAAAAGGTCCTTAAAATCTGGAATGCTTAATCTGATAAAAAAAAAACTTTTTTTTTTCTTTACAAGTAATCCAATATAAAATGGGCAAATTATCTGGATAGGTACTTTTCAGAGGAAGGAATACAAATGGCCAACAAATATGTGAAAGCATGCTCAGTACTTCTGACCATCAGAGAAATTCAAGTCAAAACTCCAGTGACGTGCTGTCTCAGCCTAGGTGGAATGGCTGTTATCAAAACCAAATAACAAATGTTGGTGAGGATGTAGCGAAAAGGAAACCATATATTGTTGGTGGGAATGCAAATTTTTTTTGCAGTCATAATGGAGAATTCTATGGAAGCTCTTTAGAAAACTTAAACTAGTTCTATCATATGATCCAGCTGTTCCACTTCTGGGAATATATCAAAAGGAAATGAAATCTGCATACCAAAGAGATACCTTCAGGCCCATGTTTATTGCAGCACTATTTACAATAATTATAGAATAAACCTCAATGCCCATCAACAGATGAATGGATAACAAATATGGTAGATATACACAATGTAGTATTATTTCACCCAAAAGATGAATGAAATCCTGTCATTTGCAACAAAATGGATGGGACTAGGGTATATACTGTTAAGTAAAATAAATCACACACAAAAGAAAAGTACTGCATATTCTCTCATATGTAGAAACTAAAAAAATGTGGACCAGAAAGTAGAATAATAATTACTAGATATTACTAGATATTGGAGGGTTGG
>NW_022900950.1:17413728-17435604 GCF_012274545.1 Fukomys damarensis | reverse complement strand
TATATAATATACATATATATATATATATACACACACATACATGGAAATACTGAACTCTTAATAAGTGCATCTGATACATTTTAATAAAAACAAGAATTTAAAAAATTTTGTGCACAAATGTTCAGATCAAAGTATAGAATGATAGTTGAAATCTAACCTACTCCTTGAGTTTCAACTTTGCTGATCAGTCCAGCAAAAGTAAATGAGACAATACACTAGGATTATATACCTGTGACAAATTTGGAAGGTACAGAATGTGATTAAAAATACAGTGAATATTTAAATTTTTAAAATATTTCTTTTAGCAAGAGATACATTACTATTAATCTCCCTCAAAACTCCCTTCCTTTGAACACATGTATCTCATCTTTCTTGCCACTTTCTGAAGCAGTTCTAGAAGTCCTTTTTCATGGGTGGTTTCTTTTAATTGCACCCTCCTGGCTGGCTTGATGTCCTGAATTGATTCAAAACATTTACTTTTCATGGTCGTGACTTTGGGGAAGAGTCAGAAGTCACTTGGTGCCAGATCAGGTGAATAAGGTGAATGAAGACACAAACAGTAATGTTTTTATGAGCCTGCCTTTCCATTGGATGGCATCTGAGCAGCAGCATTTGCCTCAATGAAAAGACACAAAAGGATCTCCAGAACTTCTTTAGAAAGAATGTCAGAATGCATCTGTTAACACATTCAAAGGCTAGATCTCTTTATATTTGACCCTAAATTTCAAGTCTTCTCCAGAGTCCTGGCCTGGCTGCTGGGTTTCTCCATAGGAACCTGTCACTGAGATCCAGAATCCCACCTCTAGAGACAGATTACATTGTAAACAAAAGCAGGAGGTACAGGCCTCTCTGGGTGAAACAGGCTGGGGCGACAAAGGGGAAATAAGATGGGGAAGTGGTATTGGGCCCCAGGCTTGGGCAGGCTTAGACTGTGTCAGGCAGGTCCTGTTAGATCAAAGAGGCCATAATCTCACGGCCCTTCCAGTTTTAGGTGCAGACTGGGCAGTAAATCACCTAATGACCTGGACTGGGCTAAAGAGAGATTTCTGAGAAGGCACAGTTCAGAGCTATAATGAAGGTCTCTGAAATGTTCCAGAATATTAGTTTGTCAACTTTAAGATATGTGGGAGTTTCACAATTTGATGCTTTTATTCTCTTTTTATATTTCAAAATGAGGTATCACAACTTTTCACTTTACAAACTTTTGACATTATATTTTCTGGCAAAGTGCTCATTTTCAATCTTCTGCTAAATATTTTGTGATCTTATTAAGAATATACCATCAAGATCTAAAGAAAATTGGTCCCACTGAATGAAACTTTTGTTTATTAACATCATTTTAGGCAACCACGATTCTGGAGAGTTGTAAACATGATAATCATTGTGACCCTTAAATTAACTAATTTCAATTGTACTATGTATTCTATTAGGAAACAAGTACATTTTGGGAATAAAATAATTTAACAGGGTCTTAGTTACTTTCCTCTTGTTACTGAGACAAAATACTCAGCATCCAAAGTTAAAGGGGAAAGGGTTTATTTAGCTCACAGTTTGTAGAGGTTTCAGTCCATAATTGACTGGCTCCAAGGCAGAATGGCACATGGCAGAGGGGTGTCAGAGGAGAAACAGTTCATGGCGCCACAAGATAACAAAGCAGTAAGGGACCTAAAAGCGTCTTTCTGCCCCTTCTATCTTATGTAGACTGCTAGGATTAGGGCAGTGCCAAACCAATCAGTGTACTGGTTTTGTACTCATATGCCCTTAATCCCAGCATCGCACACTCTAATTCAGCTACCTATGACCACTTGAGTCTTTGTGGAGACATCTAGACCCAAACCATAACAACGGAGAAGAGATATTTTGACAAATACTTTTAAACTATGTTGTAAATATAAACATGTTTGGAAGCTATTTTGATTTGCTGTAAATATTTAATTTTTAAAATTTGATATTTATTTGTGAACTGTACCTTTGTGCCATGCTTCTGAGTCTGTGGTTTTCAAATTTGGCTGAGCCATTAATTGCAATGGGTAAATATTCAAAGAAAAAAAATCATAGCATTGACACTAGAAAATAACTAAATAGTAATTGATAAAGGAGCAACTCTTTTATATGAACATTCTGAACAAACTAAAAGTATATGATAACATATTTTAAAAAACCATTTGAAAGCAGAAAATGCATCTAAAATAGCAAATGCAGCATTCAGTAGTATTGGATGGGTGGCTTTGCTGGACCTTTTTTCCTGTCTATAAATTAGACAGGTATTATCAAGATTTCCCAGATTTGGCAAGGTATAATTGTAATGACACTTTCTGTTTTAAAGATGTAGAATTTATGTGCTCAACCAACCTTTTAATATATCATTATAATATTGTTTTTGCAAATTGTGTTTGCATGCCTTTAGTTATATCACATAGCTTTTGTAGCACCAGGTAGTGGGGCTTCCCTCAAAACCAAATATATATCAGTGAGGCCTTTGAAATTATTAAAAGCAATCATTCATGTTTTGATTTAAGCAATGAAGTATCAGTCCATTAAAGAAAAGAAAGTGGCAATAATGATGAGACAAATGTGTTTTAAGCAAGAGTAAATCTTTTAAGGGTGATTAACAGCAGTGTATCTTTTACTGAAATAACTTTTTTTTTTTTGGTACCCGGGATCAAACTCAGGACCTTGTGCTTGTGAGGCAGGCATAATGCCATTCAGCTAAATCCCCAGCCTTGTAATAACATTTTTAATTCACTATATTTTGATAGCTCCTTTTGTTTTATATTAAAAATGTGTCCAGAAATGTTTAATTGGCTTCTGAAAAATAAAGTCTGGACTCTATATATTTTTACTTACCTGTATTAGCAATTATGCTAAGTTCTTATTGAAAGGGCTAATTAAATTTCAAATTTTTTTCAAATTTCCATATTTTCCATGGAGATCATTGTGGAGCTGTATATGTGGAGATGATGACTAAATATATAGTGTGGATTAATTTGTTCTTTTCATGATTTTAGGCCATCAAAAGAAAAGATTCACAGTTGGATTTCAGGGCGGGGGTCACAACTAAAAAAATGACACATGGATGAATAAAGGGCAGTGAAAGAAACTTAAAAGAAATGGAGAAGGGAGAAAATTCTGAGAAATTAATGTTATGAGAACCTATTGAGTTTGGGTTAGGTGGAAAATATTATTTTGGTAATTTAATATAGAACCAAGCACACATAATAATGACTGGGATAAAGTTATTAGATGTTATTCTCAAAAGCTCTTTGCTGAGCTAAGAGGAAGCAATTTGAGCCACATGATAGGGAATGGAATCTTTTGTAAAGAGTTTGGAGGTGATGAAGAAAGAGAGATAAGCATATGGTTTGCAAGATAAATGGAAACTGGGGAAGTAGCATAAGCAATAGATGTATCTTGGGAATTTTAGTCTAGTTTATTTAGGAGAAAGAACCAGAAGAACTATAAAAACTGAAATTGGCAAGGTCTAACTAATACAAGCATTCATTCAAGATCATAGAAAGTTGTCACATCAAAGACTCAAATGGATAATTAATCTTAGAGACGCCTCACTTGGGAAATTGAAAATGTGGAAGGAAAGGAAAATGAAAGTATAAATAAATTCTTATTTTTCATGAAATGTAAGTGAAGGATATTTTCTGCCTCCTCAGTGGAGGAGGCAGCAGGTTAGGCAAATTAGGAAGAAGAAAGAGTCAGATAAGTGGAAAGAGTTTGGGGGTATTTGTGGGGGTTGGGATGAGAAGTCAACCAAGGAGAAACACGTTATTCCTTGATAGCTATGCACTGAGTAGTATTTATCTCAGTGTGGTGCTGTGTGTTTATAAGAGGAAAAAAAGAAAAAAGAACATTTGTTTACCTGGTGAATGTGGGTAGGAGTGATCATTAAAAAAAAAATCACTCCCCTTAAAAGGATATAAGATAAGAACCAAGAGAATGCTATACATTGGTACCTCAGTTCATGAACATTTTTTTGGTGAACAGTTGGTTCACTAACAGAAACATTGGGCAAAATTTTGTTTTTGTTTCTCAACTCTTCACCAGAGGAACATGAATGTGTCCGTCTTTTCCAGAATCATGGAACGAATTAACCGAGGCACTACTATATTTGCAGTCATTGCAAAATGAATTTAAAAATACCTAGAAGAATATTTCTTGAAGGACATAAAACTCGAACAATGCTTAAAACTTTGTCAGGAAAAGATAGGTGTTTTGGTGGAAATGGTTTTTAGTGAAAGTTTAGTGGAGAACGTGAAGTCCAGCTGGACCATGAAGAAAAGGGAAGGAAAATAAAAAGCCTTTTCAGGTGTAGATGTATAGGGAGTACATTATAGACCCAGCACTTAAATTCAATGGAATAAAAGTGTGCAAGCATCAAACTAGCTCACTTTTCTCCTGGGACAGAGTATTGTAATCAGATCACATCTAAGTCCTTTCTGCCTTTGTGACAGATTAAAAGTTTGGAATCTTCCCAGCAGATATCAAAGAGCTGCTGAATTTTTTGAGCAACATAACTAAAGTAGTTGTAGTAACATCACAACAGATGTGAAGTATAGATTGGAAAGGTAGCTCTCTACGATTGAAGCACTAAAGACCTCACAATTTTAAATACTCATCAATGCAAATTCCAGTGAGTAATGTAATTACCAAGAAAAAAAAATCTAATTTTGCATATTATCTTAGATTCATCAATTTTTCACATTTTTCTTTTCCATTATCTTTGATTTTTGTTCTTTAGCTTCTGCCCTTCCTTTGATATTTAATCTGTTATCTTTTATGTGAACTTTCTGCTTTCTCTTTAGATTTTATTCAGAGCGTAAACATGCAAACTTCAGTCTCACCATAAAGAATTTCAATAAACTCATGGCTTTTGTTATTCAGTTCCTAATGTTATAGTCCGTAATACTTGCTAAGCTTCAGTAGTTACTCATGTTAATATTGCATATCATCCTATTACATAGGCTCCACAAACTTCATTGGGTTTTCCTGGTAGTAGGATTAAGATGAGCATATTAGATTTTATGGTTGTATTTGTGAGTGTAAGATAAGGATACTAGTTTTCGTGACTGAATTTTTTACTGTTTTAGTAATTTTTCACTCAATTTTTGATTAAATATGAAAGCTTTAATATTAAGGTCAAAACTCATATATATTCGTACTTTGGGTCACTGCAATTTACATGACTGGGTCTTTTGTCACGTTTTGGATGGATGACCTGAGTCTGATATATTGGTGAGTATCTTTCTTTGAAACACCAAGTTGTTACTTTGGTTTCTGTCCAGATAAATTGTTTTTATTTAATAAATAGCCTATTTTTACCTTCTCTTACAGTGACTGAATGTCCAAAAATAATGAACATTAAAATATATTAGGTTAAATATAAAAGGAAATTAAATATAAAATGAAAATTAAATATGAAATGGAAAAACCTATGGGAATCGTTCTTAGTCCTGGAATATCGACGTATCTACATACAGCATGTTTTCAATGCTATTTGAATCTGTAATGGCCTTCCTTTGAATCTATAAAAACTAGTAACTTCCTATACTAGTTTCTAAATATCTCAAAAATATTTTAAGCTACTTAAGTATAAATTCTCAGTAATTAATGCACAATGCAAATTGTACCAAAGGCAACAAAAGTCAAAGTTGTAAACTTGGCTTTTTAATTGTGAATGTGATGTTTTATGAATTATTCATACCTGCAGTAATGTTTGAACATTGCTACTCGCAAGCTTTTTCTTCTTTTTTCTTCAGTGAAAGAGGACAATCAAACTTGGTTTCATTTTGAGAGTTCAAGAAGGGGTGAATAAAAGAATAAAAAGTCATTCTGGAAAAAATGAATTATTTGAAAGCTCAGCTGGAATAAGGTATCTTAAAATTTTGTATAGGAAATCATATCTAACTTCATAATTAACATGATATTACATAATGTATAATCTAAACAAGGCATAATGTTTCTAACAGTTTTTGAATAACCACCTTTTCCAAGCATGACAGATTAAGTGAAAACAAAGGGAATGAACAAAAAATGGGAGGGGTCCTAAATGTGTATCTTCATGGAGAAAGAGGGCAGTACTTTGGGGGAGTGCAATTTACATGAGCATCTGGGTCTTTTGTCAAGTTTTGGATGGATGACCTGAGTCTGATATATTGGTGAATAGCATTAACAAAGGTCTGGTTGTCAAAGGCTAGGAAGAAAAATGCAATTAGCCACTGCAATGAGGTGATGTCTGTGTTTGGGGGAAAAAATGATACCTAACTGGCAATAGAAAATATGGAAATGATACCATCAGCAAAAAGACCAGAGGGTTGTGTGTGAGTGTGGTATGTTTGTGTATTATACAGTCAACTAAGTGAGGTATGAAAAAAAGTAATTTCTTAGGAAATATACCTGTTCCTGAGAAATGACTGGATGAAGTCAGTAAATTTAACTCGCAACACCATAATCTCACCAACCTAACATTTGTAATACTGTTTGTAACTTTTTAAAATTAGAACTAAATAAAAGTATGCTTGAGTTTAAAAGAAGTTTGCTCTTTTGTTGGTCTCCTTTTTTTTCTTTCTCTCTCTACAAGCCATGCTGTCCAGAGTAGAGAACCATATCTAATCTCCCAATTAGGTCAGGGCCCCAGGATAATCAATCTCCTTAACAGCAGATGCCTTGTTTCAGTAAATGAATGCTTGGTTTCCAAAGCAGTTTTGTGTTGAGAGAAGAGTGCAGTTGGCATGGGTGATTAGAACTCTTTTAAACCCTATAAAAAGCTTCTGTAGATTGTTTTATGCCCACACTTTGTGAACTGAAGTAAAGGCTGTAAATCTCCTTCTTGAAGTGACCATGCTAGGGACTTTATACAGCCTGTGAGAACATCTACATGCATATAAATGGAATTATTTGAGGTCCAAATTTTTACGTTCACTTGAATTAATCTGTGATTTTGATAAGATCTAAAACGAATATGTCAGTCTTTAGTAGGTGTCACATTTATTAAGTATATTCCTTAATAACGTCACTACTAGAGTAGCATTGTTTAAACCGAAAACATGACACATTAGCACAATTCTGTTGTTTGCCTAGTTGGACTACCTTTACAATTTTCTTTTTTTTGGTACCTGGGATTGAACTCGGGTCCTTGCACTTGCAAGGCAGGCCACCGAACCACTGAGCTAAATCCCCAGCCCTACAGTTTTCATTGTTTGAACTACCTTTGAGTTAGTTTACAAATTACAAATATTTTGGTACCTGGGATTGAACTCGGGTCCTTGCACTTGCAAGGCAGGCCACCGAACCACTGAGCTAAATCCCCAGCCCTACAGTTTTCATTGTTTGAACTACCTTTGAGTTAGTTTACAAATGCCTTCATAGCTGATATCTTTTTAGTTCATATTTGTCTTATATGTAAATATGTAGTATTTCTTAAGTTTTTTGGTTTTTTTTTTTTTGAACTCAGGTCCTTGTGCTTATGAGGCAGGCACCAAAACCACTGAGCTAAATCACTAGTCCCTTATATGTAGTATTTGGAATGACCTTGAAATAAAGAAAAAATAGTTTATAAACAATGAATACTAAGCCAAAAGTATTTATTTTACTAACAATTCAACTCATTAAATCTCAGATATATTGAGAAAATAATGAAACAAGTTTCAATCTGGTATACCCTTTAAAATTGTAATGAAGGTTTCCATAAATAGTTTTAGACAATTGTTACTCAAAATCTGATTGTTGGAGCCTGTAAGTGATTCTTGGAGTAATATTTTAAACAGTTCAGGAGTACCTATTTTCTATTTTAGGAGAACAAATTACATCATTAAAGGCATCAAGTAGAAACATTTACAAGCTAGAGGAGAAGAAATATTTCACCAGATTACTCTGGAGTTTGTAATTTCAATTTTATTGACTAAATCATTGGTTCTATCAGTTTTCATCCTTTCTTAAAAGTTGTTTGAATCTGCCTAAACTATGGAACTACAGTGCAGGTTGAAAAGACATCTGAGGAAAAATTAAGAAACAAGATCTTTTAGAATTGATGCTAATTACCATTGACACAGCTTACATATCAATAAAAGTATAGGATTGCATTACATTTTAAGTGAGATTCCGTAGCTAAATTGATAGATAAGGTAAGATAATTAGATATCTTGTTTTTGTGGTACCGGGGATCAAACTTGGGTCTTTGAGCTTGCGAGGTAGGCCACGGAACCACTGATCTAAATCCCCAGCCCAAGATAATTAGATAGCTATACAAAGTTTTGAAAATACATTCTTGGTAATGAATGAACAAAAACCACTGTGATAATTCACTTCTGCTTATTCTAATGTGTAATAGTAGCTTAATATGTCCTAGTAGAATGGTTTGATATACTAACAAGTCTTAACATTTTTAATTAGAAAATAATTTGGTGTATAGGTCTGTTACTTAGCTACATTTTAGATTCAGAATTTGATTTAAATATTATAGTATGTAAGGCAGTTCCCATTTGATTTGATGAAGCTAACATTTGGTTTTTGACTTAGATTCCAGTGACTTTCAGACTCTAGAAATTTCCAAACTAAAATTCTATCTTATCATGGAGTTCTTAAAGCTAAATTTATGCATGTGTTATTTATTTCTTACATAAACAGGCATGCATTCACATGCATGCACATGTACACACACACAAGATACGAAAAAAATCTGAAAGAAACATACCAAGATATGAACAATATATTTGGGTGGATAAATTTGAGTGATTTAAAAAGTCTTTATTATAAAAACATATTACGATGTTTGTACAACTAGAGAAAAATATAGCTATTTTCATTTTAAAACAACATATATAATCCCACCATAGATGGTATATTGTTTGGCAATAATTTTTTCATGACTTCACAAATCTCTGTAAAAACATGCAAAGGAAATAGCTTGGTCTCCCTTGGTACTGCTAATTTGGCCAGGATATTGATAAGAACTACTCAGTGAAAGTTACAGTGTAATAACTGTGAAGAGTATGTTATGCTTACATCACCCTAGGAGTGGTCTAAGATAAGAAACAATAAAAGGTAAACAAATTCTATCTATCCAGGATCTTGGGATTCATTTACCCTCTTAAAAATTATTGATTACCAAAGAGCTCTTGTTTATACAACTTATAGCTGTTGGCATTTCTTACATTAGAAACTGAAACAGAATTTTAAAATATATATTTATTTACACATTCATTTAAAAATAACAATGAAACACATTCCACTGTCAGCATAGTATAGTTTTTCTGAAACAAAACAATATGTATTTATATATATGTGTAGACACACGTGATGAGAGGAATAGGAGTGTGCTACCTTTTTATAAGTGTCTTTAATGTCCAGCTTAATAGAGCTGGTTCTCTTATCTGCTCCCGCATTTAGTAGGTTGCAAGGTGGCATTTTGGTTGAAGTCTATAAAGAAAGATTGGCTTCATATGAACATGTAATTAGAAAAGAGGAATATTTTTAAAACTTTTTGAAATGATTATAGATATTCTTTAATATTACATTAATTCTCAAGTGATAGTTTTAGATTCATTTTGAAATCTGAGCCAATGTAAATAAAGTTTTATAACTTTGGAATTTAACTGTTTATCAAGGAAGATTTCTAAAATCTAAATTTTGCTTTAAAAGTATAATATTCCAAAAAATATGATAATCCAATCAACAAAACAACCCCAAACAGATTCTGAAGGGTATGGTATTTGCTTTTCCTTAAAGTATTTTCTTAAAAATTCAAGAATCACACAAATCTCTGATCCTTGTTTTTAAGCTTTTAGATAAATTGAGTTTAAGGTTTATTATTGATTATATGAACTATTTATTAAAGCCTTTGTTTTTCATCATTTTGGTTGTAACATGATATATATTAACTATGCATATATGAACAGCACAGGAAAAATGTTTCATCAATCATACTCTAAACATGTGTAATCCTTTTAAATATAAAAGAAAGTATTTTCTAAACAAAACCTTTGTTTGAGCCTGAAAACCAAAATATTGATTTGTAAAAGAAAATGTTTGTTTCAGTAGTAAATGTTTATACCCAAATCTGAAACCAAAGTACACATTTCCTTTCATGACACTTGTATGATATGTCAGACATTATTAAAAATAATTTGGACGTGCCCACATGTGGCTCCTTTCTTTGTAAACATTTGCACAAGATGTCTGGACAGTTAGCTGATTATTAAAACTCTTTAAAAATCCCTGTTTTTCAAAATTAGATCTGGTTGTTTCTGTAGCACATATCCTTTTTGAATGACAAATGAGATAATGCCATTCTTTACTCACAGGTCAAATAGTCCTTCTAGAAGATGTGGCTCTCATATTATTCGTGATTCTAAGAAAACCATACTTTGCTCTCATACTTGCCACCTTAAATGCCACCTTGGATTCCTGTCACTGCACTCATTGTGGCTTAAAATAATTTGTACAGTCAGCTAATTAATGTCTGCATATCTGACAGAGAGAGAGAGAATGAGAGAGAATCGCTAAGAGACTGACTTGAACAGAGCTAAAGAATCACTAATGGGACTATGCTGGGTGAGATTGGCATTTCCCAAAAGCATGCTGTAAGATCAGAACTTGACAAATAGTCCCCCAAAACAATAGGAAAGTGAAAAGTCAGACCAAGAAGGGAAGGAAAGCTTATTAATGATTATCAGTATAGGCAATCAGGATCAAACTAATATGCTGGAAGCTTCTGTGGGTTCCCCCCAGGAAAGGTCTGAGCCAGCTTTCTTTGCCACTCTGTGTCCAGGACCTAGCACACAGTTAAACACATGATAGCACTCTATTCTAGTTGCTGAATAGATGAATAAATGAATACTGATGAGCATTTGTATACATTAAATGTTCCAGAAAATTTTCTTGTACCTTTTCTACCTTTGGGCTTCTCCATTCTTAAAATTGGCTTATAGGATGACTCTCAATTCTTTGTTCTGTGTTTTCTCATGTCCTTGACTATCCCATTCTTGCCTTCACCCATGCTTTTGGTTGGTTGTTTGTTTTGATGTCAAGGTGTTGAAAACAAACACTCAAGACAAGTTCTGTCTTTTTCTTTACTATTTTTCTCTTTTACTTATTTTCTCTCAATTAGCATATGATTGTCTGTGATTGTTAAATCTAAATCTCTTATCCCAGTACCTTCCTCAAACTGTGATTCAGTATCTTACGAGTATTTCTGTACATTTTGCCAGATGCATATCCTTGGAAACCCATATATTGGTCTATGAGTAAAACATCATCTGTCTTTTTTGTTTTAAACACCATCTTACATACTAACTGAGTTTTATTTAATGTGAGGCATTGTGAATATTATCTTGGTTGCTTTGTATTTTTGTATTGTTTTAAATATTCTTGAGTTTTAGTTTTGAAAATGGCAAGTTGGAGACTATTTGATCTTTTCGAGTTTTGCTTCTAAGATTTGTTAGGCAGGTCTACATTTATGTTTAAAGAGTCAAATTTATCCCACTGTAGAAGCAAAATTGTTCTAAATAGTCTGATTTATGACCCTTGATTACAAGGTTTTTTACTCTCTGGCTGATGGATTAGGCTTTATTCTTGACTCTGTTTTACACTGCTTGACTCTCTTTTCACACTGCTTCCTTCAGTCTTTCCATGTGGTTCTTTTGTGCAGTGTATTAGTCCGATTTTCATTGCTATAATAACATACCTGAGGATGAGTAAATTATGAAGAAAAGAGGACTATTTAGTTCACAGTTTGGAAGCATAAAGTCCAAACAGTATGGTTTCAACGTTGGTTAGGGATCCCTTGCTGCATCACACAAGGTAGAAAGCATCATGTCAAGTGTGTGTATATGTAAGAGGTCAGAGAAACCATGGAGTGCACAGACTTGCTTTTATATAACCTTCTTGTAAGAATTAACCAGGGTCCTGTAAGAACTATATACATTCCTTATGAGCTCATTGCCTCAATGACCTAACCTAACCTCTTAAAGGTTCCACAACACCTCTCAACCCCACCACACTGGGGTGAAGTTCCCGACACATTAACCCTTAGGCTTACTGAAACCAAAAAGCACCTGACCTTGAGGTGATCCTGTTGAATACTCAATAGGATCTTCCTTATATCTCAAGAGGTCTCCCTTTGCAAAATTTTGTTCTTTCCAGTACTGAGTAATGCAAACTCTAATGACCTTTACTTTTCTGAACTCTCAGTTCTGTTGCCTCAACTCAGGCAGATGTCTGGGCTTTGATGGGGCTCCCCTTCCCTGTGTCACAACCTGGAAACTTTCTTTAGGCAGTAAGCTAAGCAATCAAAGGACTGACCTCTAATTTCCGCCGACTTTCAAGATTACTGCCCTTCACTGCCTCATATCCAGTGTATCTAGTGTTCTACGTTTTTTTTTAACTTTACAGTTGTTTCAAGAAAGAATATCAATATAGCCCTTGTTAGATAATTTTTAATGAAAGGGAGATCCCATTGATTCATTTTCAAATGTTACACCAGCTTTACATTCTGTGTAAACCCCACTTGCTTGTTGTGTATTATCCTTTGTTGAAGGATATTATTTGTTGAAGATGTATGATGGGGTTTGTTAAAGAATTTTTATATCTGTGTTTATAAGGGATATTGGTTTGTTCTTCTCCTGTAGTGTCTTCATCTAATTTTGTTCCTGAGTAATACTGCTTTCTTAAAATGAATTTGGAAGTGTTTTCTCCTCTTCTAGTTTTTAGAAGAAGTTGTATAGAATTTACATCACTTATTAACAATTGTCTACATTTTAGTGAAAACATCTGTAGTTATTTCAGTCAAAAGGTCTTTAATGGAAAATTAATTTTTTAATAGATATAGAACTATTTTGGCTTTTTTCCTCTTAAGTGAGATTTGATACTTTGCAAGCTTTAAAGAATTGATCAATTATATCAAAGTTGTCAAGAGCTGTTTCTATGGAGTGCTGCAGGCAAAAGCTAGACTAAAGTAGACTTAAATCTTTGAGGAGTTTTGGTGCAAAGGAGTAGCACTAATGTAGTAGTATTTGGACAGAAGTGAGTTCATGAGTAGGCTTTTGATTTTTTTAATAAAAGGGAAATGAAAAAACATATTGTGACAAGAATAACCCAGTATAGAAGTTTGGTTGCCCATGTTTAATTCATAATGAAATTGTGTAATCAAATAAGATACAAAGTATACACAATGGTTTCAAAACATAGAGTTGAATGCAATAGAGTTTTAATGCTAATTTAGTTCACATTCTTTTGATCTTTAATCCTTGCATTGTAGACTAAAGCAGATTACTGAGTTTTACTCAGTCAAGAACAGTTCCCAGCTTGTAAGGAAAAAAATGTCTAAAACAAACAAACCCCCTCCCTCCCAAAAGAAAAAGATAGATCATGTACTGGTTCAAATTCCCTATGGTGAATATTATCATTATGTGTATCTAAAATGTACCAATAAATGTTAAAAACAACAACAACAAAAGCTTTCAAATACCCTTTGAACTTAAATTTTATTCTGAAATCAAGATTATTATGATTGAGGGGTATGAGAGAAAAGGTTTTTGGGGGACTCAGATTCTATATATTCCAGTGTGTGATTGTTTGTCCCATTGTTTGGGGTCTGTGGTGAGGCAGGACATCATGGTGGAGTGTGTGGCAGGACAAAGAGTTCACCTCGTGCTCAGGAAATGAAAGGAGAAGACAAAAGGGCTTGAATCTCACTGTTCCCTTTAAGGATATATAACACTAATCACTTGAAAATGTCCCAGAAGACCCTGTTCTTTAAACCTGCTGTCACTTCCCAATAGCACCAAGCTTGGGAACAAGCGTTTAGCACATGGACCTTTGGAGATATTCCAGAAGTAAACTAAAGTGTGTGGCAAGTTGTTTCTTACCATCCTTTCTATCTCCTTTGTGCTCCTACTACTTGAGATTTTGTTTCTAAAGTGGGAAACAGAAAATCATGCTGATAGTTTTTATTCAGTTGTGAAAGCAATCATTGAAGGAAGATAACAAAATACTTTAATGCCCTTTGGGGAGAAGGAGGCAGGTATTAGCAGCTACTATGAAATAAGTCATGCAAAGGCGATCTAAGACATAAGACCTGCTGGCTGATGTATTAGTCAGCGTTCTCTTTGCTGGGACACACATAATTTAAACGGGTTAATTTGGCTCATGATTTCAGAGGATTTAGTCCACAGTCACCTGGCTCCAAAGCAGGAACATCATGGTGGAAAGGTCTGGGAGAGCACAACTGCTCAGCTCATGGGGGCTGCCAAGCAGAGGAGGAAAAGAGCACAAAAGAAAGGACCAGGGATCAGATATTGACCCCAAGGATGCATCCCCAATACCCAACCAGACACATTCAGAAATATGCTTTACAAATCCCCCTGGGGGCTCTTGAGTCAACAAATTGACTATTAAGCTTAACTTTCACAGCTGAAATCAGTAAGTTATCTTGAGTTTGGGCCCAGCCTTCATGTAAAGAGCGAGAATGAGAGTTAATACATTACTACATCTGTGGAATCCCAAGAGGGAAAAGATTTTAATGCTAATCTGTGAACAGTGTGACAGAAGAGTAGGAGAAGGATGTGTTCTTACAGAATGAGATCTCAGATGTAGACGGCCAAATTACTAAGACTTGTTGGCTATGAATAAAATGTTAGGTTTTATTCTGGTTGTTGCTAAAGGATTTCTGTTTTTAAAAGATCATCCAGGCTACTGCAGAGCACAAGTGATTGTAACAAGGAGGAATGGAAGGTGAGGGCCAGCTATTGTGATAACGGTATTACAAACTGTAGAGAAGACAGAATTAAGTAGATGGAGTGAGAGTGTGATGTGGATACAAAATTCATATTTTAAAGTTGGACTTGGTAGAGTTTTGAAAATTATTAGGATATGACTTTGGACATTTTTAAATCTTTCCTGCCTTGTTTCCCATCTGCAGAATGGAAATTATGGGAAAGTTAAAATAATAAATTAAAACAAATAGCAAGGTTGTATCAGGCTCTCTGTCATGTTGCAGGTGTTGTGTAAACAGTGGTTGTCATAGTTTTGTTATTGTAGCACTCAAACTAATCTCCCTGTGTCAATTTTCTATATCAAACTTACCCTTACAATGTCATGACATTCTGTCATAACTGTTTCTGTTTTTTAAGTCATGGTTGGTATCCCTCTTGTACTTAAGAAATTCCCAAAGTCCCAATCAGTAAAAATTTCATGGCCTGTGTCTGAGATATCCACCTGTTTTTGCATCTTCATTTATCACATCATACTTTCACCATATAATATAGGCTCTGGAACAGTGTTTCTCAAACTTTCACTGCTTACATTTTATCAGGAACTTGTTAAAGTGAAGATTCTGATTCTAAAAGGTCTGGATAAGACCTCGGGTTCTGTGTTTCCAACAAGCTCTTGTTGGATGCTTCTTTTACTGATCTCTGGACCACACTATGAGACACAGAGCTACAGTAAAGCTCCTGCCAGGTTATCTTGTGTCCTCCATAACTACCTCTCTCTCTTTTTTTTTTTTTTTTTTTTTTTTTTGGTACCAGGGATCAAACTTGGGTCCTTGCACTTGTGAGGCAGGCAACAAAACCATTGAGCCAAATCCCCGGCCCCTCATTTCTTCCAATTAGTTGGATCTCACTGTCTAGAATGACCTTTCTTCGTGTCTTTGCTAATGAAATCATTTTCATCTTTCACATTCTATCTAACTCAAGATCATTTTCTTCATGAAATGATTTTCATACCTCCATTCTATTTACCAGCCTACCTTCCCAAATGTTTGCTTTCTCCCTTCCATGTATTTTTTGGTATTGCAGTCAGAATTTAGATTGTGGGTCTTGGTTGTACAGTACTCCTGTTGTGACTTTTGATTCTTCAACAAGTTGCACAGCTCCTTGCAAAATAAGTGAACCTGTTTGTGTACTTTGGAAAAATTGTGAATTACTGTTTAAAGTTTAAAAAAAAGGTTTTTTTAGCATAAACTTTTGATTTAACATTTCTTTATATGAAGAATCTCTTAAATTTTCTTCAGTGGTTGTATCTGGTCACCTAAAACAATAAACACTCATTATCACATCAATATATTGATTTGATTAACTCTTAAAATATCCATATTTCTTTTACAGTTTGGAAAAACTCAGGCTTTCTCTCAGATAATGCCAACCAAAAATTCCTAAAGATTATATACACTTTGGCTAATGATCTCTCTTAACTAAGTTACCAGAGGTAACAATGGTTAAAATATTTTTGCCTGAAATTGGTAATAAGAAAAAGAATGGAAATATAACTAGCTTTTTAACATGTAAATGCTGTTATGTAAAAAGGATGCTACTTAATTTATGTTTTAATAACTGTAGCCAAATTTTTTAAAAAAATCATTTCAGACTTCTAAAACTCATAGTGGAGTACTTTCCTGGCATGCGCAAGGCCCTGTGTTTGATCCTTGGCACTGTAAATAAATGAACTAACAAATAGATAAGTGAATATCATGTTTGTAAGCCGGGAATGGTGGCTGATGCCTGTAATCCTACCACTTGAGGGGCAAATGCAGGAGGATCACCACAAGTTTGAGGCCAGCCTGGGCTACATAAAGAGTTCAAAGCCAGCCTAAACTATGTAGGAAGACTTTAGCTTATATATATAAAAAAAATATATATAAAATGAATGCACACATAACATTTGTTCAATGGAGAAATTTAGAAATAACATTGTACCAAAATTTTTCATCAAGAGGTTTGTGAAGAGTTGACATTCATTCCTCAAGACTCCTCCTTCAGGCTTTATGAAATTTTCTCAAGGAGAGAAATCAGGTTTAGTCTCTCCTCACCACTTCCTTCAGTTCTCAACCAGGAAAATTCTTTTTTGAAGCCATTTAAAACTCCTTGCTTACAATGTAGCATAAAATGATATGCTTAATATGCTAACCTAGAGCCGGGCATGGTGGCACATGCCTGTAGTCCCAGCACTCAGGAGGCTGAAGCAGAAGGATCGCTGTGAGTTCGAGGCCAGCCTGAGCTACATAGTGAGTTCCAGGTCAGTCTCAACTACATAGTGAGACCCTGACTCAAAATAACAACAACTACAACAACAAAATACTAACCTAGAGCTATGGCTATGTATCAGTAGGTTGGAAGGCTCCATTTTCAGGACCAATGAGTTGTGCTTTTCCACAGACACAACTCTTGGCATTGCTGATTTCAGTTAAATAGACTTTCACATTTTAATTTACATAGCATTAACACTTTACCCTGAGAAGCCACAGTTTATGGAGACATTTCCTTGTCTGTCCCCATTGCAATTAAAAAAAAAAACCCACAGGGTATTCATTTACACTTCTAAAAGTGATAGGCAGTGTTTTAATGCCATTTTCATTTGCACTGCTTCTGATCTTGCCATCATTAATTAAAAAGGAAAAATTGGGCAATATAAACAATGCTCTGGCTATACTGGAAGCTTTTGGGGGGGTGCTATTGAAGAAGAAAGGGCAAAGGATGCGTTATGTCCTTTATGGGCTGGCCTTCCCATCTAACATTTACATCTTCCTTTGTGGAACTCTCTTCTAGGTTAGCTCCTATTACCCATCATTCTGTCCTACTTCAGCCAGTGAGAGCGCTCTTACATCAGTCATTATTTTGGATCTTAAAATCTGAATATGATTTTAGTATGAGGAAACAAAGTAATTTGTTAGACTTAGTAAAGAAATCTCAGATGTAGGAGAATGTCACTAATCATCTAGGAGAAGCTCAGTGACCACTCAGTTGAATAGTATTAGGTAATTGAACAGGGAAATTTGGGATCAGAGAAACTGAAATTGGAAGCAAATTGTTTGGAATTTATCCAGCACACATTGATGTTATTGATGGATTTTTTTTTAATGGCGGTATGATTCTCATGTTAAATTTGGGTGGCCATAGGTATGAGGCACCCTGGAACTAATGTTACATTTGAATAAGAAAATGGAGGAAAATGCACTATATGAAACAAAGGCTTAGAAAGCTAACCCACATGTCCAGTCCAGTCCTAAACTTATAAGCTTAGGTAGCCAGTTATATTAATAGGAATTATTATTTCTGCAAAGGAATAGTAATGAAGAATACTAAATAGAACTGTTAGAAATCAGGCGACTCTCAGCACATGTCTCAAAATTTTCCCATTTGGTAGACTACTTCATAGTGGGGGACAAGCTCTGAGTACAAGTAATAGTCTAACAAAATGGCTTATTGTGATTGAGGAGATAAATTAGAATCCAGTAGTACTTGCTGATGTTCAAGGAAGGCTCCCAGTTTTGCAGTTTGTATATGAGATGAGGTGATATAAGTTGACTGTGGAGGCTGAAATTTTTAGGTGAGTTAGCTGAGCAGAAAGTAAAGAGGGGTACTAAACCAAAAGATGGGTTAGGCCAACATGATAGGACTGTGGGACTGTCTCAGGTATATTCCTAGTGTACTGGATCATGGGTTTGTCTGGTGATAAAGGAGGCTATAAGTTTGAAGTAATCTAACTGTCCATGATGGATCCAGATCTGAAAAAGCCAAAGTTATTATGACATTGAGGTTGTAAACTGCTGTGTGGCCCAGCCTGCAGTAGTTGGTATAGCTTTGAGGGAAAAAAGGAATGTAACAGTATACAGGATGTTTCATATAATGTCTGTATTCTCTTGAATGCTCTTTGATGATTTTGTGATAATGTTCAAATGTAGTAGTCTATTGAACTCTCTACACAGTACTAAACAAATGGCTTTGTAATATATTATCTCTTGGAGTTCTCTACATGGTTTTGCTGTTACAAGCAATTTGATTTACACACTGTCCTGACACAACTCATGTTTTCCATTTTATCCTACTTTTCTTAAAATTCTTTCTTCCTAGAATACCTCCTTACTTCTTTCTACTTATATAACATTCTCTAAAACCCAGGACAATCTTTCATTTTCTCTGTATTTCGACAAAAAGTCAGTTCTTTACTAATATCAGATTGCTACTTAGTCATAAAACATTTGCTTGTTCTTCCTCTGATATGATTTCTTCTTTGTCCTCATTTTTTAAGATGACAGGTTGATTGACACTCTACTTAGGGACTGTGCTAAGTACTAGAGAGGACTACATCTTCTGTAACAAGTTCTGATCTTATTGTTTCTTAAATTATATGAAATGCCATACATGAGTGTATTAATCTTGGATGACTATGGCAAAATAAAAAATATATATACTGGGCAGCTTAAACAACACAAAGTTTTTTCTCAGTTTTATAATGCATGAAGTCTGTGATCAAAATATTGGCTGATTCAGCTCCTAATGAAGGTCCACTTTCTGGCTTAAATAGTTGTGTACTCACAGGGAGGATACAGAATTGTGTAGAGCATCCTCCTCTTCTAAAAATGCTAATCTCATTATGGAGTCTCTACCTCATGACTTCATCTACAACTAACTACCTACCAAAGGCCGTGCTTCTTGATTCCATTGTATCAGGAATTACTTTAATTCAAGAAATAAGAGGAGAAACAAATATTCAGTCCATAACATTACATTCTTGGGTTCTTAAAATTTACTTTCTACTCAAATATAAAAATAAGGGCCAAGGATTTATCTCAGTGTTGCCACTGCCTGCTTCACAAGTGCAAGGTCCTAAATTCAATCCCCAGAACCAAAAAAAAGCAAAAACCAATCAAATATAAAAATCATTCCATTCAAACATCCTTCAAAGTCTTAACTGATTCTGGCATCAACTAAAAAAACTAAGTCTGAAGTTCTATCAGTTGCTTTCCCATTGTTGAATAAAATACTCCACAACAACAATTTAAAAGAGAATAGGCTTATTTTGGTTTATAGTTTCAGTGGATTCAGTCCATGATTAACTGGTTCCAACATAGAAATGCCATGTTAGAAAAGCATGGCAGGGCAAAGCTGCTACCCTGGGTGCCATGGCACCGAGGAAGCAGAGAGCAAGGGGAAGGAGTTGATGCAAACATACATTTTTCTGGGTCACACCTCAAGTGATTCAGGCTTCATTTAGAAGGAGGCTTCCACTAGACCCCAGCTCCTAACAGCACATACAACTTTGAGGCTTTGGCTTTATTTTAGATCTTAACCATAGAAATACCTTATTTAAATCAGATATGGGTGATGTTTCTTGTACAGTTCATTCTGAAGCAAAATTCCTCTTTAGTATGAACCTATGCAATTAGATATATACTTCCAAAATACAGTGGTGGGATATGTTTATGATAGATATTCTCATTCCGCAAGGGAAAAATAAGAAAGAATGAAAAGATATCAAGCCTCATGGAAGTCCAAAATCTAGTGCAGGAAATCTCACTTGATATTAAGGAGAAATAACAGTATTTTTAGCCATGCTCTGCTCACTATATCCACTAGGTTGGCAAAATCACCCCATAGCATGACATTCTCCTATAGGTAGGCCATACCATGATTCTGCAGTTCATCCTTCAAAGCTAATGTTGAGGCAGCTGTATCCCTAGGCTTGCACCCTGTGGACCAGTCTTAAGGAAAGCATCCCCAATGATCCTTAAATCACCTTTATTGTCCTTCCTTCTTCTTGATGCATGACACATGCTCCCAGCTGAATATCTCTATGTTCCTGTCTTATAGAATCCAAAAATGCAGTAACTTTCATTCTGTCCTGCTTTTTTTGTCACCTTTAATTCAGGCTAGCAATATATTTCAGGTATAACTCTATTCCTAGCCTTTAGTGAAATGGATGCTTATGCTCACGACACTCTTTCTTGTGACAGTTTTCTTTGAAAGAGATCTCTAATCTTTTTTTTTTCCAATATGGATATACTGAGAATTTTCCAGATTGCCAAGCTCTGGCTCCTTTCTACTTAATAATTATATTTTCAATTTATCTTTTTCCCATTTTATCTTAAAGGAGGAGGATGAACCATGTCAGCATTTCCATATTTTGCTTAAAAATCTTCTCAGCTAGATAGCTAATTTTATTGTTTGCAAGTTCTGCTTTTCCAAAAACACTGAACATGAATACTACTCAAATTCTTCATAACTTTATAGCAAGAATTTCTTTTCCTCCAGTTTCCAATAGTATATTTCTCATCTCCATCTGAGTTCACACCAGAAAGGTCTTCACTTCCATATCTCTACCAATATTCTGTTCATGATTATTTATGTATCCTCACTGAAGATGAATGTTCTCTCTACAGGTTTCCCCCATCTTTGTGAACCTCCCTAGAATTATGTTTAGAGTGCATATTTTTGGCATATCTCAGAACCCCAGGATTTATTCACTATTTAGTTCTAAAGCTACTTCCATATGCAGGATTTCATATGCAGGATTTAAAGCAGGATTTCACTTCTTGGTGCTATTGAGACCCAACAATTCTGTCAGTGTACCCAACAAAGAACTCCCAAATACATAAAACAAAAACTGATATAACTGTAAGGGGAAATAGATTCACTGTTATAGTTGGATATGTCAGTGCTTGCTCTCAATTCTTATAACAAAGAACAAATATTAGGAAGTTATCAGTTTAGAACAAACAATTTTACCTAACTGGTATTTATAGCAACCACCAGCTAACAACAACAAAAACATACTGTTCTTCACACAGAAAGAGTATTTATTAAGATATATAATATGCTTTGAGATAAAATGTTAAAAATATTTAAATCTCACTAAGTATTTTCTGGTCACAAAGGAATAAATTAGAAATAAATAGAAAGCTGTCAAGATAAATCTCTAATATTTAGAAACTAAATAGCATATGTTTTTTTTTTTTTTATTGAGTTTATTGGTACATTTAGGGATACAGTACAGTTACATTCATTGTTGGGATCATGTACCTTTACATGGCAAGTCTTGATTCTCATTTTTTTCCCCTTACCTCTGCCCTCCCTTCACCCCCTCCTCCCCCCC
>NW_022900950.1:17407469-17408583 GCF_012274545.1 Fukomys damarensis | reverse complement strand
GCAGGAGAAATCGCAGCTAAATAGCATATGTTAATCCATGGGCCATCTAAGAAATAAAATGGACAATTAGTAGTTTTGACTGAAACTAAAACATGATCATTTTATTTAAAGCATATAAGCAAATAGTAAATAAAGAGAAATTTGTAGAATTAAATACATTTTTAGGAAAAAGAAATATCATCAATGACTTAAAATTTAACCTTAAGAAACTACTAAAGGGGAAAATAATCCCAAAGTTAGCAAAAGGAAGAAAATAACAGTAGAAACCCATGAAATAAAAATAGAAAAAGAAATTTAAAAATTAAACCCTGATTTTTTGAAACTATCAGTAAAACTAACAAAATTGTAACAAGAGTAGCCAGGAAAAGAAGTGATAATGCACATATTTCCGATACCAGGAAGGAAAGAAGCGCCATCACTTCATCTTACACAGATATTTACAGTGCCACTAGGGAGGGCTGTGTATAATTTTACTATGATTATTGGGATAAATAATGTGAAGAAATTACTTGAAAGATACAAATTTACCAAAAAAGAAATAATTTGAATAGCTTCTTATCTATTAAATCTATGAAGGGAAGGGATTTTGTAGTTCAAAACCTTCCCACAACTGGGCGTGGTCCAACACGCCTGTAATCCCAGCACTCGGGAGGCTGAGGCAGGAGGATCACTGTGAGTTTGAGTCCAGCCTGGGCTACATAGTGAGCTCCAGTTCAGTCTCAACTACATAGTGAGACCCTGTCTCAAAAAACAAACAAACAAACAAACAAAAGCAACAACAACCAAAAAAAACCTTCCCACAAAGAAAACATCATACCAAAATGGTTTCACTGGTGAATTCTACTAACCATAATTATAGCAGATTCTTCTAAAACTTGAAGAAGAGGGCTTACATCCAAACTATTTTAAACCTAGCATTACTCTGATACCAAAATCAGAACAAGATGTTACATAAAAGGAAAACTATGCCATTGAGCTACATCCCTGACCCAAGTATCTGTAATAAACATAGATGCAAAAAATTCTTGACAATATTTTAAAAGTTAAGTATAACATATAAAAATGACTATCTCTCTCTCTCTCTCTCTCTCTATATATATATATATACAATATA
>NW_022900950.1:17391812-17407445 GCF_012274545.1 Fukomys damarensis | reverse complement strand
ATATATATATATATATACACACAATATATAAGCAATATATATAATATATATATATATATATAAAACAGCCCAGGGTTGCTAGATTCCTTTGACATTTGAAAATCTGTCAATTTAAAAGCCCAAATCAGTTTAATAAGTGCAGAAAAAAAGCATTTGACATATTTGAACATACATAGCGAAACCACTGAGCTAAGTTAAATCCTCGGCCCTGACAGATTCTAATATCCATTCATGATTAAAATCTTTCTAGAAAACTAGAAACAAAGATAATTTCCTTAACTAGGGCCAGGGATTTAGCTCAGTGGTTTCACCACCTCCTTCGCAAGGGCAAGGTCCTGAGTTCAATCCCCAGTACCAGAAAGAAAAAAAAAAGATAGAATTTCCTTATTCTAATAAAGAGTTATAAAAACACCTACAATTAATATTATGCTTAATAATGAAAAACAATATTTTCCTTCCTGAGATTAGGAGTGACTGAAAGTTGTCTGATCTCACCACATCTATTCAATATTGTAGATTCTAGCCAGTGCAACAAAGTGAAGAAGAAAGAAAAAGTGAGCTGTTGATGATTCTTCACTAATGTAAATCTAAAAGGTCCTATTATATTAATATTTTCTGACTATTTTAACATCTCTAAGGTAAATATTTTTCATTTTCAGTATCGTTTAAGCATTGCAGACTTAATGAAAACATTACTTTTTATTATTTTTTAAAGTTTGCTGGTAAATGTCCAAAGTAAATTATTTTTGAGTTGTCCGTGCAATGCACAATAGTTGTGTACACTCATGTGCTGCAGAATGACATTCTAGTCAATGACAGACTGCAGAGACGACAGTGGTTCCAGAAGATTACATCACCTAGTGAGGTCATGGCCATCTCAGTTTGTGTACATCTACTTGGGCACGCTTGTGCAATCATGAAGTTGCTTCATGACACACCTCTCATCATGTGTCCCTTTCACTGAGGACTGCATGACTGTACATGAATTGGCTGATTTATTATCTAGAAGAGTCACATAAAGTGCCTTTTAGCCATAAATTTGTGACTGATGTGCATATTTAGGCTGCAGTAAATTACTGACAGAAATGGATGGAAAGGATGATTCAGACTGAGGAGAGTTTGAAAACATAAGAAGTGGCTGCTTGGGGGTCGAATAGGAAGTGAGTCCTTTTCTTCTGTGATATCATCTTGTTGATTTCATCAGGATGTAGTTTTTAAATGTCTGTCTTTTAATCTTTTTTTCCTGTTTTCTCTAATTCTATTTCCTTTCCCTCTGTTTTTCATTTACTATTGCTGCATCCTATCTATTGAGCAGTATCTCTTGCTCAATGTGTCAAGTAAAACACGCTCACATATGAGATGTCATCTTTGCTATAATAATTATTCTGTATAATATAGACACAGCCTTTAATTTGGTAATATTATACAGTAGATCCTGTTTTGAACATTAATCACTCCGGGTACATATAAATGCCTTTAACTGCTAATAAATAAAATGTTTTTAAGGTACTGAGTTCATTTCCTCAGTATTCAAGGCCCCAGGGAATCATCACATGTGTAGAAACTTTCTTCAAAATGCCATTGTGATGGCCTCTCCATGACAGAGTGGAAAAGGACCATGAACATCAAGTTTACCTATGTGATACTTGTGATACAAGTATAGTAATATGATGAAGTTAATAACCTTATATTAGTTAGTGAGACTGGAAAGATGTTTTACTCTTTAGTGTCTTGTCTTCTGTAAGCAAGATAATGAATTCAGGTCCAAAATAAATAGGTCTAATGAGTGACTTATAGTAGCAAATATCCTCTTTTTGCAAATAAATGCTTTACTATTTTATGAATTTTTTCAGTCATGCTCACAGCTTCAATTCTATAACAAATTGCACAAACCTTCCTTTGGGGAGATGGGAAAAGAAGATTATTAATGGTCACTAAGTCTCCAAATTATTTTGAGATGTTTCCCTTCTTAAGACCCTCCTTCAGACTGTTACTCTACAAGTGTAACCCCTATCGATACTGGAAAGATTTTATTGCTATCAGTGTGCTTCTATCTTGGTGCCACAGATGCTCCCTGAGATAATAACAAATCATATTTACTAAGCATCACTTGTACGCCCAGCACTGTTCTGCTTTTTTTAATGTCTTTAATTTTTTTCTAAAGTTCAACAACAAGATGTGACAGTCTTTTTTTTTTAACATAATGGAACTAGAACATAGAAAGTATTAGTAACTTACGCTCATGCAGCTGATCCAGTAGAGATCTTTGAACCTCTGCTTTTGGCCCCAAGCGCTCATTTTTGTAACTTCTGTGTTATTGTGGCCACTGGCCATATTCCAATTACTATCTTTAACTATTGATAAGTATGTCATGTCACTTTTTTCAAAATCCTACCTGGTAAAGATTTGAAAAAAGAAAATTTCCTATTTAGCTATGTTCTTAGTCACTTTTCTCATCGCTGAGACACCATATCCAGCTTCCAACTAGAAGGAGAAAGATTTATTTGGCTCGTGCTCAGTCTGTATTTGGCGGGCTCCAAGGTAGGAGGACATGGCATAGGGACAGGGTAGAGGAATAGCTAGCTACTCATGGCATGAAGTCCAAGAAGCAAACATCCTCAAGGAAGGAACCACAGAGAGAAATAAGGCCAAATCCTTCGTGAACTTTTCTTTTTACCGGACCCCACCTCCTAATAAATTGGTAGTGAGCCCCCATAACCTAGTCACCTTCCAAAAGCCCTGCCTATGATCACGTGAGCCTTTAGGAAGATATCTAGATTAACAGGTATCTAACCATATTGCAAATCTCCCAAAAGTAACAATCAGAGGCAAGCACATATCACAAGTGGTATTCACTTAAAAACAGAAATGGAAATTGTTCTAGGGCTCTTTTCACTATTACAAGGAAATCTGTAGGAAACAAAAGCTGACCAAACCAATGACTTGGGTTTGAAATGTTCACTGTGATTTTCCCCTGCCAATTAGGCATCCAGGTTAGTTTTCTTTTCTAGCTCATTGCCATCCTTTGTAATCTTATCCAAAATTTTAAATATCTGTTTATCATAATGCTTTTGCACATGTGTAAATTAGAAACAACGGCTTCTATCAGTCATGTGTTTGCTAAATTGAATTGTTTTAGGATCGGTAAAATGGGCTAATGAACCCATTGAAAGTCAAGTTCCTCCCAACAAGTACACTTCCCTTTAATGGATCTACAGATGGTAATTAGCCACAGAGGGGCTGAAATATACTTTGTTTTGGATCTCGAGAATATTTTATAATCTGTATTCTGAAATAGCAATGATTGAAATAATCTTTTGGACTTCTACTCTTAACTTTGTTGCACATACTATCTGCTCTTTTTATACATTCCTTATTATTTTGGGGCTACTTTATGCACAGATATAGCAGTTCACAAAAATAAAAGACCATTATCTGATGTTGAGATTTGTAAAATTTTCAATTTTTTTTATTTTGTCTGACTTGCTTGCTTCACTCAAATATTCTAACTAGCAACATCCTAGAAATATTTATATCAGGCATGTAGACATAGAATAGTCTCTCAAATAAATAAAATTTATATCTGCCTGCCATATTTCCTACCATTAGATCCATTCCCTGGCTCTGATTTGATACAGGTGGGCTTTTAAGCCATTTCCTATACAAATATTCATGAAAAAAATGAACCCCGGATTCAATTATGGTGATTATATTTAACTGACATCAATAATTTTTTTCTGAATTTTTTAAATTGAGTTTATTGGTACATTTTAGGGATACAGTACAGTTACCTTCATCATTGGGAACTTGTACCTTTACATGACAGGTCTTGTTTCACATTTTTTGCCCTTGTCGCTGCCCTCCCTTCACCTCCTCCTCCCCTCCCCATTTACAATCACTTTATTTCCATCTTTTCATTTTCTCACATTTTTTTCTTTTCCCTTATTACCCTTCCCCTACCCATCCCACATTCCCTACACCTTTAGACTTTTTCTTACCATTTCACAATGTCAGTTATCTCATTAGGATCTTATATACTATTATAGTTTATTCACACCAGAGAAACTATTTTCTGAATTTCTATCCAAATGGTCCATACATACCTGACAGCCAGCCTGTCCCTGTCCATTTGGGGAGGAATAATGCTGATGAGGCTGTGTCATTTATGATGAGAAAGAAGGCTTTATTTAATAAAAATACTTAATATTCTAAAATGATGCAACATGGTAGAAAACATTTGATCAAAGATTTAAGCAATTTAAAAATGCATATTCACTAAAAAATAGAAATAAGAAAAACAATAGGTAGGTCATACTCTATAATATGTAGTTTTTCAGATCTTTTGACACTAAGAAATAAAACACTTAACAACAAGGGTTATCATATAATAAAGATGTTCCAAGTACTTCAGCTTCGTAGCATTATGTTTTTCTTTTTTGGGGGAAGTATGCCCAAATATAATAGATGAAATTTTAATTCTGTGAGAAGCATTACTGCTCTGCCCTACATTTCTGCTGATTCTTAGTTTAGATCGGAATAATTTCTAGTCTGGTCCAAATTCCTGTATCTAAAATTTCTCAATTCCTATTTGCTATTTTCTTTTGATTTTACTTGTTTTTCTGTCCCATTTCTTCCCTAAGTGCAGGACTCAGACCTGGTTTCTGGTTCCCCAAAGCTACAACACAACAAAGTTATCTGTGTAAATGTCTTGGGTTTGAAGGTTAACATAAAGACTTAAACTCAAAAAGAAGGAAATGCATCTTAAATTAAAACAGTATTTTCTTAAAACCTCTTGCTCTGCTGTCCAGTAGGAATTCTTCATTGGCCATCCTACTGTTTAGTTGATAGTTGTTTTTCTACATTCCTCTTTCTCTCTTTATCAGATTCTTCTCTCATTTCAATGAATTCAAATAACTGAACATCATATCTCAGTCAGCCTTCAGCCCATCAATGAAGAAAGTAGACAGCTTTTTCTAAATAAAAAAATCAGTCCTACTGCCCTCTTAACTGATGAGTCCAGAAAAGGGGGGGGTGCTTCTAGCAAAACAAACAATAAGTTAAATGCTTTATATATTTATTTCTTCGTTTTTGTGGCTTGGGATCAAATCCGAGGCCTCATACATGACAGAAAAGCTCTACCACTGAGAGCTATATCCCTGGCCTGATTGTCTCCTTTATGTATTAGGATCCAGAGAAATTCTGTGGAGCTCTGACTGCAGGGCTATGCTGTGGCCCGTATAGCATAGGGTCTGAAGCCTGGGAGAGCAGTGGGAGAAGAAGAAATGAAGGAACCACGACTATTACTGAAGTTTGGGACCAGGTGGAACCATAGCTTTTTGGGGGCTAATGGTTGCCTGGAGCATCGTGCGCTCTGTGTTTATACTGAAGGCAAACAGAGAAGGCGAGGAAAATAGTGCTATGCGGCCCATGTGGAACTTAAGTGTGATAGGGCATGTGCAGGAAGGAAACGAAAGGATACACACTGTAACTCTCCTGGGGCTGTGCCTTACAGGGTCTCCAGTGTTAGTCTCTCTAAACTGTGGAGGAAAAAGGGAGTAGGGAGGAGGCCATCTTCAGTCTTGGCGCGCAGCAGCAGGCTGGTACCCAGTTGATAGCACTTGTGAGGTTATCCGGGTGAAGACGGTACTGGCCTTTCTGACTTCTTGGTGCCTCTGCCCAGCAGTCATTAAATACTTTGACTGTTGCTGCATAGAGTGGCACCTAATTCTACCACTCCGGAAAGTTGGGTCAGGAGGATCACAAGTTTAAGCTCAGCCTGGGTAACTGAGTGACTCAGCTAGACACTGATTCAAAAATTTTTTAAAAATTTATAAACAAAAGGTCTGGAGACTTCAAAAAGCAAAAGACAGAAAGGAAAAGAAAAAACAGGAGAAAAGGAACAAAATGGAAACAAAATCTTTGTAAATAGGGAAGGGTGAAGCGGGGGAAGGGAGGGCAGGGGTATGGGGAAAAATGAGAACCGAGATACATCATGTAAAGGTACAAGATCCCAATGATGAATGTAACTTCACTGTATACCTAAAATGTACCAATAAATGGGAAAATGTGCCAATGAATGGATAAAAACAAAAAACAAACACAAAAATTATTTTACTGTCCTCTCTGGCTATTTCCTATTTGAAATAAAGGCACTTAATACAGTTTTATGAAGTTACAGCAATGTTTGTATTTTTTATTTGATTCATTTCAGATCACTTTTCTCACTCTTATCACAGATTGTTAATATGTCTTAAAGAAATACACAGTAAAGAATATTAATTGCTTTCTTTTTTTCCAATCTGCCTTCCTCAAAATGCAATTACAAATTCATGTGGCACACTGGTCAGAACTTAACATTTAAAAACATTTTACATGAAATTTCTAGAAAACATTTAGCCATTGCTCTGCTTTCTGCTTTATGAGATTTTTTTTTTGTAAATTAACAAAAGGCTCAAGTTGGTCTTAGTCATTACTGTGTTCAGTAATAAACAAATAAATTTAATGTAGGTAATATATTCAAGCATAATTTTTGTTTAGATTTATCTTTTAGCTGATTTTCTTACTGGGAGTCTGACTCCTAGTATGTTTACTTCAAGATTATGTGCTTGGCTCTTAATATCCTTATAAAGTTTGAACTGAATCTCCAAAAGCAGTCTATAAACTTAAAATAAGAAAACATTTTTTTTTGCCAAAAAAGTTCCTCTCTTCTAAATATACTTATAAACTAGGAAACAATAACTTCCTTAGTTTTTAAAATTGGGAATGTAAGAATGAGTACAATTTTATGTAAAACTAATGACCTGATAGAAGTGTCTGCAATAAAAAAAAAAAAATAATTGCTAGTTTTGCTTTTGCTGATTCTATGCTGGTTCCTTTGTTGATGGAGTTGCTGTTGATATCATTATAGTAGAGAGGCAGTGGAAAGGCCCAGGTATTTTTTAAAGCCCTTAACCTTTAAAATGAAGTTAACACTTTCCATTTCCATTTAGAGGCTCAAATGAACAGTGAAGAAATTCCAGGATAACTGTAAGACAGTAGAGCTGTAGCCCACATTTCATTACAGTGTCCTGGCTCTTAAGATACATTGTATTTTAAAGATTCCAAGAGTCACTTTCTTTCTTTCTTTTTGCACATTTTATCACCTGTGGAACCAGGCTGTGTCTGTGGTGGTCCTGATGTAGGCCTCACTGCCTGTTCCTGTGCATGGACATAATGCAGAAAGAGGGTCAGCAGCCGGGGATGATTTCGGACGGTGCAGTTCTGATACCCTTGACTGCATGGAGAAATTTGTGTAGTAAAACATGGGTACTCATGACTTTGAGTTCAAAAGATTTGGAAGATCTAGACTTGAGATGTAGATAAGCTTTAGCAATACCTTAACAAATTTGTTTTGTTTACATTTTCATATGTATATGGACTCTAGAAATGATACAAAATAAAAATGTGCATTTAAAAATCCCATTCAAGTCATTTCACTTAAAAAATGCATGAATGATCTGAATAGACACTTCTCAAAAAAAAAGAAGTATCAGTGCCCAACAATATATGAAAAATGCTGAATATCAGTTGTAATCACAGAAATGCAAATCCAAACTATAATAAGATATCATTTCATCCCAGTAAGAATTGTTATTATACAAAAAGATGTGATGAGGCTGTGGAGAAAAAGCAGCTCTCCTACAGTGGCAGTATAATAAATTAGTAGAGCCATTATGGAGAATTTTGTGAAGATTTCTCAAAAAACTAAAAATAGATTTATCATGTTATCCAACTGAACCACTCCTGGGTATATCTCCAAAGGAAGTGAAATTAGTTTGCCAACGAGATAACAGCATGTTCTTGCTTATTGTGGTACAATTCACAGTAGCTAAGATATGGAATCATACTAGGTATCATCAACAGAAAAACGGTTAACTAGGATGTGATATACTTGTACTATGGATTATTATTCAGAAAAGAAGAGCAAAACCCTGTCATTTGCAGCAACATAAATGCAACTGGAGGATATTGTAAGTAAAACAAGACAGACACAGAAAAACAATAACTTTGTATACTCTATCATATGTAGAAAGTAAAACAAAATCAATCTAAATGTAGACTAGAGATCACTAGAATCTGGAAATGGAGAAGGAATGTCAATAAATGGAGGCTGGATTTCACTAAAGCACACTGTACACATGTGTCACACCTAGCCCCATTAATGTGTACCATCAATATATATTGACCAAAATAAATTTTAAAAAGCCCTCTCAATAATTATGAAGTAAAAGTTCTAGGATACCAAAAACATCATGTTACAACTTTCTAAAGCAGATTTCCCCTTCTCTATGTTGTATAAAATATGGCATCCTTAAAATAAATATGGTGATCCTGATGTAGCCATAGATTGTGGGATTATAGAATGCTTGGACTGGTACTTTTAAAGAGATTTTTGTTGTTGCTATGTCTTATAAATGGTTGATATGAATCATGCCATATCAAAGGAGGCATTAAAACATTTTTAAGGCAGATTGGAAAATAAAATTGAAAAGGATTTAAAATATCCTTTCATTCCATAAATAGTGTTCTTCTTGAGAATTGCTTCCAAAATGTGCCTTTTAAAAGCAAACTTTAAAAGTCTCACTTTGGGCCATAAATAAATTACTTTGTCTTGTTTATTATAGACAATCATCTTTGAGGGTTTTGAAGTTTATTTCAGGAGAGGATTTAGCACTCCACAAGTTTATGTTTAAGATCGTGATATTGACTGATTATCTTTAAGATGTAATAGACATAATAAATGACTTGAAACACTCAATATTTTCAGAGTGTTTGCCATTACAGTATTTGATGGTTATTATTTTACAAAAAATCATTCTTATCCCATTTTCTGAAAAGGAAACCAAAATTATTTCCAAGTCACTTCACTGTCTACATTTACTTTCATGTCTGTGATTTAATATTGTTAAATTAATATAGTGACCCCATTTTTCTTTGCCCAAGGAAGATTTATTCTACATCAGTAAAATTCTGATATTTAAATGCCAAGCCTAACTTTTAAAAACTATTTATTACAGAATAATGTCTACAGCACACCATTCTTTTCATTAGAGGACACACAAAATCGAAACCTTAGAGCTTAGTCTTACTCAGGCAAGAAAGTGCTTCTTTGTTGGTGAGGCTTTGGCACTGCATGGAAGGTAGGATGCCAGATGCTGTCAGTGGCCGTGGACTGCTTTCGGGACTGATGGATTTTCAGCCTTCCTCAAAGGTGTAGACCTCTGAAAAGCACTGTTCCCTGAGGTTATTCTGATGTCAGCTGCAGAAGAGTTTGAGGCCTTCTGTGTCTCCATGTTAGTAACCACCTCAGGTCCTCAAATGTTCCTTTCTCCCAAGAGGCAGCTCTGTAACCTCACCACACGTTATTTAAGTATCCCTTTGTTCTTCCAACCTTCCTTTGTAGTCAGGAGACAAACTCCATCTACATTCAGGCCTCCAAGTCAGAAACTCCATGAAACCTGTGTTTTCTCCATTTGCAGTCTTCTGGCTAGGCCAGTCAGCTGTGCCCTTGCTCACCTCTTCCTTGGACAATTTGTAGGCTAGTTCTTCTCACTACTGTGGGTTTAAATTTACAAATTTTAATTGTATATTCTCTTTTGAGAACTTGAAAGTCACTTTTCTTGCTGGGAAAAAGTTCTATTGTCTGTTAGCAAATTGCTTTCTCCCCCAAACAATAGTCCTGTTCCTTTCCTGTCTTTTCATATTGCTTCAAATATGATGGAAAAGTACTTTATATTGTCCTAAGTATTTTTCACAAGTCTCAGCTTATTTTCAACATAGCACTTTTGACATAGATTTAAAACATACTATCCATATGGTTTTGTATTTTTTAAACTTTACACTATATTGTATGTATTTTCCATTTAATTAAATATATTCTGAAAACAATATTCAATGTCTGTTTAATAGCCTATCTTATTTAATCATTTCCTATTTGGGGCCATTTGGTTTGAGTCCAACTTGTTTTTGCTTGTTTTGCAATTTTAAATAATGCTTCTGTGAACTTCTTGGTACATAATTCTTTGCCCAGATTTCTGATTATTTCCTTATGCTGTACTCCAGCCACCAAATACTGTCCATTTCTTGTGCTCAGGGACTGAATAGGCTGATTGTTTTTCCAATCGATATCCAATGACTATAGTTTCTGCTCGATGATCTCTAGAATTGTTTTGATGAGTGACTGGCAGGAGTGTTGTCCATCTGGCTTCAAGATCTTCCATGATCCTCCTCCAACTTACACGCATTTGCAGCAACTTAGTGTGCTGGGAGGATAGGAGATAGAAGTCAGGGTCTCTCTTCTGGGTGGTAATGGTAGGCAGGTAACTTCTGTGTGCACCTTTGGGTTGCATGAATGGTGCAGAGGCAGGGGCAGTGGGGAGAGATGTTGCCATGAGGGCAGCCGGTTTATGATTCACCGTGAGTTGGGAAGATGTTAATATACAGATCTTTTAACCTGAAGCTGGATGTTAGTTTAAAAAAACAGAAACCCCAAACTAAAATGTTTAGCTAACTATACTAAAGAATTTTGTCTCAGTTTTTAGTCCTGTTTTTTCTTTTCTCTTCCTGCTCTCTCTTTTCCATGTAGTATTTGAGAAAAAGCAGTAAGCTATGTAAAGTGTATATGCTGTTTCTGCTTAAGTATTTCATTATGTGTTTTAATCTGCAATTCAAATCAGAAGAGGACTGAATGAAGACATTCATTTCAAAGAGGGTCCCTCCTAAAAGCATATATGTAGTCACTTATATGGAACTATCTTCAATCCTGGGAAATTAAAAACATTTCAGGCAGCAATATGACTTTTTTATGTTTTTTTTTTAATGGTACCAGGGATCTAACTCGGGTCCTTGTGCTTGTGAGGCAGGCACCGGAACCATGGAGCTAAATCCCCATCTCCTGGCCTCTGTTTCTGGTTAACTTTTCCTGTTACACTATTTTGACTGTCTTCATCTTTGCAAATTTTCTAGAATTTAATCTTTCAGTGTTGTTTGATTTGTAATTGAAGAGTTGGGTATTATTCTCAGGAAGTCCTATCGGTTGTATGGGGATTCCCATGGAAGGATTTCTCATCGAATCATATTTTGGGCACTTAGTGATGCAGAGGATTCTTTGTCTATGTTGACAGCTTTGCCCGGATAGGCATGCAGTTGTAGTTGACTTGCTGGATCTAATTCCTACCAGGAAATACTTGTCTTATGTGGCTGCTGGTGTTGCTTGGATGTGTGAGCTGAGAAATCTATTGGGCTGTAAGTTTTCCATTGGAAATTTTGAAGAACTCTCAGGTGCTGTTGCAAGTGAAGGATAGAACTGCTCCCAGGAAAACAAAGGGCTTATTACATTTCTCCAGTAATGAGGGTAGGTAGCAAAAGTAGAAAACAAAGCAGTTATAGCTGCACCTGTATTGCCATATGCCATGCACCGACAAGAGAAGTGGCCAAACAGAAGTTCGCAGCCGCTCCCTCATAACCTATATATATCTTCTCAGCTGCTTATGGATCTTTCAGAAGGAAAATCAGACACCCTGCATCACACCAAAGAGATATCTGCTCCTAATTTTGTATATTTTTCCTCTGTCAATCCATTCTCAATGTTCAAGTACAGTAGGCTGCAAAGGTAGGTAACTAAAACTTGGTTATCAACAGGTAAAGCCTCAGATGCTTGAAGAAGCACCTCATTATCATCCTTCTCATTTTATACAGTACTTAAAAGTTGGAGGAAATAGTAGTCAAACACCACTGATGATTTAGCAATAATTTAGTCACATGTTAAAATTTATGTTATATGGGGATTTGGGGGCATCTAATTTTATGAATAGGTAAAGTTTGATACAAAAGCAAATGTGTCTTAGTTCTTTAATATTTTTATTGAGTGAACAAAATGTAGGTAGGCTTAATGTCTCTTGCCAGTGTGACAAGACGCTACATCTGTGTTCCTCTGGAGAGGTGACCTGAGGAACAGCCAACAATGGGACTGAAGAAGGCCAGTAGGTGACCACAAGTGGCATCACTGAGCCCAGAAGAAAACATTCTCTTCATATCTTCACCCTGGGACCAGATAACTGAGGGCAGGTCCACTGGCAACATTTACAGCATTGGGCATTTCTATGTGACTCACAAGAAGAGTACGGGAAGGACATAATGTGTGGATAACAGTTACTCTGCACTTCAAGACATTTTATCTGAATCACTTGTTATAGCACAATTATCTGGGAATGAACACCAATATGTATAAAAACTCAATGACTAAAAGTAGAGTGAAATTTCTATTTTCATGCTTTAGGATTTTTTTCTATGACTTAAAAGTAGAAGATAAAATTTGGCTTAATCAGTGGAGACCACGTTGGCATTGTACTTTTCCACCACATAAAACATTGTTATAAAACTCTCCTTGGGGGAGCTTCATCACTTGCAAAAAACCCAAAAAACACCCGAAATCATTTTTTTACACTGAAAAATAATGTGTTTGGTTTGATAAAATAAAATTGGTGTGATCTTTGAAGATTTTTTTACATTTTTTATTTCCAAGTCTTAATTTCAAATTTTTCTTAATGTCACAGTAGATATAGGAATGTGGAAAGAAAATGAACTGAACTGAGCTTGGCACAATGAAAGCTAGGCTAAACTTTGGTGTCCCACAGGTAAGGTTCTTAGGATCTGGATCAAACAGATTTAGAAATGTTGTACAATGTGATCTTTGAAGATTTTTTTACATTTTTTATTTCCAAGTCTTAATTTCAAATTTTTCTTAATGTCACAGTAGATATAGGAATGTGGAAAGAAAATGAACTGAACTGAGCTTGGCACAATGAAAGCTAGGCTAAACTTTGGTGTCCCACAGGTAAGGTTCTTAGGATCTGGATCAAACAGATTTAGAAATGTTGTACAATGGACACTTGAACAGGAATGTGGAAAGAAAATGAACTGAACTGAGCTTGGCACAATGAAAGCTAGGCTAAACTGTTGGTGTCCCACAGGTAAGGTTCTTAGGATCTGGATCAAACAGATTTAGAAATGTTGTACAATGGACACTTGAGTTACAACCAACCTGACATATGAAAAACATGGTTTAATTAGTTTAATGGAAGATTCATCTGCCTCTTGTTATCTATAGCCTGTACCCAGGTAAACATCCATATATCAGCTGTATTGACTTACAATCAACTTGAGTTACAACCAGCCATTGGCAATTGATTAAATTCATAAGTCATGGGTCCACTGTATATTGTAGTTACCTAAACACAGTTGGCATTTGTCAACCATCTCAGCACAGTACATAGAATCAGATGTGAAATGTGAGAAAGAGAATATTTTCTTCTGTTGAGGCAAATTTAGAGCTAAGCAGGTGTTCGTTTGATTAGGTGGGCAGGATCTTTTCAGCGAGCCATCCTAAGTGACCAACAGAGAAACATTGGAGCAAGAAATCCAAAACTATAGTTAAGACCCATTTGTTGGACTATGGAATCCTTTCCTGAACAGCCGCAAAAAATATAAACTTTGAAAAAACTGTCTGTAGATGTAGATCTCCAGTGCACAGAATAGGATCTCACACTAAGAGAGTTCAATTTTTATTGAAAAATTATAGTAAAAGACATAGTAACCAATGAAAAATTAGAAGATACATAAATCACATTGTGAAAAGCAATGTTAATTAAGAGTTATGGATTAGTGTAAAAATCATTACATCAGTGTATTGGTGAAATTGCAATAATTCTCTTACCTGTTTTATTGACAAGATTTTGACAAGTTTAATATTCCATAACCATGTAATGTCATGTGTGATATTATAAAATGTTGTAAGCTAACAGATTATCAGTCTTTTGTTTCATTATTTTTCTCAATAATTTCATTTTTTTCCTTTTTTATACACAAAGATAGTAGTGACAAAAACTAGACTGCCTTAGAATTACAGAGGTCAAATATCTGCAGTAGTATAACATGGCATTTCACTTTTAGTTGGCTTTTAAAAATGGAAAAATCAATTAAAAATATTCTTATTAATATGGCAGTTAAAATTTGACACATTGACTAGGAGCCTATGAAGTATAACTCTATATATCTATAAATTGGAAGAATCTTTTTTTGGGGGGTACCAGGAATTGAACTCGGGTCCTTGCGCTTGCAAGGCAGGCCACCGAACTGCTAAGCTAAATCCCCAGCCTGGAAGAATTTTTATAGTATCAAATACACACACCACATTAATAAAATATTGTGTTTATTTTTAGGTTGTCTTCTTGGTATCAAGATTTAACTTCATAAAGCAACCTGTTACAAAGTGACAATGGTTTGTATCCTTCCATATTTGTTCAAATATAACAGTAAAGATGACATGGAGGAAATGCAGATTGATATAACGAATGGTAATTTTTACTAAAGAGATATATGAAGTAGAGATTTAATTAGACTCAAAATGCTGGAGGATGGCCACAGCTATGGTAAAACTTGGCCTGATAAGTCTTGACTCACATTTTTCATAATGTGGACATAGTAGGAGGTAGTTAGATGTCAAATTGAATACTTCTTAGATATTTCTATGCCTAGAAAAGAGCACATACAGGATTCTGCTGCATGAGCACAATTACCTCAGCTCCACACTAACCATAGAGATTTCATTTTATTAATCTCCCCTCACTTCTACACCTGGATGAAAAGCACCCCGTCTCAGTTCTAGTTGATAAATAAGGTACTTGACTCTTACCTAGAATTCCAAAGTGCAGAATGTGTACTTGTGTGTAATGGCATGTGTAACAACCTGGCTTCAGCAGCCAATTGTTGAAATCAATTGTTGAGAAGATGAAAATTCTATTACAACAAAACTGGTAACCCACCAAATCCAAATTATCAGTGTAAAAAACAGCTTATGATTGCTATGAGGAAACACAACTTATTTTCCTACATATTTGATTGGTCTGTCCTAAATTTAAGTCTCAAAACATAAGGGAAGTACATTTCCTCTAGGTACCTGCACTGCATCTAGGATGGTAGATTATGTGGCATATTCATTTCTGTGGATATTAATGGGAGTTCTCAGATTTGCTCATAGTTCAGTCAGTCCTAGAAAGCCTCATGTTAAGAAACTCCACCAGTCATTTTTATATAGAGATGTATCTTTGTTTAGGTAAGAAACTACAACCTGTAAAGTTTTAATTTCACCCATTGTTTTAGACTGTTTTTTTCCAATATCTTCTATAAATACTATCTATTTTTTCATGTAAACTCTGTAGTGGTGCAGGCAAAAATGCCTCTTGCTCTTATTTGAGACTATCACCTATGATTTATGGGATGTGCATAGTTCCCAGTTTGGATTAATATGTCTCCAAGCCTTGTGCTGGCAGAGGCATTTCAAGATCCTTTCTATGTGGGTGACTTTATACTGGAAGGCTAATTTTCAGTGTCTTCACTGGCCCTGAGCATTTTGACGTTTCTGTGTGATGGCAGCCAAACAGTGGAGCAGCAAAGATGGTAATAGTATTTCAACTCCTGTGAACATAACATACAAAGTACATTAGCATCTCTGTTAACATTATGAAGAAGACACTGGAATGTGCACGTTGTCCAGTTGTCTTTATCTTTTTTTTTTTTTTTTTTTTTTTTTTTTTT
>NW_022900950.1:17348461-17391797 GCF_012274545.1 Fukomys damarensis | reverse complement strand
GTACCAGGGATTGAACTTTGGACCTTGCATGGGACATTGCGTTTGCTAAGCAGGCAGCGGAACCACTGACCTAAATCCCCAGTCCTAGGTATCTTTATCTTAAACATGGGAAAAAAAAAACCTAGAGAAAATTACTGAAAAATGATTTTAGAAATGAACTCTGGGGCTATGTGTAGACAAAAAGAATGTAATGTAGTTCACATTTCAAGCAACAGGAAACAGTTTGGGATGATCTATAAGAGTGGCTACAGGCTTTCATAAATATAAGCAATAGTCTAGAGTCCTTGTTCCAGAGTCAAAATGAAGTTTGTAAAAGTAGTTAGGTTTCTTAGTCTGCACTGGCTCCCATAACAAAATACCACTGACTGAGTGACTTAAACAATAGTAATTTATTTTCTCACTATTATGGAAGCTGGAAATCCTGATCAAGGTCATATAGGGTCAGCATCCTCGTCAGGACTCCTTTCTTGGCCTGCAAATGGCATTTTCTTGCTATGCTCTTGTAGGTGGAAAGAGAGAGGTGTCTGGTGTATCTTCGCTTGATATTAAGGTATCAGTTATATCTGATCAACCTCCCACTCTAATGATTTTATTTTACCTCAGTGATTTTCTCAAAGGACTTTTCTCTAGTCAGATAAGGGTGTAAAACTTCAACATAAAAATTTTTGAGGGACAGAATTTAATTCGCAGTACTAGGTACGAGAACAAAAATAAATATCAAGGAGAAAAGTGGAATCCATCAGAAAATAGAGAGGGTGTCCATGCGCACAAATAAAAGTGGGCAAGGAAGGCTTGGAGACGTTTGTCATTAGTTTTATGAAGATGGGCAGTGACTCCACAGTGGGACCATCACAGAACTTTGATGTGTCCTGTTTTGTTAAAATACGTTTGAATGAGGAAAATGTTGTAGAGCAATTTTGTTGAGTCCATGTCCAAATGGATTCTTTAAAACTACGAGAATTGCAACTTTTTATTACAAAACATTTCCTTTCCACTTTTTCTAGCTCTTCCTTTCTTTCAGGAAATATTTTATATTCTTCTTTAATAATTATTTTATTTAAAACATTTTAATGACTCTATTTTACTTATATTTTAAATCTTTAACTTATTTTAAATTCCTGTAAGGATATTCCCTGAAGCATGTGTGTTTATGATATTAATTTATAAAAACCTCAATTTACAAAAAAAAATTTCTCTTTTTTGGATCTGTAGCAGTTTTTTATGTTTACTTTTCTATTAAGTATCTGATCCTGGCCCATTATATTCAGAAAGTGAGTGACCACTTTTAAAAATACTGATTCTCTCCCTGCCAGATGGCTTTGGAAGTGCTCCCAGTAAGGCTTTCACGGTCAGAATCCACTTCACAATTCCATGGCGAATGAAGTCAATAGGGGAATGACATTATTTTCATTACTTCCTAGATTATAATTTTTTTTTAAAAATTCTGTCTCTTTTACATAATGAGGTCCTAATTTACGCAGGATATGGTTCCTCAATCATACACATGTGTATGTACACACACGCACACACACACCAAAGCAAGCAATGTTACTTAACACCACAGAACTGGAGGAATTTCTAAGGGCTCTCTTGGTTGTGGGTGGTCATGAAGTATGAAAGGCTTCAGGACTAGGGGATATCTAAACGACAGACAAACATGAAGAGACCACCAAAAGTCACTCCACAAATTCAGGAGGGAATTAAGAAAGCTCTTAATTTAGGAGCTCTGCTGTCTTCTTTACTACTTCAAAAGACTAAACAGAAAGTTGCTGCTGTCTTTTAAAAAAGGAATCGTAGTGAGAGCCCCACATTTTCATTTATTCAGTTATACATAATCAACAAATATTTATGATACTCGTACAAATGTGTAGTAGTGTGAGCATTGGATATGTAGTCATGAAGAAGTTAGATAAGGACCTTATTCTCATGGAGTCCAAATTCTAGAAGGCAAGATAATTGTTAGGCATTTACAGGGGTAATTTTAAGTTATCAAATATCATCAGTATAATAAAGAAGTATAGTTTGTATTTTTATAGGAATATCTATCAGAGGTCATTAGGAGGTTTACGGGGTCATGAAATCTTCCTGGGGCTTAAGATCACAATGAGATATTAACAACCCAAGGAGAATGTTTCAGGAAGGAACACCTCAGGTGCAGTGTTCTTGAGACAGCAAGTTAACAGGACAGAATTATGAAATTGGGAAGGAAAGAAGTGATCTGCCATTTAAGAATCCCCTTCTTCTAGCAAGACACTTTATTTCTCTTTTAAAATCAAACATCTTTTTGAAGTGTGAAATTAATTCCATCTTGAGTTATCTGAAAAGTAAATATTATCATGTAATTAGGTTTGTGCGTACGTAATGCATCCGGAGAGGGAAGGAATACTAAGGACCACATATGAACTATGCTGCTTACTTACTCAAAGTAGAGCTGATTGGTGTTTTGTGATGGAGATCATTTAAAGATCCCATCCAAGTGCTCTAGTAATGTTAGAAAATTCAACAACCTTCAGCAAACAGGTAGCCACTAGTCAGTGGCTGGTTGCAGAGGTCTCATCTTATCTTTTTGCAGTGTCCTTATGAACAGGAATGACAAAGATCTGGTCCCTGAATTTCTTTCTCTTTCCTGGTGGGTGGCCTAGTCTTCCAGGTATGTGCCAGAGGTAAATAAGGGTAATTACAATTACAGCTGCTCTGAGCTGGCCTGATTGAGACAGGGGAATATGAGTTTTTTCTTATGCAGAAAAACAGCATTACCAACTAACAACAGCAGCTCAAAACAAGACCCAGTGCTATTTTTTCAGTCACGAGTTCTTTTTTTTTTTTTTTTTTTTTTAATTTTTCATTTCAGAAAAATGAAGAGCTTCCACACTGTTCACTGTAATACACTGCTGGTCATTTGAGGACATACTATATATACCTCCATTTCTTCTTCATGCTTTTTCTTTTAGAAAGATACTGTTTACCAAAAAGAAACTTCAGCTGTACAGGAAAAACTGTTTTCCCAATAAATTTACGAAAATCTAAGATTCCCAATGGAATCAAGATTATCTTCCCTCTCCCACCACCTTAATAAAATCACATGCTTATCGGAACAGTAATATTCACACCCGCAGAGTACAATTATTTTCAACAAAGAGGGTTATTCTTTAAAAACAAAAACTTCAGTGCGGTAAGTGTAACATGGATATCTACAAGTATTAAGTGTCTGAAATAGGCAGCTAATGTTGGATTTAATATTATTTTATAAATAATTGTTCCCTTAGCAGTAAACATAAGTCACACTAGTCCTACAAAATAAATGCTGTGATTATGCACAATATGTTATGACAAAGTAGTTTCAAAAAACAAAAGCTCAACATCTTGGTAAAAATTCTGATCAGAATAAAATGCGACTTTAAAATTTAAAACATCATCAAAATAACATCACATTTTAAATCATCCATGGTTTACACAAGTACTATGGGTTTCCAGTTTTGGAACATATTTTTCCATTGTGAATTAAAATATGAACATATTGAAAATCACAAGAGTTTTTTGTTTTGTTTTGTTTTGTGTTTTCAGCACTGGGGATCAGGCCCATGGGAGTTGTACCACTGAGCTGCATCCCCAGCCCTTTTTATTTTAATTTTTATTTTGAGACAGGGCCTGACCAAGTTACCCAGCCTACTCTCAAATTTGCAATTCTGTGTCAGCCTCTCAACTAGATGGGATTACAGAAATGCAGCATTGTACCTATCTCAAACACTGTTTTTTAAGCTCAATAAATTAGATACTTTTCTGGGAAAGTTAGCATAGAGTCTTATTTTTATTATTTTTACTGGTGATGTTTGTGTCCTAAAACCTGTACATTTGGTAGACTCTCTTACTGTTCACAATTGTACCTAACTCCTCTTCCTTACAAGTGATTTATACCTCCAAACCCACTGCCATGGCCTTTACCTGCTTCTTGTTGCAGAGAGAATATATTTCTTTCGATTTTGGATTTAACCAGGTAATTTTCTCTGGCCACGAGAATCTGAACAGGTATGATTATGCTGCATTCAACCAGAGGCTTTAAGTGACATTTTGAGGATTAATTCAGCCGCCCCTTTTTCTTCTCAGACCCACAAGTGGGTTCCCTCCATTTGAGGCCTGCATCCTAACCTGAGTGGTAGAATAAAAAATACTGGCAGATGTGAGTCAGTCACTGGAGCTACATCCATCCATTAACTGCTGCATGAAACATGGACAAGATTGAAATACTTCCTTCTACAAACCCATGAAATTACATGGTTGTGATGTGGCAAAGCTGAATAGTTCAGAATATGATTCTTAGAAATGGAGTATTACCATAATAAAACACTGAAAATATGTGGCGTTGATGTGGGGATCAAGAAAGCTATCAGCGAGGAATCTTATTGGAGGCTGGAAAATTAAAGATACATTTAGTAAAGCTTATCTGAGGTTACTTGGGAGGCAAACATGGCTATACTATACTTACAGCTTTCTGTAGAAAGGGTCGGAAACGTTACTGCAAACTGGTTGTTGGAAACAGTGTCTGTCTGGTAAGGACAAGAATGACAAGTAAGTGACTTCTCTAACACGGAGTTTGTAGCCAAACCGAAGTGCTGAGAAACCACAGGAGTTGTGGGGCTGGAAAACCAAACTCACCCTCTGGTTAAGATTTTTTTTGGGGGGGGTTACCAGGGATCGAACTCGGAACCTTGTGCTTGTGAGGCAGGTGGGAGATCGACTGAACTAAATCCCTGGTCCTGATTAAGATTTTGAGACACAGAGTTTTAAAGTTTTGAGCCACCGAGGCTAGTTAAGATCAAGATTAAGTCTCAATTAAGGACAAAATTCAAATTAATGCCCAGTGCACAAAAGCATTTGATTGAAGGATTATCTCCCATTAAATCATTTCAGTTGCACAAAATGGCAAGAAAAATAAAACAAAGGCAGGACTTCATGAAGGCGATAAGCTCAAATACCTATGCTTAAATTCAGAGAGCTTAAAGATTTCTAAAAGAAGAATCCATTAGTACACAGAGTAGAATACAACAAATGAATATTAATCAAAAGAGGAAAAGAAATAAAAACATGTAAAGCCTAGAAGTAGCCTGAAACAGATGCGTGTCTGTCTCTTCAATAACTTAAAATATCAGTGGACTTCCAACTTTCTCTAAGAAGCAATATGAAAAATTTGCACAGCACAAGAAGGGCATATTTTAAAATTCTCTTTCAGATTTGGCCATTGACTGTAAAGAAAAGAGAAAAAAAGAGTATAGGGTCAGTAACCTCCAGAGAAGATTGTCAGAGAAGTGAATTTCAGATTGTAGACCACTCAAAAAAAAAAAATCTCTTATTCAAAACAGTTTTCCTATCCCCAACACCTTGATGTTTGCCAGTAGAGTTTCAGAGCTGCTGTTAACCTGGGAGTCCTGAGTGCTGCCCCCCCACCCATGTCCAGATCATGAGGAGTTGCTTGGATTTGGTAAAGATAACAAGATTGAAATCCTCAAGGTTGCTCTTTTGAGTGATTGAAACTTTTAGGATGCCGTCGGGGTGGTGTGAGTAGATTATGTGTTCGGAGGTATACAGAGTGAGTAGCTATGGTGCAAACGGTGAACTGAGGTACAGTGTATTTATAAATCCCCACTTCTGCCTTCCAAGCAAGTGGGTTATATGCCAGGGCTGACTGCTGTGTGACATTCTTGCTGCTCTGGGAAGTGTGTATACTTTCACTTTGTACTTTGGCTATGTGCTTACTTTGTCCATTGGAAGTCGATGTGCAAAATATAATTGAAAGATATGGCAAATGTTTAAATTTAAACAATTTATTACAGTAAAACATTGCCATAAATCCTGAAATACCCCCCCACACCCACACTTAACCCATCTTTTGGGGGAGGTACTGGGGATGGACCTTGCACTTGCAAGGCAGGCACAGTACCACTGAGCTAAATCCCCGACCCAAACCATCATTTTAGTTACTTTGCGGCAGTTCTGAAAGTCCTCTGTCAAGTATGTCTTTAGTTACCCTGTTATGGCTTCCTCGACGTCTTGAATCAATTCAAATGTTTACCTTTCATGGTAATTTAGACTTTGGGATATGGTTACTAGATCTAGTGAAGATCGGGAAGCCACAGTGTAATGTCTACGGAGCCTCCCTTTCTGTGGGACAGCACTGACTGCAGCGTTCACCTTATAACATGCCTTATAAAGACACTCATGGGAGAAGACTTTCAGAACTGTTTCAGAGTGGCAAGAATGTTGGGATAAGTGTGTTCAAGTTCAAAGAGACAGGGAGTTTAAGAGGAATTAATGGCAATGTGTCTTTTACTGTAATAAATTTAAACATTCTTTGATCCCATCTCATTTGCCACACAGAAGAAGCAGCTTTAAGTGCCATGTAGAGTAGGCCACTTGCTTTCTGCTCTACATTTGTGTTTGAGACTGTCTCATAAGGAGATACTTCTTTACACTGGGAATAGAGACAACTAGGCAGTTAAGCCTGAGCCACTGATGTGCAAAGGAGCAAATTAAACATTTACTTAATAAGCCACTGAAATTTGGGATTGTGTACAACACTTCAAAAATTAAGGGTTTTTAAAAATAATTGATTTGTTTAGCTCCATGAACACACTCTTGCTTTACAAACCTAAAGCAGTTGTAAGAGAATATCCATATAGATATTCATTGCTAGTAAATAAAATCTTGCATATTCTTTTATCACTAGGTTTTAGCATGAAGTTTCATTTGAATAAAGTCAGTGGTAGTTTAGACAGATTTTTATTTACTTAAATGTTTTTTGAGGAAGAATTAAAGTCACCAAGCAAAATCCAGAGATAAAGCCTATCACATTAGAAGGACAGGATTGCATGCTTACCTATATTGAAAACTTCATATTAATTTAAAACAAACTTTATAGATGAAGATCAATTAGTAAATAATATAGCTAATAATAGAGGAGATAATGTATATTCACTTAAGTCATGTTTTAGGGGATTTTAAGAGTTAAAATACTTTCCTATGTCTCATATACATGCTTAAACTTATAGATCAGATGTAAATTTTTATTTAAGACAGTTCAGCTTTTTAGTATAAATCATGATTATTGGATTTTACAGGTGGCATACAAAGACAGAAAAGAAAGAATTCAATGGCAGTAGCAGTTAATAGTGACAGCCTATCATGATGAAACATTATCTCTAAGGGTAAAAATTCAATTTTATGGTCACAATGGTTGTGCTCAACACACTGTGTGACACTGAAGTGTCTGAGTTTTTGCCACTGTTTACCATCTTTGGGAGTCATTCCTTCCTCAGTGACAGTGAGAGACATCAAGTTCATTTAACAGAATGCCACCAGTGAAATCCACCTAGAATCTCTGCAAATTATTTCTCTTGCATCCCTCAATATCTCTAGATCTACTCAGGAAAAGCAGAGAGAAAACCAATGGAAATTCAGCAAGTTAGAAATTGGATTCAGCAAAAAAGAGGATAGTCACATGAGCAATAAATATTTATTTTAGATCAGCAAAGGAAAAAGATGATAGCTGGTTATCTGTCACTGATCCTTTTCTTTGTGTTTCCAAAAACCAGCTACCCCTCTTTTTTTTTCTCTTTCATTTCTAAAGTGGATTTTGTGCTATACATCAGTTGGATAAAAGTTCCAACTGTTGCAACTTTTAGAAATTTGTCATAACTCAAAAACTTATCTCACTTTAGGTTAAATATTCATTTGTATGATACATTCAAACAATATTTACTAAAGCAAATAGTTCATAATGTGATTGTTTAAGAAAAAAGTTAAGAAAATATTTTATTCAGGAAAATGACACTATCATTCTAATAGGAAGAACTTTACTAAAATGGCTTCAGGCTACTATGAAAATGTATGAATAACATTAATTTGGAGGAACAATTCTGTTTTTCAGTGATTCATAGAAGAAAGTAATTCTATGATCACAAAAATTTGTGCCTGAAGTGAGATACATATAGCTTTCAAAGGCTCAGCAAAAAGGCATCTACTTTGAGTCAATGTTTAGTGGAATTTTTATTGTTCTGTTTGAATGAAAATCTTTGTAATATTTGACTAGATTCAAGGTTATCAGCAGTTAAAATCTAAGATGCTAATGTCAAGACAGTTGTCATTTACCTTTTGTCTTCTAAAACACATGCCTACTGTTTGAAATATTTTCAAGGAAGTTAGGGTTTTCTTGGAAATGGGGCTTTCTGGAATTCCAGATGTGGAAATTTAGTGTGGAGATACTTTGGCAATGAAATCAGTGGGGTAACTTTATAAAAAGATTCTAAAGTCTTACATAGCTATGATTCATCTGTCATGGAGGGTTTTTTTTTTCTTTAAAATTTAAGAAAAGTACGTGTACCTTTGGTATTTATTTTACTCCATATGAATGATGTATGTTATGTAGCTTGCCTAATTGAAGAACAAAGTTTTCCTTATCCAGAAACTTCACTTGTATTGCCAATTTTTTTTTCTGAAGCTGTTTTTTCTGGTAGGAAAAACTGTTGTCTGGAGTTGGATTTGCTATTTTGAATCTTTTACAGATCTGGTTGCTTGTTACCACTAGTACATCTTCTTATAATAAACTAAGCCACAAAAGTCAGATGCTACTTCATATAGCCACCTAAATTTGAAAGAGTTCTCAAGATTTCTTGAAGCCTTTGCAGGGGTCAAGGAGATTTACAACCACCCCAAAAGTGCCGAAATATTTTGGGGATTTATAGCATGGTACCCTGCAGCTTCAGCTCTGGATAGTAATAGCTAGTGTTTGACTACTAACTAACTGTCTCATTTACCAGCTCGGTGGCTTTGGGTAAGTGTCTCAGTTTTTTTGAAATTTAACTTCTTCATCTGACAAGGAACAGTAAGAATATCTAGCTTATAATTGCTAAGAAGATTAAATAATACATTATTTATAAAAGTGTCCATTTTAAAAAAATAAAAAATTAATTGTCGCAAAAGATACATGCCATCATTCCCCTTCAAGTAGTCCCCTCCTTGTTTTTTTTTTAACCACACTTATTTCATAATAGCGCCTATTGACCCTGACATACTTTTCAAAATAAACCTTTTGAATGTAGCTAAGAAAGAACGTAGACTTCAGGTCAAGCAGCCTTGGTTCATACCCTAATTTGATCACTAATTAACTGTGACCTACAGTAGTCACTTAATATTTCCCGCTTTTGTTTGCCAAATGAAGGTTTGGGATAAAAAGGGTACTGCCTTCCAAGAATAACAAATTATAAATTAAAAAAAAAGTAAAATGCCTTGGTAACTATAGGTACAGTGTGATATGTATAATCAATCCTCCTATCTGTGGATTCTGTATCCTTACACTCAACAAACTATAGATAGAAAATAATTTTTTAAAATTTATTTTTATGTTGGGTGTGGTGGCACATGCCCGTAATTCCAGCACTCCGGAGGTTGTGGCAAGGTGATTGCTAAGAGTTCCAGGCCAGCCTGGGATAGGTAGCAAGAATTTGCTCCCAGCACCCCCAAAATTACTCTTGGGCCAAACATGTGCAATACATTCTTCTTCTTATTCCCTGAACAATACAATATTATAACTATGCAGCATTTCCATTGTATTAGGTACTATAAGCAATCTAGAGATGACTTAAAGTAAGAGCAGACTGCATAGATTATATGCAAATATTATGCCATTTTATGGAAGCGATTTGAGCATCTGTAGAATCTGGTATCCACAAGGTCCTAGAACCCATCGCCTGCAGACACCAAGGGACAGCTCTACTTATAAGTAATTATAGGTAAAGTTACTTAAAATTACTTGGCCTGGAGTAAAAACTCAGTATTTGACTGTTTTCATTATTACTGTTAATTGACTAGTTGACCTTAAGCAAAATATTTTAATTTTTTCTGAACTGCAGTTTCCTGTGTGTAAAATGCAGATAAATTCCTTCTTTGTAAGCTGGTTAGGCTCTGGAAGCTTCCAGCTCATAATTCATTATTATTGAGAATATTGTTTTGCTTATATCCCTTTTGACTTCTGTTGTCTTTTCTGTTTCATATCATTATATATTTTAAAACTTACTGTCTCTCGGCTGTAATTTATCTAAATTTGAAGGTTTTGCCAAAAGTGATAGATACATAACCGTATCCAGCCCTTCCACCTGAGGTGCTGAAAGTTCCCCTCCATTGCAACGCCTTCCCTCAGGGTTAGTCCCCTGCTCTAATTCAAAAGGGACAGCAAGACTGTGGCACAGGCTGACTCCTTTGCTGTCATCCACAGATGGTCCCTGGATGGGCCTTGGGGCGGTTCCTCTCTGTGGGTGAAGAACTGCGCATGGCAGGGCTGGTCCTGGCTCAGAAGGGTCGCTTAGACGCCCATCTTAGGTGCCCTCCTGGCTCTGGAAAAGTGGCTCTCTTCTCCCTGAAGATCACATCCTCCCTCCCTTTCCTGGCCTCGGTCCTCCACAGCCAGGCCCCACCTGCTCTTACTCCAGATAAAATTTTCTCTTCAGCCTTTACTGCGCATGCTCCATCTACCCAGGGCCTTCCCTTTTAAATGCAAACACCTAGTTTGAGAAACATTGTATTTGCCAGCTGAACGGGCCTGACACTCTGGAAGCCAAGGAAGCCCCTGCCTTTTGGGCAAACAGCCAGGAAGTGCAGGGAAGAGAAAAACACAACCTTGAAAGTAACTATTCTAGGAACTTTTCTCACTCCCCAGGTAAGGCCAAAGTGCGGCTTTGTTGTCCTGTAGGTTTGCAGTGCACAGGTCTACTTGATCTAAACAATCCTATCAGCTCTGCATCTTAGGGAGCTGTGCGAGCAAGGTTACCCTCAACTTTTAATCATGCTTCTGAGCAAACAATAAAATTGCCAATGAAATCTTGTTTGAAGAAATCCAGAAGCCCAGGGAGCCAGCTACCTAATGAACCTGGCTGCTGGACCCGCACAACCCAGTGCCGCATACGCGTGGCGATGGGAGAGGGACGCAAGGGGCTATGGTGCACAGGATTCTGCTGCCTAGACTTCGACCCACTCAGGCTTTTCCCCAAAGCCCAGAACCACTCGGCACCAGCGACTCCTATGGAGTTTTCACACTGGGTGCAGAGAATACTAATTATGACTGTGCATTTCCAAATTTGCATACGGTGAGTGAAATCCGTCTGCTCTCTTTTCCTAGAGTCCTAGTTGCAACCAAGTGTGCGAAATGACAAGCTGCCCTCCAAGTGATCAAGGCCCCCCAAACATCTAATGTTCAGTTTATCCTGCAGCGTGGAAGATAGGAGCTGCCCTGTGTGTGACAAGTTCTTCAGAGAGACTGGTTTCAAAGAGGAGATGGTGCACATGAAAGGAAGACATGAGTTCTCCCTGCAATGCTGGGGCCACACACATGCAGGGGTGGCCGGCAATCATATCCTACCTGTGAGCCCATGAGCAGCGGGTGCAGACCTTGGAGCTGAAAGGCACATGGGGAACCACAGCAAAGTTAGGGTATCAAGGGCTTATCCTCGGAACACTGGCAGAAGTGCTTGCACACACATTCGTGTCCACTCCGTGGAAAAACTTCAAAACAAGTCGGGTAACTGGACAGAAGGATGCAGACCACTGAAAGTCCCCTTAACTGTGGTGGATGTTGAAAAGCTTTTAACCAGAAGGGGACATAGCAAACTCAGATGATTAAGCATATCATACCAGGCCTGTGCCTTTTGTCCTGCCACCTTTTCTCAGAAAGGGACTCTTCAGTTCCTGGAACGGAGAGTTTACTCAAAGGTCAAGAATGGTCGAATCTATAACTAGTACAGTTAGAAATGGGGAAGTTGAGGGAGCCGCTCCCTTCCCTTCATTCAACTATGAACACAGCACCACCCCTCATGATTATCCAAGTTTAGGAGGTGCAATGCCCCAGGCGGCAGATTCTGACACCAGTGAGCTAAGGAATGAGAGACATCTGGAGCCAGAGGCATCTGACCTTTTAATACCGGAAGTCGTGGAGAGTTCTCCTTCCTCTTCCTTTCTCTGTTTGTCCTTCTGCCTGTTCTGCCACTACCCTGCAGTGTTCTTGCCCTGCACAAGAACCTGGACAATTTTTGGCCCATGTAACTGTAACATAACTGAACAGAGTATAGATGTTTATCTTAAAAGTTTAGGTAGCTTAAACACTCATGTTATCAAGATGAATATTTTCTCCTTACCCCTGATCCCACAAGTTCCATAGACTGCATTATGGGAGATGGGGCCCCCACGCAAACCTGTTCAGAAGGTTACTGTCCGGAAGACTGGTGTTCCGGTCCCAGACACACCTGGGTGAGAGCCACTTCTCATTACCAACTTAGGCACAGTGGACAACTCACCAAGTACTCTTCCCTTTGGTATTTGCAGAGGATGTGTGCATATTATGGCATAAACAGGGAAATAGTGTTAGGCAAGGTATCAATGAAGTTGTTAAGTATTACTTTGTTTTTGGAGCAGTATGTTCCACAGTCAAAATCGGATCCTAAACCACTCTTTACATTGTGGTTTTGGCCAGAAAGAGTCTGTCAGCAGAGATAGCAGGATGTAAGTCCTCATTAAACAAGGGTTTCTGCCTCATGGGGCTGTCCAGGTAAGGGTTTTTTTTTGTGGGGGGGCACTGAGTGTACTTGTTTTTTTTTCTTTGCCTGTGTTGTGTGAAAGATTATTATTTAGGTTCCTTTTTCTCAATTTTTTTTTTTGTGGGGGGGGGCACTGAGGGTACTTGTTTTTTTTTCTTTGCCTGTGTTGTGTGAAAGATTATTATTTAGGTTCCTTTTTCTCAGGTTACAAATCTAATTAATGTCTGTGGGGTTTTTGACTTGAAGTTTATAAATCTTTAGTTGAATTACACTAGACTCTTATTTTACTGAATTTTTCATGTTTAGAATGGGATGCTTTTGTGGGGGGGGGCACTGAGGGTACTTGTTTTTTTTTCTTTGCCTGTGTTGTGTGAAAGATTATTATTTAGGTTCCTTTTTCTCAGGTTACAAATCTAATTAATGTCTGTGGGGTTTTTGACTTGAAGTTTATAAATCTTTAGTTGAATTACACTAGACTCTTATTTTACTGAATTTTTCATGTTTAGAATGGGATGCTTCGATTGTTGGTGTCACGTGTGCCTGCTCTTAAAACAAGTTAGTGACAGCTGAAGTCTCGTTCAGCTGAGTGAGAAACGTGAAGGAAGTGATTCCTAGAGGGTAGCATCACACTGGAAAGTGTAAAATATTTTAAACTATTTCTTATGCCTAGTTTCATCATTGTTTATGTCTGTCCATGGCTTCTGACTCTGAGCTTTTGAAGGGCTACAGAAAATGAAAGAAACCAGCGCCTGCCAAGGATCACTCTGCACACTGACAGAGCTCTGCGAGAGATCTTTATTAGAGAGCCATGGTGGCCCGCTCAGCGGAAAGGGAACGAAGAAGAGGAAAAGTGGGAAGGGGCTTGGTTATATGGTGGGGACTGGTGTGGGTGGGTCGGAGATCACGTGGGCTGCATGGCAGCCACTCGGGGGCCACGCTTGGACATCCATTCCTTACACACACAACCTCTGTTCGTGCGCCGGTTGTATGACGGGTGATGCGTGAGGTAGGAAGTGGAAATTTAAAGGTGAAGAAGGAAGTTATGTATCAGAATGGTGGCGGCCATTCCAAGACACTTTATCTTACAGAAAAGACTTAGCTCTGGAGTAGATTTTGATTTTTTTAGAATGCTAGGGAGGATTTTAGCCCAGAATGGTTACAATTAGTTGACTTCATTGCGGGTGAGATATTCTGGTGCAGTGTAGTTACTTACAGCAGAATAAGAATTATACAAAGACTGTCATTTAAGAAAGTATTACAATTCACTGAAAATACTGTAACCAGTAAGTTTTCCTTTATGTTTTATGTGCACCTTATACAATAGTCTGAAGGTAATTTTATACAATATTTTTAGTACACTTTCACTCCAACTTGTCAGGTATATTTTCCATTTGTGGTGTACTGTGCCCCAAAAGTTTGCATTTTGGAACATTTCAGTTTCAGATTTTTAGATTAGGAGTGCTTGACCTGTGTTCTAACCTATATAGATGCTTCTTGATATTCAAATAATATATATTATATTTTCGACTACTTTTCGAGACTATATGGCTATAAATGTGTGTGTGTATCTGTGTGTGTAGGTGCATAAAAATGTCATTAACTTCTCATTTTGCTTGCCACAAATGCCTGAAATATCTTCTTTAATATAAGCCAGTCTTTGGTTTTCTATTATTTTGTTTGTTTGTTTTTGTTTATGTTTTTTTGTGGTACCGGGGATCAAACTCAGAACCTTGAGCTTGTGAGGCAGGCACAGCACCACTAAGCTAAATCCCTGTCCCAGTTTTCTATTATTTTAAACCTCAAGGCTGTCATGATTGATCTTTCAAACTTATAGTTGTTGTTTTAGTCAGTATTGATGTATTTATTCTGCTTGTTGTTAACATATTTGTCTAACAGTGTGTATCAGATTTATGATGTATTTATTAGGTGTGATGTATGATATTTTGGTCCAGATTCAGCCATTTTTCAGTTGCAATTTGTAGTATATGAAGGCTACTGTGTGATGGGCTGTAGTTTCCCTAAACATCAAAATATGATAAAGCCTTTTTTTCCCTTTTGATCTTTTACCATAGAAGGAATTTTAGGATGTTCCAAGAACACTTCAAGTTTACTTTTGAGTTAATTAAATAAAATTTGTTCATGCCTTTCTGTGGGGGAAAAAAAAAAAGAAGTCTGTTTAGCTTGGTCTAATATCATGGTGTTACAAGCTTTGATCAGAAAGACTTTTTCATGTAATACCTGAAAATGTGCTTGGAAGTTGCCTTCTGAAGAAGACAGGAACACACATTGTGATGCCTGGTATAGGGCCAGAAGTCAGACATCTCTGATGCTCTCCACGGTTGAAGTATTTGATTTGTTTGGTTTGTTGACTTTTTTTTTGAGACAGGTCTTGAACTAACTATGTAGCTCAGGCTGCCTCAAATGCACTGCAATCCTCCTGCCCCAACCTCCTGAGTGCTGGGATTACAGGCGTGTACTACTATGCCCAGCTATGGTTCTAGTATTTTATAATTGGTCCTCAAAAATACTTATGGACTATGGTAACTTCTTTTAGAAGGCAAGAAAATGTGACAAATTTTAGGAAGATATCCAATGAGATAATGATAAATATGTTTTGGTACCTAAAATGTTAGTATTTGGGAGATCTAGAAAAATGAATTTTCCAGGGCTCTCCTCCTGCTCCCTGCCCCAGCAGGCTGCTCTGTATGGTGACATCAAGGGGTTCCTTGACATCTGGCTGCCAATCAGGGTCTTGGTAGGAGAGGCCCAGGGCAATGTGAGGCCAGTTAATGCATTTCCTGCCTCCCTTGAGGCCCATTTTGGGTGGTCCACTTCTCTTAACCAAATTTCTCAGTGAGGTTTTCTCTACACACTTCTGTCTTTCTGTGGTCCAAAACATCTTCTCCCTTTGTCTTTTCTGGTGTACGTGGCCTCTGTACTAGTGATTGGAGATACTTCACCATTTTCCTATGGTCAGCTCACACTTTTGGAAATAGATATTTTCCAGTAAGTTCTTCTTGAACTATCTTTATTGAGCGGACCAGTTGTTTCTTGTACATAGGTTTTTTTTCCTTCCAGAGTAATTGGCTCTTTGGTGTATCTATATAGCTCTCTAATATACTTGGGAGGCATATTGATACTCTAAGTTGATAAATATTAGTTTATTTTAAATTGCCTAAATATTTTTTGCTAGAGTTTAGATCAGGTCTAATCTCTGAATCATAAACTCTGAGGCGTAATGGTCAGGTGCAGAGAATCTGGATAAGGTTGCTTGGCTTTTAATTTTAGTTCCATCTTTTTCTTTTTTTTTTCTTTTTTTTGGTACCAGGGTTTAAACTCGGGTCCTTGTGCTTATGAGGCAGGCAGCAGAACCACTGAGCCAAATCCCTGGCCAATTCCACCATTCTATCTTTTTTTGTTTTGTTTTGTTTTTTGAGACAGGGTCTCACTATGTAGTTGCAGCTGACCTGGAACTCACTATGTAGTTGTGATTGACCTGGAACTTGCTATGTAGCCCACGCTGGTCTTGAACTCATAGTAATCCTCCTGCCTCAACCTCCTGAGTGTTGGGATTACAGGCATGCACCACCATGCCCAGTTCCATTCCATTTTTATTGTGACTTCACACAAGTCATTTAACCGTTCTGGTTCTCAGTTTATCCATAAAGGATGGAAAATAATAATAAGTGAACTAAAGATTGTTATGAAGATTTTAAAAGTTTACATTTATGAAGCATTTAAAACAGTGTATTGTATATATTGTACATATTAAATGCCTATTAGACATTATGATTTTATTGAGTTCCTATTGTGCTCTATGCAGTATGTCAAACTTTAAAAAATATTTCATTCAATTCAGTTCTTAGGAAAATTTTGTGAGATACATATAATATTTTATAATTTACTTAAAAAGAGAAATTGAAGGTTAAAATAATATAGTAACTTCCCCCAGTTCCCATGGTCACTAAGTATTGAAGTCAAGCTCTGGTTGGAGTCTATCAGTATTACATTAAATTATACACACAGCCTGACACATGCATAAATACACAGATGTGCTATGTATCATATTTAATGCATAACATTTAAACCTGAGAATATGTATGTCTGGCACATCACACACTTAAATGATTGGGGCTTCATCTCACTCCTGATTCCAAGTCTACTCCTCTTCCTACTTTACCACAATGATTCCACCTTATATGGAAATAAGTAAAATTATCTTTCTGGAAGGTCTGTGAGTAGTTACTGGAAAAAAAAAAGATGCAATTTACTTCCACTGACTGTCCTTTACCTTCTCTCCATCAGCCCAACATAAGAAAGTCTATAAAATGTGTTATGTATCTGTATCCATTTCCTACAGTGAATGTAATCATTATATACTGAAATAGGTACTAATAAAAGTACAAAAAGAGGTTCACAGCCAAATTGAAAAAAAAAAAGAAAGTATAAAATTAGCAATATACTTGGAGAGATACAAAATTTAGAAATGTTTTCAACATACCGAGCTGTTATGGAGGCTGTGGCTGCTGTGGTTGATGGGTTCCTGATAACAAGATCAAAGTGGTCAGGAGATTGGCCAGATGTCACTCGCCAGAGTTCTGCCTATTTTCAAAGTAACTGATGGATGACCTGAGAGGTTCCATTGGAATGCTTTTGAATGCTCCACCGGATGTCGTAAATGCTAGAATGGTATCAGTGGGTCAAAAGGCTCGGGGACAATAATACTTGGTTAAAATACTATTCACTTAAGATATTGATCTTTTATAAATATAATTAGGAACTTACTAAAAAGGGGGCTTTTCTAGAAATGATTATAAAATTTGTCCATCCCATTGTTATGCACTAGTCTTCAGCATAGAATTTGAAATTATTTAATGAATTAAGGATTTAAATTATTATTATTATTATTATTATTATTATTATTATGTTTTTTTGTTAATGGGAATCAAACTTAGGACCTTGCACTGGTAAGATAGGCACAGTGCAACTGAGCTAAATCCCTGGCCCAGAATATTTTTATTTGAACGTGTTACTCTGTTGGGTTAATTACCAAGGTGCTTAATGGATTTGCAAATGTTTTGTAGTTAGTAAGAGGCAGAGGTTGATTTTATTAAAAGTTCTTGTACCTCAAAACATGCTTTTTCTTCCATATTATAATTGCTTCTAACTTTGTCTTTGTGTGTGTTTATGTGTAATTTTTGCTTTTAATTCTATAAGATTAACTGTGCACTAATCTGTGAGATTTGTGCTTGAATATCTGTGGTATATTTTATAGCAAAAAGTTATAAATTTCACTTTTTTAAAAGCTTCTTTCATTCTTCCCCTTTGGATATTTGTTTATTTATCTAAAGGGTTGTCTTCATTAAAGGTTCATAAATGATTTGGAAAGTTGGTCTCTTGTGTCTTTCAGCTTTCCCCCCCTTTATCATTTTAGACATTTTTCTACTTAATAAACAGGACAGAAATAAGAAAAATAAGTTTTATCCTCCAGTTTCCTAACTGTCTCACTGAAAAATGTCTTTGCAGTCTATTGTTTACGTTTCTTTTCTGTTTCTTAACTAAATGTGATTTTTTTAATTGTCAAGAATAGTGACATCATAGCAGTGAAACTCTTTTTTTGACTTCTGTTTGATTTAATTGATCCTGCTTTAAAACCAAAATCAGTATGTATAATATTTTTTTGTTTCATGCTGCTATTATGACACTATTTTAAATTTTCACTGTTATATGGCTTTATGTGGTCTATCTTACGTATCTTTTGTTTTTCTGGGAATAAAAGCTGATTTAACAACATTTCCAAGAGACACCAATGATTGATTCAGTTTCTGCCCCCAAAGGATACTTGAGCAGCAGATGAGAAAACCTTCTTTTCTATTCACTTTCAAAATCTCCCCAGGAGCACAATCTCTGACCTCCAGGCTGGGGTCTTCCTGGTCACCTTTAAGTCTAACTTTAAGTGCTGACAGAATTATGTAATAGTTGCCAAAGCTATGTGGATTTATAGACTAACAAGTCATTCATCATAAATCATAGATAAGTGGGAGCCTCGGTATCAAGGGGAAATTTGGGGCCCCTTCTCTTGTGAACCATGACTCAGATGCTATTTGAGGATCACTCACAAATGTGAATACTGGACAGTTTCTTTACGTAGAAACTCGGCCTTCTGCTTAGTGCTGGTTTGGCAGCTTTATACCTTTGAGAGATAAAAGCATTTGATAATTTATCAGTCACAACCTTGACATGTCATGGTGGGAAAAGGCCAAGTTTTTATAATTTATAACATATTACTGTTGTATATATCCTTTTTTATTTAGAATACTTTCTCTCGTTCTCAGAAACTGTAGTATTCACTTCATTTTTGGAAAGCCAGACAGCACCAAGGAAAGGTTTAACTAGAAAGTAAATTACTTGATCAAACCTCTAAAGAGTTGGGAAAAGGATGAAGTACACCATATAAATAAACCCATGAATACTGGAAGGAATATTTCTCCTCATTGCTTTTCAGATAATAAACAAGTAATATTAGAAAACTTCCTTGTCAAGTGTGTGAATGATTATCCAGATACTAAAGCCTCACAGGAAGTTACAAGGGTCAGAAAGAATACAGACTAGGACCACATACAGGTTTTAATGACAGTGACACTCGCTATAGTAGTTGTTGGTACCAGCTTCAGTTGCTGGATGCTACTCCTTTTCATTCAAACAGCCCAGTAAAGGACAATATAATGTTTTGTTTTTGTTTTGTTTTTTGGTACTGGGGATCGAACTCAGGTCCCTGAATTTGCAAGGCAGGCAGGGGAACCACTGAGCTGAATCCTCGGCCCTAAGTACAGTATAATATTTAAGAGGGTAGGCTCAAGATCCAGACTGACTGTGTTTAAATCTTCACTGTGCCAACAGAGAGCTGTGTGTCCTTGCTTAGTTACTTACCCATCCTATGGCTCAGTTTCCCCATATTAAATAACAGATACTAATAATTACCTCAGAAGAACATTATATGATTAAATTGGTTTTTTAAAAGTGCTTATGCTAAATCTTGCATACTGTTACATAAGTGTAACCTTATGTAGGATAAAATGTAAACAATTTATACATGTCACATTTAAATAATCTATGTTGATAAAATAATATCTTAAGGATTATCATTCCATAAAACTTCATGATAAGCCCTTACATAGTCTCTTTGATGGTAATAAAACTAAAACAGAAAAATCAAGATAACTTTAAAAACAGAAAATAGATTTAAAACGTACTTTTTATTCTAAATATCCTGCACTTTAAGATAGTATCTAAACTATAATTCTTTCACTTTCTGATTCAAACTTTCACACGAATAATGGCATAATCACTTAGCAGTGATGAAGCTAACACAATATGCAAAGTTCTTAGTAAAGAAACAAAAGAATTTTGCTGTGGTTCATGATCTTTAGAAGTAGGCTGTTTGGAAAGCTGAATGGCTCTACAAGGAGTGGGAGTAGGAGCTACTATCCAGTTCTTGGTGTAGAGGCATGTCTTGTTGCTCATGGAAAACGTGTTAACTGCAAATCTCAATGAGTACTCTGAGATGTCCTTACTTTGAGTAGGGTGGAGAGGAAGAGGTGGTTATGTGTCATGAGCTGCCTTCTGGAGTTTATCTTCAACATCTGGTCTCTGACTGGTGAATGAGGCAGAGGATCAAAGGCTGGCCCTGTCCCAAGCAGACATAATTGGCGAAGGCCATCCTCAGTGTCACTTGAGTTCAACTGGACTTCAATTTGGGTCATGAGCAATTTGGAAGATGAGTAAGGAAAGACTTAGTAAAATTTTAAATTCTGCTGGCCTAGAGTCTGCCAATTAGACATACTGAGACAAATTACCTTCTGTCGCCTTGATGTTTTTACTGTCATACATACTTTCTTTCCTTAATTCATTTTTTTCTCAATCAATAAGACCTTCAACAAATTACTGCATGTTTTTTCTCATGGAAACACATTTGGCTGTACTGTGAGAAAATGCTTCTTTTTATTTTTTTCTGTAGAATTTTTGTTTTCTGTAGGTGTGCAACTGTCCTATAGGTGGTTTCGTTGGCTTTGGACAAATTCTCTTGTATCACTAAGTGGTAAAAGGTTCTCTATTGAATGAACATTGATGCATATTTTACTTCATTTTGTTAATAAAGGTCAGAAATGACAAGTTTTTGGTGAAAATTCAAAATATCACCCTTAACCTTCATTTTCTGTCTTCAATAACATGATTTAAAAATAAATTCTTAGTTGGAGAATTTTAACTGATCTGTAAATTTCTTATTTATGGTAGGAAAATATTGGGGGGAGGTAGAAATTGTGGAAGGAAATGATTTCAGTAGATGCTGTTGCGTCCAAGAAAAACTTTAGAATTTTTCAAATCTTTCCGGTTGTATGTTTGTCCTTCAATCCTAAGGATCACTTACATAAATTTGGCCGCAGATGCATCTTTCTTTCGCTTCTTTTTTAGTACTGAGGATGGAACTTAGGACCTTGCTCTTGCCAATCAAGCACTGTGCCTCTCAGCTAAATCCCCAGCAATGGATTCTTAAATGTTAACAAGGCTTGGATAATTTTCCTGTTGTCCTCTAATGTAAATATTGCCCACGATTATTAAAATATCATTAACATCAGAGTTCAATAAATAAAAATTCAAGAAAGTTCAATAAAATCTTCCCAGATTTTCCCCTTGCAATAAGCAGTGACTTTCCTTTCTTGGTGTTTGCAGTGGGAACCATACTTGCCATTGGACTGCCGTGGTAAGTTACCAGCTTTTCAGCCAGTAGTTATTTCTCTCTTTTTTGCAAAGTAATCTCCAATGACAAGTTTTATGTGCCCTTAGGAAATGACTATTTGTGGTTGTGTCTATTAGGGTAAAGACTTCCATATCTGTTATCAATCTTACTGCCAATTCATCTGCTTATTTCAATTCAATAGCAGCAATCTTATTATTATGCATTGTTACATATGCTGTGGGAACCCAAATGGTACTGCTTTTCAGAACAGCGGATTGCTGTAATACAGTATTAACTTCTTGTTTCTCTTCACATATGATGAAAGATAGTGACAATAATGCACTCTAAAATGATCTTTTTTCTACTGCATTTTCTTATGGGAAAGAAGAAAACTAAAGGCATTTTTGAAAAACCTATATTTCACCTAAATAAATCCATCTATTTAGAGATATGTATATATAGCATATGTATTTGTGTACAAGTAGAAATTTTGTTTATGTCTGTATATACAATGCCCTTACCTCTTTTCATTATAGAATAGAAGGAAAATCTAGGAAATCCTTTCAAAGAGGATTATCTTTTAACATATTTGAGTCAAATGTAGGAAAGTAAACCACAAAACTTGATTAAATTACTAACTTTATTTGATTTTGTTTATTTTTAATGAATTCTTTTGTGATTTTTGTCTGGATAAAATTCAGAGTATATGCTGTACCTTTTGGAACATGACCATCACAAAGTTGCAAACGTCTGTAACTTCCACCATTTTGCAATTATTCTTTTGTTAAACACTTCACAAAATTATCCAAAATAATTAAGAAAATATCATTGGACAGCACTTCATATAACTTTTGTTCTTATAGTTGTTTGTGCAAATAGATCTGGGAGTACAGAAGTTCCCAGTGTAAATTCCAGTGTTTTTATTATAACCTGGGTTTCTACATTTAGTTTAAGAACATCAAATGACCTATTTATTCGCTACTCTTTTCCCAGTCCTTGGTCTAAAGTCAATGAGAAGCAGTAGACTGCTCATGAGATTAGCATTAATTCTAGTAATAGGTAGGCCTTTGGGTTGTCATTGTCATTGTTAGCATCATCATAAGTATCTATTGTTGAATATTATTATATTCAACATGTACCTCCTGTACAATGTAATCCTTACAAAACCGTAGTAAAGGGCCAGGGATTTAGCTCAGTGCTGCTACCACCTGCCTCTCAAGTGGAAGGTCCAGGTTTCCATCCTTGGTACCCAAATAACAGCAGTAATAACAACAAAACAACAGTAGATATGAAAACAAAGACTAAAAGTGCGTATTTTAGGCCGGGCGTGGTGGCTCACGCCTGTAATCCCAGCACTCGGGAGGCTGAGGCAGGAGGATTGCTGTGAGTTCAAGACCAACCTGGTCTACCTAGTGAGTTCCAGGTCAGTCTTAACTACATAGGGAGACCCTGTCTCAAAAAACCAGAAAAAAAAAATAAATAAATTGTGGCGGTCTGGCCGTCACAACACGAACGTACCTGAGTTGGGGAGTGAGGATTGAGAAAGGACAGCACACTCAATAGTGTGGAGACAAGAGGTCCGATTTATTACACAGAAACAGCTCTTTTTAAAGGCAAGCCAACAGGAAACATCAAGCAATATTAGGGAGGAGATCAAAGGTCAAATTTACCAAAGTCCTTGAGCTGGGCATGGTGGTGCACGCCCGTAATCCCATAAAACCAGTCTGGATTACAGTGAGCTCCAGGTCAACACCAGTAATCTCATAAACCCAGCCTGGATAATCCAATAAACCCAGCCTGGATTACACAGTGAGCTCAGCCTGGATTACACAGAGAGCTCCAGGTCAATCTCATCTGCATAGCTGAGACCCTCATCTCAGAAAAGCCAAATAGAGTCACAGACTGTGTCAATGCCTCAATGGTAGAAGAAGTTACTTTTCCAATGTCAAATGCCAGCGGGCTCCCACAATAAATAAAAGTGCGTATCTTTTACTGAAGTGGAAGTTAACAGATGCCATAATTTGGTTGGAACTCAGATATTTTGAGCTGTGGTTTGTTTTATTAAGTACTGTTCATTATATTGCCTCATCAGATATCTACTGTAGCTAATTATCATGCAGAGTACTGATCTTTACAATATATCTCTGAAGAGATGTTGTGGAAATTCTATATGTATTCTATTCCAATGTATAAATCACTCATTGATAGATAATTTATTTCATAATTCAACAAAATTATTTGAAGTCCTTAAGAGGACTTATACAATATGACACAATTATATTTTTCACATAACAACCTTTTATATACATTAGAAATTTAAATGTAATTTCCAGTCTTTTCTAAATTTGTTTAATTTTGAAAATAAAACACATTACTTTCTTATAGTAGTTTTTATTCCATTCATTTAGCTACCATTGTTTCTCCATTCAACTCTGTTCTATTTGTATTTCCAATTGATTTTATGCACTTCTTTTAAATTCTGTGTGGAACCAGTTCATATTCAAAATCCTAGCTGACTTTCTGTGGCATGCAGAAATACCTCCTGGTGTTCAAAACCTGGGATTTTCTAATGCAACTTACCTATCCAACCTTATTTTTCTTGACTCTTATCAAAGAATAATACATAATTGAGCTTCAGCCTGAATTAGGGTGGAACTATGAAATTATGGCTTAAACATTTCAGCTGTTCCTTATTGAATAGATATTTCCAAAGGCCCTGGTATCCAGTCCTTTGTAATTTTCATTGAGACACATAAAAGAAAGAATTATAAAATCACATAAAAGCAACCAAATATATTGAGTAATACACCAAGAGTAGCTTTTAATTTACTTTATGAGAGTATGATATAGGGGATTTCAAAGTATCATACTATTAAAAATTACTGAATGACCTCCCAAAGGACCATTTAAATGAGTTATATCTATGGATGTTTACTCTATTAGAAATTAAAACTCTTTAAACTATTTTGTTTTATTTATTTAAACTAATTTAAGTCATTGACTCATCTAAATGATAATAATCCTACTCCATATCATATGAATATGTACTGTCATAAAAATAACTTTATACAAAAAGAAATTAATGCTGGCATTCTTTTAAATTTTTTCCAAATTTCTGGTGTTTTACTTAATAGAATATAAAAATTAATGGTGAAACTACCTTAAACTTTTTGAAAAATTTTAGTGTTAACCTTAACAGAATATACAAATAAATGTAACTGTCTCAAACATTTTGTAAATTTCTAGTGTTTTGCCTAATGGAATATGGCTAGATCCTTACACCCACTTCTGTGTTTAATCTGTTACTTATCACACATCATGTAGCCTTTGGAAAACTCCATTATACGCTTCTAAAAAAAGCACATGACTTCTGAATATTATGATAAATATTGTTTTGAGTTGGTAAATCCCCTGAGTCTGAGGCAACCCCGGCAGGTCTTTGGCACATACTTTATGAGCCTCACACATACTAAGCTTCACATGCCTCAGTTTGTTCTTCTCTAAGGGTGTTCTCTTAACAACAATACCTATGTCTTATTCGTGTTTTGAGTATTAAATGAATTAATTCATTCTTCATAGTTACAGCAGTGCCGTACACTGTGAATTTTGTGATAAGAGCAATACATTTTCCCCTACCTTAGGAATGCTCTTTGTATCACTGATGTTTAATGTATTTTCTTATCCAAATTGTTAGTTAAGTAGAGAAATATGAGGAATAAATTGATAATGACTATATCTTTAGGCAATGTTAATCTTTTGATAATAATTTTGGTATTCCTAATTGATACTAATGTTAGATACAACTAAATTATCCACAGAATTTCAATGTGTACCCAGAAAAATGTAAAAGCAAGTTCCGAACATTTTTAATCAATTATAGAGATTTATTCATTGCATGCATATGCACTTGTATTTGTTTTACTTAGACAATCTGTCGAACTTAATTCAATACCTTCCTTCTTGCTATGTTAAGAGAGTGTAGAATTCATTCTCTCATTTAGTGTAGTCCACATGTTCTGGCAAATGCTGATACATAGTCTTTTAGTCTAGTTGTAAAGGACAGACCTTACACTAATAAATGACGAAACAAATAGATGAATAAATATATGAGAAGGTTTCGAAACTTTGTTGCTTTTTCTGTTTTGGATATTAACAGTATGACATTAACTCTCTTCATTTATGACACTTTTGATTCACACTGTTGAATGTAAAATAATCAATAAGAAATAATTGTGTAGAAAGGAAAACCATAGAAAGAACTTTAGTTTATCTGGGCTCTAGTTTCACCTCTGGTAATTAGTAATATGATTTGAATAGAAAAGTAGGCAGTTGTCGAAAATATCTCTTAGAACTAATATTCCTTTTGTTATTCCCAGTAAGAATATCTTTGCCTATGTTGTGTAAGAGAATTATTTTACTACAGCATTTTTATTTCATTATGATTATTTCTTTCCGCCTACCATTTCATGGAGTTGCAAGTATCCTGAAGGCAAAGATGCTGAGTTCTCTTCATCTTTGTTTTCCCAGAATATTCAGTACAAATTTCTTTGCATGTTGAATACACTTTTAAGTTGTATTTGCAGTGTCATATATCCCCCAGAGAACTTGAATTATGCTTTAAGAATGCCCAATTGAAATGGAAAGTTGAAGCTATTTCTCAGGTACATGAACAAAAAAAATTGAGAATTTTATAAAGATTAATTTTTTTCTTTTTATTGAGTTTTATTGGTACATTTTAGGTATACAATACAGTTACATTCATTATTGGGATCTTGTACCTTTACATGACAGGTCTTGGTTCTCATTTTTTCCCCTTGTCCCTGCCCTCCCTTCACCCCCTCCATCCCTCCCCATTTACAAACACTTTATTTCCATTTTTTCATTTTATCATATTTTTTTTCTTTCCCTTATTTCCTTTCCCCTATCCTTCCCACTTTCCCTATACCTTGAGCCATTTTCTTCCTATTTCACATTGTTAATTATCTCAGTAGGATCTTGTGTACTATTATAGTTTTTCACACCAGAGAAACTATTTGGTATTTACACATGTGTGACTTATTTATTTCACTTAGGAGTATATCCTCAGAATGTATCCATTTTCCTATGAATGAATCTAATTTCTCATTATTTATGGCTGAGTAGTATTCTGTTTTATAGAAAAACCACATCTGCTTTATCCAGTTCCAACTGATGGGCAAATGGGTTGTTTCCAAGTTTTAGCTGTTACAAACTGTGCCACTATAAATATGGGTGTGCATATATCAATCTGGTATGCTTCTTTTAATTCTTTTGGAAAGATACCCAGCAGAGGAATGGCTAGGTCAAATGGAACCTCTAGTCCCAGCTCTTTGAGGTATCTCCATATTGATTTCATAGTGGCTGCACCAGTCTGCACTCCCACCAACAATGGAGAAGGGTTCCTTTCTCCCCACAACCCCGTCAATGTTTGTAATTGGTTGATTTCTTTATCGCAGCCATTCTTTGTGGTGTGAGGTGGAATCTCAGTGTTGTTTTCATCTGCATCTCTCGAATGACCAGTGATATGGAACATTTTTTCATATATTTACTTGTTGGTTTTACTTCTTTGTGTGAAAAATGTCTGTTCATTTCAGATGCCCATTTTTGAATTTGGTCTTTATGTTTGGAATCCTCAGTAGCACGGGAACCAGCAGAAAGAATCAACACCTGGGATCTCATCTTATTGAAAAGCTTCTGCACTGCAAAAGAAACCATCAACAGAACTAAGAGAAAACTTACAATGTGGGAAAAAATCTTTACCAGCTGCTCCTCAAAGGACTATTAGTTAGAATATATAAAGAACTATAAAGATTAAATTTTAAGGAATAAGGTTACATTGGGTTGGAAATTTTGCATTTGGAACAATGGTCACAGATCTTTAATTTTATTTATTTCCAGTAGATGGCACCAGCACCTCAAATAAAACCCAGTTTGCGGTAAACCAACAAATACACAATTTCAGTCAGTGCATATACTGTATTTCAAACTAAGCAGGTATCATAAAAATCTGACAAATTACTATCCAAATATTCTGATCTATGTTAAATGAAAAATTAAATAAATATTTATCCCACAACACCAAATGGAAGAATGAATGAATAATAGTTTTCTTAAATGTTTTCCATGAAAACTTTATAAAAAATAATAAAAAGAAATAAATATAATTAATTTCTCCTTTTCTTTAGATGCCCTTTGTTGTATGTTAGTAGTTCACCAATTGTTTGCAAGTGTGAAAGAGAGGCAAACACTGGGTACCTCTGGAAATTAGAAAGAAAAGCAAAAACAAGCCAGTACTCCTGAAACTTAGCTTGAGAAAATTGTTATTCAGAAATTTCCTTGGCATTGAAAGCCTTGATTCATAATCATAACACCCTCTTTCCTGAATATTGTTATATTCTTTTTCCCAATGGAGAAATCAACCATTTTCCTTTTTAAAAGTCTGAAGTGAAGAAATGTTTACCACAATTTCTTGAAATGCCATTTTTCTTTGATTAAAAAATTCCCTTTATAAGCTTTCTTTTTTATTATATGAAACTAGATTATCTTAAATGTTAGCTGTTTGTAACACTTAAGTATAAGCTCAGTACTTCCCTTAAGCTATTTTCCAATCTTAATGGATGATATTAGGTCATTAAAAGTACAACACACATAAAAGAAAACAGAATTTCTGAATATATTGAGTAATAGTAATATGATAATATTATACTGACATATATCATTTCATACAACTAGATGAATGGGCAAACATAAAAATAAAAAGGATAAGCAATCTTTTTCAAAGACGCTATTTCTATAGAGATTTTTTTTACTTGAGCGTGCTATTGATGAAATTAAGTAATTATTAAAGGCTGATATTTAAAAACAAGAGAAAATGATAGAAATGTGTTTATTTTTAAAATCTGTAATTACATGTTTATAAAAAGGAATAGATCCAGCTAGTCTCAAAAGTGTGGCTTATCATAAGCTCTTAAAATTCCAAGAGTCTTCTCATCTAATTTGACTCAGTGATGTGTGTATTTCCCTTTCTATATATGGTGTCATTATCCTGAGTGAATAAAAAACAAAAAGAATGAAAATCATTGCTCATATTAATAATAAAATAAAATATATTATTTTGTTTTTAATTTTAAATTAATTAATTAATTCATTTTTTTGGTACCAGGGATCGAACTCAGGGACCTTGTGCTTTTGAAGCAGGCAGTGGAACCACTGAGCTAAATCCCTGGCCCAAAATAAAATATATTATGAGTCTATATAGTTACCAGTGATTTCACTGATTCTTTCATAGTTACTCATAAAAAGAATTTCTTGGTGACAGATATTTTAAGCCAGTTTAGTCTCTATTCTGATACTGTATATTTTCTCAGACTTATCTATATAGTATATATAATTTATACTTATATACAGACTTTTACGTTTTCTATTCTTTTCTTTTTCCAGCTCTGATGTGTTATGAAAATAGACACATAGCTGTGGGTCGAAGTCTTAAAGAGTCAGAATGGATGTAATAGGAAGAGAGGGCTTTTCTATACTTTGCCTACTACTGTTGTGTGCACTCTCAGTGGCAGAGTATGGTGAGAATCTAGTGTGTGTTACTGCTACATGTGAGCAGGTACCCAGAGGTGGACCCATTACAGATAGAAGTGCAGGGCCACCAGGTGCTGGGCCTACCACTGGGATATGTGGCGAGACCCTACACAAAATTTATGCATCAAATAGTTCTGCTGGCTAGAATGCTTTTGAAACTATTTTAAAAGTTTGTTTGCATTCTTTCCAAGGCAAGGTTCTTTATTTCCTTCTTATTTCTTCCTACCTTCACCAAAAATAGACAACAAAAGCAATGAAAGACTTTTGCTGTCTGGAGTTTGCTACATTCACCCTCAAATCCTGGGCAGCTAGTATAAGTCTGGCTCAATTAAAAGTATATTTGTTTTGAAGTGCATCAGATCAAATGGGGGCTGTTTTATAGTCCACCTTGTACTTCACTGATTGTGAACTCGGTGAGCAAACAGAATTTGTTCACAGGGTGAAACACATATTTATGGTGGTGAATAAACTGCTCAGATTCAAATCTATTTGTCTGACCGAGCCAGACACAGGAATTCTAAGGCCAAGTGGGATGTTGTCACCTACATTTGCATATCAATGCCTGGACTCCCCTTCAGAAATACCGCTGCTTCAGGACAATGCAGTTGTCTGCAGTCTGGGGGAAAGAAAACCTATAAAAGTTTGCACTCACTTTTCAATGCCCTGAATTCATCTGTTTTTTTTTTTTTTCTTTTTTTTTTGTGCTTTGGAAAACTCTGAAACAGGGTCACCAAGTTCCATTCGCCATAGTTTTATTATGTTTTAAACGAAGCGATTGAACCTGCATAGAACCCAGACAGACAGATATCACAAGGCCACTTCGTGGGAAGATAGCCTCTTTGGGACACTGCAGCCTGTGTGACTGTTTCAGAGGCTTGGGCCTCACTGTCGTGGTTCCCTCTTACAGTTGTTTAAAGAACCAAGGGAAACCAGAGTGCTCAAGTAAAATACTTATAACCCTTTTTTTTCTGAGGAAAGCATGTAATCAAGGGTACTTCTAGCTATTGAGAAGCCAATCTAAGTACAAAAGTTATTTGGAAACCAGACAGATGGTGACAAAATGTCTAAGGTGATGTTATTTTCTACCTGACCAAGCCCCCGCTGATGGCTGTCTTTGAAGTGGAATCCTTACTGTTGAAATGGAATCCTTGTCACCTACCTATAGCATGTCATACTTTTAGTTAAGTTTTATCTAGAGGGCCTTCCTTCCTTCCTTTTTTCCTCCTTCCCTCCCTTCTGTTTCTTTCTTTCTTTCTTTCTTTCTTTCTTTCTTTCTTTCTTTCTTTCTTTCTTTCTTTCTTTCTTTCTTTCTTTCTTTCTTTCTTTCTTTCTGTCTTTCTCTCTCTCTCTCTCTCTCTCTCTCTCTCTCTTTCTTTCTTTCTTTCTTTCTTTCTTTCTTTCTTTCTTTCTTTCTTTCTTTCTTTCTTTCTTTCTCTCTTTCTTTTTTTTCCTTCCTTCCTTCCCTCGCTCCCTCTCTTTCCCTCTCTCTCTTTCCAATGCTTTTGTTTTTCTGAGGAAACTTTTAATAGAACATTTTACCTTCTATTTTAGACTTGGTTAATTGCAAAACTCCAAAGAAACAAAGGTAAATGAAAAATCTTTTCATAGTATCACCTTTATCCACTACTGTATATTTGAAAATACCTTTATGAGAACACCACAACTATAAATGCCAGCATTAGCGGTATTTCTCCTTCAGTGGTTTACCTGTGTTGTATTCCCCAACAAAACTACAATGTAATGTCTGCTTAAAAAATATGTTTCAAGATTACTGACTTTAATTCTCTCGCATACTGTTTTGCTTTTGGATTTTATCATTAATGTTTTTCTGGGTAATCCATATATATTTCTATTTGAACATCCTTTCATAGCCATCTCAAAAATGTATTCCCCCCTTGTCTTTACATGCAGAGTCCTATTGAAAATGTTTTGATTTGGTTAGAGTTCTAACAATGACCTGATTCTCCTTTTATCACCTATCTGCTGCTTCTCTTCAACTTCAAAGAGAGAAAAACAAAAGTGCATTGCATAAAAGAACCTATTCTGTTCCCACAGTTCTTTAGCTTTTCCTACTGATAGGAAATACCAGTGATTTCTGTATAAAAATTGCTATTATAGGCCCTTCTCTATTTTCATATTTTCTTTTCTGAGATTTGTTCTTTCTTCTATCACATCCTAAATAGTGTACACAGTTTCTTTCTTTCTAAATTTTCATTTTAAGTTTTTTCCAATATCTTCAGGGCTTCACCTACTTGTTCTGGGTAAGTAACTCCAGAAATGATCATTCTGATCCAAAATCTATCTGGTTATGCTTATCACAAACTGGGTAAATCTGAAAGTAGATGGTATAGACAATTACCTATGTTTGTTTTGTAATATATCAAAGAATTATTTGACATTCTCCTTTTCAAATGGTAGAGCCTAATTCTCATCTAGAACGTGTGCTGAGTTTAACAATCCCTTCTTGTGCTTCAAAGGTGACAGCAGTGACTACATCTGACTTTGGAGGCCAGGTCATGAAAGACTTGTCCACTTCCACCCTTCCCTCTCTTGAAGCACTCACTCTGGAAGAAGTGAGCCACCATATTGTGAGAACAGCCCTACCACAGCTCCTCAGCACCCCAGTGAGATCACCCAAATCCACTGAGAATAGATGATCGCTGTTTTAAGGCACTGAGTTTTAGGAGAGATTTATTATGCAGCGATAGATGACTGTATCTTGTCTTTTCAGATGTATCGTTTTTTTCCTTTCCATCATAAACATATTACCCCTGTCTGTTCTGTTGCCTATCTGTACTTGCTCATTCCTAGCAACAAGATTTTTCCATTTTCCTTTAATGTCTTATTAGTAATAACTATTACTTAATAAGTTACTAATGTCCTATTAAGATGTAGTACTACAACTTTTGTGAAAAATAATTAATTCCACTCTAAAGATAAGAAAGCTGAATTTTAAAAAGAGTTTTGCTATAAGTAGATGACAAGATTTGGATGAGTGTCCCCAAACATACCTGGGTTAAAGTTTTGGTTCCCAGGGTGACTCTTGTGGGAGGTGATGAACTCTGTTGGAGATTGGGCTTTAGGTTCTTGGGGGGATGCTGCAGAAGTGCCCTGTGGGACCCCAGCCTTTCCTCTCTCTATCTCTCTGATTCCTGGCTCAAGATGTGGGCACTGATCTTACACATGCTCTTACTATGACACGCCACCCTTGCTAGAGGCCTAAAATAATAAGTGTTGTTGCCTGATCTTGGATTTGAGCTTACAGAACTATGAGCCCAAACAAAACTCTCTTTACTTCATAAGCACCCTGGGCCAGGTATTTTTCTATAGTGACACAAAGGTGACAAATTTACTAGTCATGGAATTTGTATATTTCACTTTCCACATTCATAAAAAGGGGACAATAAGAGGCAACAATTGAATGGTTGTGATAATGTAATGCATGAAATCATGTAAATCCCTAGAACTTTCCCAAAGATATAGTAAGGATTCAACAAACATAATCATTATTATTATTGAGTGTGGATAAGGAAAGATTCCACATGTATAGAATGGGCTTCAACTCTGGGGAAATGACATGTGACTGAATAATCGCTTGTGGTAGTTTCATGAATTTTCTGTTATATCCTGTGACTCTTTTTTATTTGCTATGTGAAACATAGCAGAGCAGAGTATACAACATGAGAACATTTGTGTTTTAGATCTTTTATCTAAGATTTGTGCAATGATTTTGTTTACGAGCTAAACAAAGAGGTGATGTTCTAAAAGATAAAGAGGTACAGATTTTCTTGATCATGTAGATCTTAAAACCTAGTAGGAAAGAGAAATCAAAAAAGAAATAATTATAAGAGAGTACTAAACATACAAGAATTGAGATGCGTACAGGCTGTAGTACTGTAATAGATGAAGATGTACTGATTATTATTTTTCAGTAAAATGGTATGGAGATTTCTTCAGAGTTGGTTTCTGAGAAGATGAGATTTGAATTGGGTCATGAAGGATGTAAGAAAGAGCTGTATAGCTACAGGGACAAAAACATATAATTATATAAAGATTATGTATAACTGATATGTACAACTTTATAAAGACTAAAAATCACCACCACCAAAGATCTACAATTTTGGAATTCCTCAGAGATACATTTATGGTATATTCTTAAACTTTCACCAAATCAAATTCTAAAGTAAATAAATTGAGAGACCCGGGAGAAAGAAAAGGAGACTTAAAGGACAGAGAGCCCTGGGTGATAACGCACCCATTTGTATTTTTTTACTTCTCTATTCTCTAACAAAGACAATTTTCTTTGAGTTTCTGTTATTTAAAATTGTGGTTATCATACTTGGTACGGTGTTTAATTTTAAAATGATCTCTTAGGTGATATGGATATTCAATAATTAGAGTTATATTTTATCATCCAGCAGTTTTTAGTCTGATTGGAAAGAGATTTGTAGCTTAAATACATAAACTGCATGTGCACACACATGAACATAGGCAAATACTTATTAGATGTCAAATTATTGTTAATTATCAGGTGCTTTTTAGGCACAATTGCCAAAGTCATCCTAAAGAAGATGATCTCTGTGCAGGATTTTGAAGATTACAAGGTAGCTCAGTTTCAGCAAAAAGGATAAAAACAGTAGAGGAGAAATATGTCTAAATACATAAAGGTAGAAAGTACAACATGTAGTTTTTTTTTTTGTTTGTTTTATTTTGGCTTTAAATCTGTACAGAAGTACAGGAAAATCAGTAATTATTAGATGCTTCATTAGTAATTTTAGTCATTATCTAAAAAGTAGGAGAGAACTATGGATGCATCCAAGTAGGCAGCTACAATAAGCTGTCATGAGTAAGGTTCTTTTAAAAAATTAACTCTTGGATGAGCCTAGATGTACATGGAATGCACCTTATTGATTGGCTGATGGACTGACTGATTGATTGTGTTTGGGACTCAGCCTAGCGGCTTGTGCATGCTAAGCAGATGTTGTTCATTGAGCTATATCACCAGCCCCATTATAAAGTGGATCTTTTGAGAATGTACTCATTGTTAGCATCACAAAGCATCATATATTAAAATGTGTGCTGTACTGACTACTGACCCATGCATAAATACTGTTATAGTCTGACTTTTATACTTTTTTTTCTGTTTTTTAAAATTGAGTTTATTGGTACATTTTAGGTATATAGTACAGTTACATTCATTATTGGGATCTTGTACCTTTACATGACAGGTCTTGGTTCTCAGTTTTTCCCCTTGTCCCTGCCCTCCCTTCACCCCTTTCTCCCCTCCCCATTTACAAACACCTTATTTCCAGTTTTTCATTTTCTCATATTTTTTCTTTTCCCTTATTCCCTTTCCCCTACCCTTCCCACTTCCCCTACACCTTTAGCCCCTTTCTTCCTATTTCACACGGCCAATTATCTCATTAGGAACTTATGTACTATCATAGTTTTTCACACCAGAGAAACTATCTTGTATTTACACATGTGTGACATTTATTTCACTTAGGAGTATATCCTCAATAGGTACCCATTTTCCTATGAATGAATCTGATTTCTCATTCTTTATGACTTTTATACTTTTTAAGGTGCAAAGTCAATGACAAACATGACCACTGCTTTCTATGTTTACTGTGGGTGAAAACTTTGCAGCATAATTAGTTGGTGAGATGGTTGAAATGAAATAGATCATATACAAGTGACATTATCAAGCTGTATAACTCTTCTTTAGTCTTTCTTTCCAAGTACTCAATGATTTTCTGCCTTGTACCATTGTTATGTGTTCACAAACTCTATAGTGAATATTAATCAATTAAAAGCCTCAATTAACACAGGGACTTGGTCTAAATGTTGAGGATTCCATCTGGCATAACCTCAAGGAGAAAATGACAGGAAAAAGTGCAAGATATATGCACTGAGTGCAGGAAAACCAAATGAGACCGTGTGTATTTACTCTGCCTACTATGAGTGTAGTGACTGAGCCATAGCCTGCTGCATCTCCTACCTGGGCAAACCAGACACCTTGCTGATATCTAAATGATCAGTTTGCAGTCTTCAGGGCATGCTTTGTTTTGTCAACCCTGGCTGGCAAGATCTTAGCCATTTCTCAAGAAGCTATCCATTTATTCACACTAGCAAGGATCCTGGTCACCATTCTCTCCACCCCAGGATTGTATTTTCCATAGGAGAGCCATATGGTAACTAAAGAAAATTTAGGCCATCCATAAAATAGAAGGAGAAGTTTAAGGGGAGACTTTCCAATTCCCAATGGGAATTCTAGGAGCAGCTCCATGTGTCTAAGCAGAGAGGGCCAAGGAAGAGAAAGGCAACAGTGAGGAGGAGGCTGAGGGCAGGAATGTTGAGGGAGAGTAGGAGACAATTTCAGACATCACAGCAGATGCCAGTGTGTCACAATCCAGTGATCAGAAACCACAGGATTCGGTCAATGCAATTTTTGTTACTTTTAAAAATATGTGCCCGAATATGTAGCTTACAATGTTGTAATTGTTATATAAATCATGGGATTAAATATTTTCCCAGTCTTCTGTATGCAGAAATTATTCATTTATCCTTTTATACATTCACTCCTTGTTTAAATCTTTCTTATAGCACCTTTTTTGGGAGAAGTTTAAGTAATTTATGCTACTTATTCTGTGTCCTTTATTAGGTTGCAATTTTCTTATTTTGTGTCCTATTAGTCTGAAGACTTACAAGGCCTAACACAGTGATGGATATATAGTTTGTAGATACTTTTTAAAATAGTATCTTGTGAAGTTAACGGAATTGAAAGAAAAATTAGTGTTCCAGAAGTGATACTTTCATATGGCATTACATATCACTTCTTTATCACATCTTTAAATGGATTTACACACAAACATACTATTTAACCAAAGAAATAGTTGTGTTAGGAGTATTCTTTGTGTTACATCATAGTAGTTTTACTGATAATTTACTCTTAGCCCTATAAATCAGAGGAGGTAGTCTTGTAGTTCCAAATGGACACATATCTTTAGAATGCTTTTTCTGTTCCTCTAATTATAGAATTTTTAGTCTCATGATACCATTTTAGAGAATATGTAGACATTGTATGACAATTACAATATTTACTTATAAAAATTAAGTATGGAAAACCTTGTCTGTGATTCCTAAGTAAAAATTAAGAAAATGAACACAGGAACTTTAGTATGAAATCTGTAATTCTAAGAATTTCCTTCTTATCCTAACCATGGCCTCATTGCAGAGGATTGTTAAAGTATTATTTATCTTTTCTTTCTGATTTTTAAAATTTTATTCCTTTCTCATAAAATTGGCTTTATCCATTTCCTTCATTTCAATATAAGATTTGAAAAAATTCCCTGACTTATTGATTTAAACTTTCTGGATTGTTAGAAAAATTAATTTTATTGCTATATTTTAGGTATACAATATAAGGACATTCATCATTGGAAATTTGTACCCTTATGTAATCTATGTTGGTTTTTACTTTTTTCCATGTTACCCTGCCCTCCCTTCATTTCTACACCTCTCCCTTTACAAAAGCTTTGTTTCCATTTGTTCTTTTTTCTCATATTAATTCCATTCCCTTCTTTTCTTTCCCAAGCCCATCACATTTCCCCTTCCCCTTTGGACCTTTTCTTCTTCTTTCACATTATCTATCATACCTTTTGATCCTTATTTACACTTTCAGTTTCTCACACCAGAGAAGCTATTCAGTTTTTACACATGTCTGTCCTATTCATTTCACTAAGAGTATGGCCACAATGTGCACCCATTTAGTTATAAGTGTCTCTAATTTCTCATTCTATAAGGCTGAGTACTACTCCATTTTATTTTAAAAACCTTATTTTCCTTATCCAGTCTCCAGTTGATGGGCAGTTGGGCAGTTTCCAAATTTTAGCTATTGCAGACTGTGCTGTTATGAACATGGGTGCCCATATATCACTGTGGTGGGATCCTTTTAATTCTTTTGGGAAGATACCCTGTAGGGGAATAGCTGGATCAAATGGGGCTACTAATTCTAGCTCTTTGACATATCTCCATACTGATTTCTACAGTGGTTGTACCAGTCTACACTCCCACCAGCAGTGGGACAGGATTCCTTTATTCCCACAGCCCTGCCAGCATTTGTTATTGGTTGAATTCATTATAGTAGCCATTCTTTATGGGGTTAGGTGGAATCTCAAGTGTTGTTTTCATTGCATTTCTCCAAGGTCCAGTGATGTTGAACATTCTTTCATATGTTTATTTACTATTTCTACTTCTTTGTCTGAGAAATGTCTGTTCATTTCAGATGTCCATGTTTGGATTGGGTCTTTAAGTTTGGGAGGTCTGATTTTTTAGTTCTTTATATATTCTAGATAGTAGACCTTTGTCTGAGGAAAAGCTGGTAAAAATTTTTTCCCACATTGTGGGTTGTCTCTTCACACTGTTGGTGATTTCTCTTGCAGTACAATAACTTTTTAATAAGAAGAGATCCCAACTGTTGATTCTTTTTGCTAGTTCACATGCAACTAAGTTTTTGTTCTTGAAATCTTTTCCTACACAAATGTCTTCAAGAGTTCTACCTAACCTCTCTTTCAGCCAGTTTAGTGTTTCTGTTTTAATGGTTAGCTTTTTAATCCATTTCAATTTTAGTTTAATGCATGGTGAGAGATACAGGTCGTTTTAATCCTTGGCAAGTTGAAATACAGTTTTTCCAGCACCAGTTATTAAAGAGGCAATCTTTCCTCCAGTGAGGGTATTTGACTCCTTTTTTGAAGATGAAGTGGCTGAGTATGTCTGGAGTTTTTTTCTGCATCTTCTCATCTGTTCCACTGGTCCTCAGGTCTGCTTCTTTGCCAATACCATGCTGTTTTTATCACAGTAGCTTTGTAGTATAGTGTTAAATTGGGGATTGTGGTACTCCCTACTTTGACTTTATTGCCTAGAATTGCTTTTGCTCTTCTAGGTCTCTTCTTGTTAATTAATTTTTACATTGTTTTTTCATGGCCCATGAAATATGCTACTGGTATTTCAATTGGGACTTCATTGAATCTGTATTGGAGTTTTGGAAGTATGTCCATTTTCACTATGTTGATTCTTCCTACCCAGGAGCAAGGGATGTCTTTCCATTTTCTGATATCCTCTTCAATCTCTTTTCTCTGGGTGTTGTAGTTTTTAGAGTAGAGGTCTATGATTTTTTTGCATTAGGTGTACCCCTAGATATTTCAATTTTTTTGGATGATATTACGAAAGGAGTTGTTTGTCCCATTATTCACTCATTAAGTCTGTTTTTCATGTACAGGAAAGCTAGTGATTTTTGTGTGTTGACCTTGTATCCAGCTACTTTGCTGAATTTGGCTATTAACTTTAGAAGACTTTTGGTGGATTTCTTGGAGTCTTCTAAATAGAGTATCATGTCATCTGCAAATAATGACAGTTTGACTTCTTCATTTCCTATCTTTATTCCTTTTGTTTTTCTCCTGTCTAATAGCTGTGGCTAATGTTTCCAAAGCTATATGGAACAGGAGTGGTGATAATGAGCATCCTTGTCTTGTTCCTGATTTTAGAGTGAAGGATTTCAGTTTTTGACCAGTTAGTATGATATTGGCTATTGGTTTTTCATAGATGACTTTTATCAGGTGGAGGTAGAGACTGTCTATTCCATTTTTTTGGTGGGTTTTTATCATAAATGCCTGTTGGATTTTGCTTTCTCTGCATCTATTGAGATGAACATATGATTTTTGTCCTTGGCTCTATTAATATAGTGTATTACATTTATTGATTCGCATATGTTGAACCATCCTCACATTCCTGGGATAAATCCCACTTGATCTGGGTCTATGATCTTCTTGATGATCTTCTGCATTCTATTTGGCAGCATCTTATTAAGGATTTTTGCATCTATGTTCATTAGTGAGATTGCCTATAGTTCTCTTTTTTGGTTGGTGCTTTGTGGGCTTTGGGATCACAATGATGCTTGCTTCCAGGAATGACTTCAGAAGTATCGCTTCCCTTTCAGTTTCACTGAAGAGTTTAAGCAGTAGTGGCAGTAATTCCTCTCTAAATGTCTTGTAGAATTCAGCAGTGAAGACATCAGGACCTGGGCTTTTCTTAGTTGGTAAGTTTTTAATTACTTTTTCAATTTCATTGATTGGTAGTGGGCCATTTAGAATTTTTAGGTCATCTCCTTGCAACTTTGGTAATTCATATGTATGTAGGAGTCTGTCCATTTCTTGTGTGTTTTCCATCTTTCTGGTGTTTAGGTTCTCGAAGTAGGTATTGATGATCCTCTGGATTTCTGCTGAGTCCGTTGTATTTTCACCCTTTTCATTCTTAATTGCGTGGTTTAAGGTCTTTTATTTTTCTTTTTTTTTGATAAGGGTGGCTAATGGTTTGTCAATTTAGTTTATTCTTTTGAAGAGCCAACTCTTAGCTTCATTTTTTTGTATTGTTCTCTTATTCTCCATTACATTAATTTCTACCCTGGTCTTTATAATTTCCTCCCTTGTATGAGCTTTGGAATTGTCCTGTTCCTCTTTTTCTGAAGCTTAAGGTTCAGCATCAGGTTTTGTAATTGAACTCACTCTGTTTTCCTAATATGAAAATTCAGTGCTATGAATTTCCACATAAGCCTGCTTTCATTGTGTCTCATATATTCTAATATGTTGTACTGTCATTTTCACTTAAATGTAGGAACTGTCTGATTTCTTCTTTAATTCCCTCTGTGATCCTTTGGTTATTCAGAAGTGTGTTGTTCAACTCCCATGTGTTTATGAAATTCTTGCAGTTTCTTTTGTTATTGATCTTCAGTTTTATCGCATTATGGTCTGATAATATACAGGGGATAACTCCAATTCCTTTGCACTTACTTAAACATGTTCTGTGAGTGAGTATGTGATCTATTTTGAATGACAAAACATGTGCAGCTGAAAAAAATGTGTATTCTGATTTTGTGGGATGAAACACTCTATAAACAACTGTTAAGTCCATTTGTTTGAGAGATTGATAACTTTCTTTCTATGAGTTTCCTTTTGTATGCAGCATATTGTTGAATCTTAAATGTATCTTATTTCTCCATCAATTTGAAAGATAGTTTTACAGGGTACATCAATCTGGGTTGAAGGTTGTCTTCTGTTAGGGCTTGAAAAAAATCACTCCATGCTCTTCTTGCCTTGTGGGTTTGTGTTGAGAAATCTGCTGTGATTCTAATGGTGTCTCCTTTGTATGTGATTTGTTTCTTTTCTTTAACTGCTTGTAGAAGTTTGTTTTTTTGTTGGGTTTCTGGAATCTTAACTATTATATGCCTATGTGTAGGTTTTTTTGATCATGGCTAGTTGGAGTCCTATAAGCCTCACTTATGTCAAGTTCTTTTCCCCTATTTGGGAAGTTTTCTGCCATTACTTCTTTCAACAGTTTTTTGTTTTCTGCAGTCTCCTGTTTCTTATTGGTGTGGGCCTCTGACTGAAGCTTGTGTGCCTATGCAGCTCTTTTCTGGGCAAGCCTTGGTTGGGTAGGCTTGCCTGAGCCTCTGGGGCCAGGGCAGATCCCTGGCTGTGCTCTGCCTGCAACCATGCTGGTCTGGACCACATGGCTGTTCCCCGGGATATGTGCACACTCACAGATACTATGGGGTGGGCCTCCTGGTCCCTTACTATTTTCAAGAAATTTTTCTTTTCCTGGTCACTATTTGGAATCCTGTCTTCTATATCTTATATTCTGTCCTCACATTAGCTCATTATGCTATGTAAACTTTTTTTTTTAAAGCTCTTGGATATCTGTTTGCATCAGTTTTGTGGATTCCATTTGTTTCTTATGCTGGGATTCCATCATGTTTCTTAGCTCCTCTATTTTTTTAAAAATCTGTGTCTGCTTTAGAGTTATGAATCATGTCTTGCACTATGGACATAGTTTCTATTATTATGTGAGAAATTATTTCTGATTTCATTTTTTCCAGATCCTCTTTTATTGCCAGTTCACAGAGTCCAGCTGGTAGAGTGTCAGACTGTTCCACCTTATTGCCCTTTTGGGTTGCCTTAGGTGATCTGGAAGTCTGGTTTTGAGACTTGTTTATGTGTCTTCTCATTTCAAGAGATGCAGCCTGCTGTCATCAAGCCACCAAAAGGCATTTTTTTCTGATGCTCACCACTGCATCAATTCCTGGGTTCAGAATGGTGGCCTTCTGGATTCTTGAGCTGCCCTGTTTTCCAGGTGGGGCTCTGGATGGGACATGTGCACACTTGGGATGGCATCTGGACATGCCTCTGGCTGGGGTCTATCCTTCTGGGTATTTATTGTCTTGTAGGGCCTTCGGCTTTGGGCTGTGCACCTGAGTTGCTTCTGTCTTAGTGGGCTTCCTGCTGGGCTCTGCACTCACTTAGCAATGGTCTCTGGGCAGGCCTCTGACTGCTTGCCCACCTATGTAGCTGTTTTCCATGTGGGTTATTGACTGGGGCCTGTGATGCTTGTGTTTGGGCAGGGTCCTCTCTGGGACCCACATGCACCTGTGCAACACTGGTCCATGTGTGCCTCTTGCTGGATCTGTGTGCACTTACTGATGGAGTCTGGGTGGGCCTCTGGCTGTTTCTTGCATGCCTGTGCAGCTATTTTCAGGCTGGGGCCATGCTGCTGGGTTGTGGGCAGGGCCCTGGCTGGGATATGTACACAAGACTTTCATTGTTTTGGTCATCTACCTCTCCATGACTATATGAGATACTCCCACAGAACTGGCTATCTCAAACTAAAAAAATTAGATTCTTGATTGTTTCAAGCACATAGCAAAATAGCAAAATGTTTTAACTAGTGATTATAAGTACCAAAAAATATGGGGTATGATTAAATAAATATTGGCGTATCTACTTGAAAAAAGAAAAATCTGTTCACCCTTTTATTAAATCACTGCTTTTATTCTCAAATAGTGAGTCTGATAACGGACAATAGAATTTAAGTAATTTTTTTTATAATGAATGTATTAGTTTTGGGGAAAATATCTTTTCATCTAATTAAGATATATGACAAACCAGAATTTTTCTATTCTGAAACTAAAATCTTAATGTTTTGACATTTTAAATGATTAGTTATATGTTCTTTATATGTATTTTATATTTGTCCTTATACACGCATTTTACGTACTTATATTTATGTTTCAAAGTGCTTCCATTTAGAACCACATCACACTTTGGATGTAGTGATAATTTACCTTTTAAAAAATCAAAAGCAAGTAGAACAATAGTACCAATGAATCTTTAGTCTAAGAATGCATTGGCTACTTAGCACCTTACTTTTTCAAGTTCTCTTAACCTGTAAGTGGCAGATTAAGGACAACAAACACTTTGAATGGAAACAAATGCCTTTGAAGTACTCTTACTCATTTGTACATATTTCTGTTAATATAGATCTAGTGGAAATATAATTTATTTTATGTTTCTTTTAGGATCATTTCCCTCTCATGGTTAGATTTCATCACTATTGGGAATTGAAGTTCACAAAAGCAGAGGAAAAAAATAGTTGTTCAGTGACCAAATGTGATTTTCATAAATTAAAATTTGCATTTAAAGTGGGTCAAGAATACATTTCTTCTTCTTTTGAACTTTATTTCATACTGCAGATGCTAATATCAAACAAAGTGTAAAGAGTTGTGAAAAAATTGTAAAGACTAATTCAGTACAGGAACTTGCACAGAATGATTTTCCATTAACTAATCAAAACCTTCATTAATGTAAATGGAATCTATTTTAGCTTCAAGAGATGTCATTGATTCTTTAAGGGAACTAAAAGAATAAAGAACAAATGTATAAGAATAGCAATATGATAATGTGTAATAATTATACATCAACTTAATTGCACAATATAGTACAATGTATAATCAGTAGTGTGAGGAGCAATTTAGTAATCATTACAAATTCTTTTAGGTGTTTCCTTCACTGTCCAGTGATATAAAGTAAATCTACATTTTATACCACTGTCAATCATCATTTTAAAATTGATTTTAAGCTTATTCTTATTGTGAACAAAAACTCTGTTTATTTCAAATAATTTTAGATATAAAATGTTTTGATACTACACTGCTTATTATAGACTTAGATTTTATGTGTCAGTTTTCCACAGTTCAGCTTCTTAATATTTTTGTACTTATGAACTGAAATGTCCTGTGAGTGAAATCCATCTTAGCTAATGTGTCTCTTTGTTGATATATCTTTGAGATATCCTAGATCCAGGAAAAGGACGGGGAGACAACTCTTATAACCAAATGGCAAAGCTTTAACAAATAGAGCTGAAGAACTTCCAAGCACTAGCTCCTTAGCCTTATAAATTAATGTAAATAGATTTTATACCATAGATGTATTTCCCCTTTTGATGAAGTCATTTATCTTTTTTGGAAGTATACAAGCAGAAAACTAAATAAAATAAAGAATCTGTTTTTTTTTTTTTTTTTTTTTTTTTT
>NW_022900950.1:17337862-17348267 GCF_012274545.1 Fukomys damarensis | reverse complement strand
TTTTTTTTTTTTTTTTTTTTGTATTCCAATAGGAATAAATGGATGATAGCATCTTTGGAAAGATTGTTAATTTATTTCCAGCCTTCTAGGCATATTTAATTTGAAGGATTTCTTGCACTAACCTGTGCATTCATAGTCTTTGTATGTGTTTGGACCAGTGGCCATGTCTAATTGTATGGCTTACCTTTGTAGCGGAAGATGATGTTTCTCTCTATCAAACTTTAATATATGAATCACCCAGGGATCTTGTTAAAATGCAGATTACAATGGCTTAATGGAGTCTAGAACTTCATATACCTGACATCCTAGGTTAATACCTATGTTGCTGCTACAATGAACTCACATTACCTGACCACTTCACTGTGATGTATTTTCATCTTTTTTCCTGAATTAAATGAAAGTTCTTGAGGAAAGAGATCTAATAGATTACTTAATAGATAAATGTTGGTTTTCAGAAGATATAGCAAAAATAGAAGTCCTATTGCTCCAATCACCTAAGTAAACTTTTGTTTACTTTCAGAATGTATGAACAAAGTTGCCTCTTTTCAATTTATATATTTATCTTATATAACTCAGAATAGAAGAGTTATAGAAAGTGTCAAGATGAAAGTTTAAGATTGTATTGGAAGTCACAAAACTTGGGGGAGGCAGCTAAATGTACCTGTGTAGACTATTTCTAGATTTAAGATACTGTCTTGTCATTTTTCTAGCCCACTACATATGGGCGATTTTAGTGACAAATTTATAATTGCTTTTTTTCCTATCCCCTATCTTCCCTGTCTTGAATATGTGTTAGGACTTGTGCCTTCTTTATCTCATTGAAAAACTGGTCATAACCCAGAGTTCCAAGTCATAAATCCTTTTAAGGGAAGGAGAATGAGGATGGTGTCTAATTGGGAAGCCTCTACAGATACTGTATTTATGCAGAACTACATGTTATAACTTTCACTTCTCTTCTAATGTGAAATTCGTTGTCTCTGAGATATTTACTCATAGTATTTGTCTTAGTTACTTTCTCATTGCTGAGATGAAATCCAACACCTGCATCTTAAAGGAGTAGAAGTTCCCTTTGGCTCACATTTTCGAAGTGTCAGTCTTTGCATAGTAAGGGGCATGGAGAAAGGGCCTGAGCAGAGAAAAGTTGCTCACTTTATGGCAGTTGGGATACGGAGCCAAGGGAGGATTCAGTAAGGGCTATAAACCCTTCCAGGTCACACCCCCAGTGACCAGCCTCTTCTGACCAGACCCCACCTCCCAACAGCAAGTCAGCCATGAAGTCCCGTAATTCAATCACCTTCCAAATACATAAGGTTCCGAGGGGGATTTTAGATATAAACCATAACAATTTTTCTTATTTAAAATTGCCTCTAAGCATTTTTGGATACTGAAAAAGTAAGAAGAGTATGCTATTTTGTTTTGTTCCCAGGTTCCTAGGAATCAATTTTCAAATGTATAACATGAAGCTAATCTATGTATTGCCTGAGTGGCTTAAATTACCTTTCTGTGTTAGGTAAATATGTCTACTTTTCACTACTTTTAGCACTCTGTGCTTAGTTGTTGTTGATTTGATTTGCTCCTAGCATTCCACATAAACAATGGCTTGGTTAAATGAGAAGGATGCTTGAAAACATACCTTCAAATCCAAATTTAGAAAGATAGAATGATTTACCCAAGGTCAACACACTGGTCATTGACAAATATGCATTAGATCTGATTTCCAAACCACTGTTACTTTACCATATCAGTTCATTCTTTTTTCCTATATATCTTATTTCCCAGGGAGTTGTGAAAGTCTATAAAACTCTAAAAATAATATTCAGATTCATTATTTTTATATATTTTGTTATCAAATGCAGCACTAGAAAAGCAATGACTAAAATGTTGTATATCAAAAACATTATAAACTTAAAATTTACTTCAAGCTATGTCTCTAGCCCTGGGGAGATAATGTCCTTTTCTTCTCTAGAAATATGTCAACATTTACAGACAGAAATTAGTTCCCTATTGCAAAAATGACTCCCTATACAATTTGCTGATTTTTCTATAGCTAGAGTTACTAAATGAAACAAATGGCTTCCCAGAACATTCTGCTTGTCTTTAGTTTCAAGTAATGTATTTTATTACATTTTTTCATTCTTGGCTATCTTAAGTGTCAAAAAGAAAACCATCCTTTGAAAAGCTAGCACTTGTAGTACAAATATTATGCTCATTTTGGGATCAGTGTAATTTTAGGATGCAAGATACCTTTATCAGCTTCAGGTATTTACTCAGTGCCTAAATTTCTGAAGCATGAATAATTCGCAAGTACATAGTTTCAGGAGCCAAATCTCACTTGCCAAAATGAATGAAATTACAAGGTTTGAAGTGAATTTTTGTCAATTGGGCTCTTTTTGAGAATCTTGCACTGTTTTATTATTTTCCTTTAGCCATATTTACCCTAGCAATAGTAATTCCAAAGTGTCAGAAAGGGAAAACATGCAGAAAGGTTCATGAGCTTATTCTTCCTTCCAGCTTTTGTGGAAGCTATGATTGAATATATGATATGAACTAGTAGGAACTAGATGAAAGTGACTTCCATGTTTATATTAATCTGTGAAAGCTACAGTACATTCAACTGTATAATATCACCACAGTGTAGTTTTAGATAATGAAAGATTAATGGTTTTGTCTTATATTCCTTTTAACTATTTTTCTTTTGAGCATTCATGATCATTGTTACATAAAACTATAAAAATAGTTTGAAATATTACTATTGAAATAACACTAATAAGAATATTGTATAGATTACTATTAATATAAAGAACATTCACATTTAACTATGTAATTTTTTCATATATATGTTAACAAATGGTAATGCACAGCCTTGAAAAAGGCATCAGAAAAAGAGAAAGTGAAAGTGGGGGGTACTGATATACAAAATTACAGCTAAATCAGCTCTTGGGACCACCCAGCAGTTCCCAGGGTAGATAGCTCCTTTTCTCTATTTACTTCCCTATCTTAGCTCAGCACTAAATATATGTGGGATAGCGTTGCTGGCCAGCAGCCTTGAACCTGTGCATGGTGGGTCTTTGGCTTTATTTCTCAGTTCTCATCAACCCCCTTCTTTCCAGTGTCAGCTCATTTCCTTGGTGTTCCCTGGTATTTATTTCCATATCATATGAATTGCTCACTTCTAGTCTTTTGTTCCATCAGCATATCTTTTTTTCTTTTTCTTTTTTTTCCTTTTTATTGAGTTTATTGGTACATTTTAGGTATACAGTACAGTTACATTCATTATTGGGATCTTGTACCTTTCTTTACATGACAGGTCTTGCTTCTCATTTTTTCCCTTTGTCCCTGCCCTTCCTAAATCCCCTCCTTCCCCTCCCCATTTACAAATACTTTATTTCCATTTTTTCATTTTCTCATATTTTTTCTTTTCCCTTATTTCCTTTCCCCTACCCTTCTCACTTTCCCTACTCCTTTAGCCCTTTTCTCCCTATTTCACATTGTTAATTACCAGGTTTAGCTCCACAAATTTCTTTTACCATGTCACACTTCTGTTAAAGAATTCAACAAATCTTCTCTTTTTTTGTTTTCTGTTGCTCCAAGTTTAAGATCTTTTCATCCTATTTATTATCATATAATTGGTTACAAACCATTTCTCTGAGCTCATACTGTACTACTCATCACCTCTGATGAAGCATCTCCATTCTTCCTCTCCCATGTAATTCAGGCACAATTCCAAATCTCAAGCCTAATTTGTTTTGTTACCCTATGTAGGAATAGTGTTCTATTGCTTCACTTTACTCAAATACTAATGACTCTGGTCTGAATCAATTCCCATTGTTTCTTTTTAAGCCCGATAGACAAGTCCAACTTAATAGCAACTCCTCTCTTTAGCTTCCCACTTAAAAGATGAATTAATTCTGCGATAGTTTCATGTTTGCAAATATTATCTCCTCCACAAGATTATAATCTAAGTGAAGGAGCATATGAATCTTATAACCTTTACATTTCCACAATTGCTCCCTTGGGCAGTTGCTCAATAAATACTTTTGAATTGCAGCAAATTAAATTCAATTAAGAACCTAGTTTTCCATAACTACAAGAAAGCTCATCAACTATTATTTCCAATATAAAAATATTGTACACAGTCAACCATTTTTATATCATGGATTCTAATTTTTTATGACTTTCAGAAAATTTATGTTGAAATCTATTGAGGAAAATAAGTGAAATTGTCATCGGAATTGACATAGAATAGACTGGAATTTTTTTCTTGAACGGAGAAGAGAATAATCACAGGGCTTTGCCTTTGTCACTGTTAGAATTATGTTTCATAGAGTTTGAAAGATCATGAACTGGGGATTCTTTAAATGTCTCTGTCTGTATGTTGTAGAACCAGATAAGTTATATAAAGAAGGGGAAAAGTCTATTTCCTTTAAGTTACAGTCTATACTTATTTTGGATATAAAAAATGTCATATGCATAAATCATAGGTAGTCATTTAAGATGCTTGGAGGCTTATTATTCTTAGTATGAGACAGCTAGTCTGTCATTTCTAAACTATGGTTAAGGGCACGAAGCTAATGTACCTGTTTGTATATTCAGCAAAAACTATACATTTTAACTGTCATCTAGCCCATAAAATGTACTCTCTGTGAATGCATGCCTGCTCCTGAGTTAATTTTCAAGACTTCAGAAAACAAAATCAGGAAAGAATTTATGCAGGAAAGACTTTGGAGTCACATAGAGACATCTCATGCTTCAAGTTTAACTTCATGGCTTCCAACCTGAGTTTAATTGAAAAAGTAAAGCTTTTTTGCCATTTCTAAATGTCAGTAATCTTATTAGAATCTTATGCATTGTTGCAGATTATTCACACCAGGGAAACTATTTGGTATTTACACATGTGTGACTTATTTATTTCACTTAGGAGTATATCTTCAATATGTATCCATTTTCCTATGAATGAATCTATTTTCTCGTTCTTTATGGCTGAGTAATATTCCATTCTAATAAGATTACTGACATTTAGAAATGGGAAGAAAGGAGCTAAGGGTGTAGGAAGGGTGTGATGGGTAGGGGAAGAACAAAAAGGGAAAAGAAAAAAATGTGAGAGAATGAAAAGATGAAAATAAAGTGTTTGTAGATGGGGAGGGGAGGAGGGGGTGAAGGGAGGGCAGAGGTAAGGGGAAAAAATGAGAATCAAGACTTGCCATGTAGAGGTACAAGATCCCAACAATGAATGTAACTGTACTGTATCCCTAAAATGTACCAATAAACTCAATAAAAAAAAAGTAAAGCTTTTTTGTAATAGGCTGACTGGATGATTGAATCTGAAAAATGATGCTTATGCATGTTTCAGTTAGGCAGTGAGAAGCAACTAAACTGAAGTTAGTAGTGTCTGCAATGACTCAAATATTACTATTTCTCAGAAAATTCCATTTGAATGTGGTACCTACTGATATTTTGGATACAACCAGTGCATTCCCTAGAGGAACTGTTCTTAAGAAATGACTCAAAATGCATACTATCACCCACCTGCTATACTCATTTCCTGCAGATAAAAATACCATATTATATTAAGGAGCACAAATTGTCAAAACACAAAAATGAATTAAATACAGTTAAATTGATGTCCATACCCAACAATGAATGCAACTGTACTGTATCCCTAAAATGTACCAATAAACTCAATTAAAGCTGAAAAAAAAAATAGCACGATTGGTATAAATCAGCATTTTTGTCAGTCAGTGCCTTAACTATCAATCTGACTGAAAATGGAACAGCAAAAGATTCAGGATTTATAAATTAACCTGGGAACAGCTACTCCTATCTCCTATACAGCCAGCAAAACATGAAGCCATGGAAGCTAAGAGGAAAAAAAAAAGCGCCACGATCTTCATGTGGTAAACTTTAATAGACAATGACTGGAGAATCATAAGATTTAGAGACAAGTCTGGAAAACAAAAATTAATGTCTTGTTATTTGTGATATAAAAATTTTAAATTTATATTTTATTCATTAAGTATATTGGTATATTTTAGGTCTACATTATGATCTTACTGATAATTGGGAATTTGTACCTGTACATGATATATCTCAGTTCTTGTTTTTTTCCCATTCATCTGTCCCTCCACCATTCCCTATTTATAAAAACTTTGTTTCCATTTTTTCCTTCTTTTTTTGTATTTTTTCGTTCCCTTCTCTCTCTCCCCTTTTCCTTTCCCCTTGGTACCTTTTCTTCCTATTTCACATTATCTATTATATATTTTAAATTTGAAGGGAAAATGTATTATAGTAATTTCCTTGAAAAAAATTCCTTCCACAATGAAATGATTTGTTTTAAACATTAGTGACAACAACCCAAAACCATACCAAAACAAAAAATTAGTGACAAATTACTATTCTATCATGAAGTGAAAGATAGAAATTAAGATAATTTGATAGCCCATAGATTCAATTTATAAGGCTAAGAGCTCTTTGTTCTCTTTTTGCTAGGTGATGTGAAGTTCTTCCTTCCTATTATATGCAGACTCATTCAAAAAGTTTTTCAGAGCTAATTATCCCTGAATTCATTTTTATACTTTTTCTGTCTTAGCTTCTTTTCTACAGCATCAATAAGATAAATAACTAGGAGTAATTAAAAAGTGTCCTTGGTGAAGAAGATGCCGTACTATGTATTCTTTATAACATTTAATTTTCTCAACAGAAATCCTGCTGTGTTCAGTACGTGCTCTAGAATCGGAACACATGCATTTTAGTCTCCCGCCCCCCCCTTTTTTTTCTGAGTGCCTGCTGCCCACCAGGGAGTGCAAGGGAGTAGTCTTCTGAGAGAACTGTGCAGTCCTCCCTGGTTCCCCTTCATCTTCATGCTCTTGTAAAGATCTACTGGCTGCTTTCACACTATCAAAAGTATGAAAGGAAACTTCAAGTTCCTATCCGACTCTAACTTTCTCTCATTTTCTGACTCTCCCTATTTATCTAACTCTGATAAGAATCTTATTCTAGAATATGATGATGGTGCAAATACAGTATGGCTCCCCATGCATCTAGTGGTCTTTTTCTGAATGAAAAGAATTAGATTTGTTTATTTTCCTTTAGATTCTATATTTAAACACACAATTCTGACACTTGACAATTTATGTGCTATATTGAATTTTATTATTCCTGGCAGACCATTAGTAGATGTAATGTTCTTAATTAACCTTTCACCTACTTATAAGCAATGTGGACTCATTACATGGAGCATAAATATACTTATGCCCAACTGTCAAGAAAATGGCTCTTCAAACAAGCCAAGCAAAGCAATTATTGCATTATGTTTTATCAAATCTGGGATTGAGCTTTGGAAAGCTGAAATATTTAAATATATATATAAAACTTTCTCTTTATATTTTCACATTCTGTGGACTTTATAGATTATCTTTTACATCCCATTACATTTAGGAGATAAAATAACATTCTTTCAGCTTAGGAAGGTTTTGCTCATTCTGGATATAAAGTGCCATCTGATGTACACGGTGTACACTGAACTACATTGAATCCTCAGAGACAGGATCAAGTATCAAAATTACTATTGCAACTAATAAAAATGTTTGATTTTCAAAGAAGAGTTTCAAAATGCCCACACTTGCCCAGATAAAATATCCTTCCTCATGCTGAGACCCACCCTTTCTTTGATTTTATTAATTTTGCCTCCTTCTGCCTCTTTAATGACCATTAAACCAAATATTCCTCATTGTTTATCATGTTCAGTAGAACTTGCTTCATCTCATACATGTTATGTTTGTTCATTAATTCATCCCTTCAAAATCCTTAAAACTCTTTTTGTGTTTTAAGCTATGCACAATGTATGTATCTGTGAAAATAAGAATGAGACACAGTCACTATAAGCATCCCTATATCTTGAGCTTTTCACCCATTCATGTCAGACTCACAATGACTTAGCCACAGTGACTTAGGTAGTAGACATTGCTTCTGTGCCCTTCCACAGATAGAGGCAGATGAACTTGCCACAGTTGCATTTCTAGCAAGAGATGGAGCTGATATTTGAGCCAAGATCTGGTGACTGAAGAACAATCTTGTTCTGCCTTCTGTCATGTCGTGCCTAGCTATAGAGGGGCAGAGACGAAAACACACAAATATATTACTCGATCCTTTAAATAATGAAAATATGTGAAAGAAACAATGAAAACTCAGAGAAGCTGTAGGGCAAGATTTTATAGAAATATTCTTGGACTGAAGCTGAAAAGAAGAGTAGGAATTTGCTAGGGTAAATTTTCTTTTTACTTATCCTGATAAACTTTGCAGTCATCTTTGAGTCTTAAGAGTAGACTGGTTGCATTAATGATCCCAAAGAATAACTGTCTTGAATTTACAACCTTTGCTGTAAAGACTAGAGTATCTTTACATTCTGACCCTGAGATCTTTCTTATGATTTGATTTGGCCAGTTGGACCAGTCTTGAAAGCATTCTATGCATTTCATTTTATTTTTTGCCTTGTCTCTTTGCCTTTATCATGATGATGTGACTGCACCAGCCTGCTGGAGGATGGGATAGGGGAAAGGCAGAGTAGCCTTCTTGCTCCACTTAGGGCTCCAGACATTCTCAAGAGCCCAGAAACAGAAGCAGATTCCTGAGTGAGCTCTGCTTCCCTAAGACCCACATCCTCAACAGTTATTTCTCTAAGACCATAACCCTGCACACCCACCATCTAGTCCCAAACTTCGATCTCACTTCCCTGCTAAGTTCTCCTTTTCTTTATGATACCAGACTTCCCTCTTATTAGGCAATATCTATTGCACTGCACACTCTCCCTTCAATCTAGAATGCCCCTGCCCCGCTTCCAGGACATTTAATCTTTATCATTCCTACATATCTAGATATTGTGTCTCTGTTGCAGCAAATTTTTCAAACATTCCTCACATTTTTATACTGCTGTTAGAAACTTGAGCTTTCAGTTTTTAACCACAGTCTGGGTAGAGAGCTCATGTGTCCCACAAAATCAGGTTCTTGGGGAAGCCATAGCAAAGTCAGGCCCCTTAAAACCCAGAAATTTATTTTCCTTCAGCTCTGGAGACTAGAATTCCAAATCAAGATGTTGGCAGGGCTACACTTTCTTTGAAGTCTCTAGCAGAGGATTTTCCTTGTCTCTTCCGGCTGTGGCAGCACAGATGTTCCTTGACCGGTGACAGTGTAGCTCCCATCTGTCTTCACTTGCTGCTCTGTATGTCTGTCTGTACGTGGCTTTCACCCTATGTGTCTGTGTCCAAACTGCTGCCTTTTTTATGTACATGAGTCAGATTTGATTAAGAGCCCACCCTAATTAATAATTACATCTCGATGACCCTTTCATTTACTGCATTTTCAAGTATCATCATATTCATGGGTACTGGGCTTAGCACTTCAATATGACTTTTGGATGGAATGAACTTAGACTCAGAATGCCTGGTTTAGTTGAGTCATGTTCATCTTTAATGGTAAATTATCTTCCCCAGGACAGGGAGAGCCTCCCCATTCTCCATATGCTTTGCACGTAATATGTTCTCATTGTTCTACTTTATTCTGAGTTGAATCAAATTGTCTATGGAAACATATTTGGAAGGATCATAAAAGTATTTAGTGACTGCCAAGAAATAGTTGTTAAGTGTCAATAATATGTGGTACAGTGCCTCAAATATAGAAGTGGCTATTAATCAACACATTTAAAAAAATCTAATTTGGCAGAGAGAAAAGACTGTGTGCACTGCCAGAGACTGGCAAATTAAATTTTGGGTCATGTGAGTGGGGAAGAAAATAATTATCAGTTGAATATATTTTCGAATGGGATAATAAATTGGTCAATTGGAAAGTTAGATTGAAACTCTTCTGTTAACTTCTGTGTTTAAGGAGTGTATTTTAAAGAGAAACATTGAGTACTATCATGGCTAGAATAGGTTGACTAGTGACCTACAAGATGGGGTTATAAAAACTAAGATATCCAGCAGAAAGAGGGGAAGTATGGCTGGTTAAATGCATATTTACTGATCTTTTTCAGTGACATGATACTCTGGAAAGAAATGTTACTAGCACCATCTCTGTGGGAAAGGGTCAAGGAAATTTTGTGTTGATGTCACAAGACTAATCTGAGTGAGTGTTTATTTGCCATATTTGAACCTGTCACCTCAGAATGTCAGTATCAGGTCACACTCCTGCTACTGCCCAGGACACCACTACCACAGAGAGGTTGCTGAAGAGGCCGGGTGGGAGTGCAGCACTGTGCAGGGTCTTAGGTTAAGGAGCTGCATCTGCTGTAGGTCACTGATCAGTTCTCCTAGGAAGCTCATAGATAGGAACTTTTGGTTGAAAATAACACTGAGCTGGAGTGGGTGAATGAAATGTGAAGCTAGAAATTGTAAAAAAAAAAAAAAAAAAAAAG
>NW_022900950.1:17246868-17337632 GCF_012274545.1 Fukomys damarensis | reverse complement strand
AAAAAAAAAAAAAAAAAAGGTACAATTTGGGTGAGTGGAGAAAATACAGGCTTATAGTAAATATTTGGGTCAGATTTGCCACTTAGGAATGATGGATCTTATTCTTTCTTTGTCTCCCTGAGGCCTTGCTTTGTCATCTATAAAATAGGCATAACCCTATCTTGTGTCCATGTCATATAAGTAAAAATATACATCGAGAATGCTTACTAGATGGAAAACATACAATAAATGATAATTACATCTACTCTTCTATTGGAAAAAAAGATTTAAAGAATTTATTACTGATTTTGGACCAATACTGGCATCTTTACTATGCAGTTCTTTCTTTCAGAGGTAAACAAGGCATGACTGGGGACCGGGGATTTAGCTCAGTGGTTTTGAGTTCAATCCCTAGTACCAAAAACAAACAAACAAACAAACAACCCCTGCAAAACATGGCATGATTGTTACTGATTGAAAAACAGTGACTATTTACTTGAAATGATATACACTCTGAATAGAACAGAAACTTTTTCTTTAAGTTAAAAATACTATAATAATGATATTGAAACCACAGCAATAAATCCTAGCTTCATCTAGACGTATGATTTTGACATATGTATGATCCCACGTGAGAAGAAGACTAGGTATGACAGTACTTAGATGGTACTTAGGTTAATCATATTCTGGTATTAAGACATTTACATACAGTAATTCATTCAGTGTGGCAGTGGTGTACTGTTTTTAAATTAATATCCAAACACTAGCAAGTAATAGCAAATATATATGATGACGATTTTGGTGAAAATTTAGGGTTAGCTGACTATTTAACCCAGAAATTTGCTATAAACTAGGGCTTGTCAAACATTTTATACAAGGACAGAAAACAAATATTTGGGTTTATGTGGGTTGAATGGTGTGTTGCAGCTACCTGACTTTGCTACTGTATTACAAAGGCTATACAAACAAATAGGTATGACTTTTTCCTGATAAAATTTTATTTGGGGATGTTGAAATTTGAATTTCATATTATTTTCAAGTGTTATGAAGTATTAATCTTCTTTTGATTTGTATTGAACCATATAATTATGCTAAGATAACCCTTAGTTGGTAACTTGTGAGGAAATAGAAACCCCATGGGCCTATTTTGTCGAAAAAGGCATAGATTGCTAAACTCTGGGCAAGAAGAGCAAACATTGATATGTTAAATCATCATTTACAGAAATATTTTTTACGTTATATAAATGGCAGCCATACAATTTTCTCCCTAAGTGAGCCTTTTCTTTCCACCTAAGATATTAAAACTTACAGAACTATTTCCTACATCTAATTTGTTGGCAGTTGATTTTGTTTGTTATTCTTTTGTATATGAAGTGGGTATGCCATTTTGGGTCACCATCCATATGTGGAGAAACTCCAGTTTCCGGAGAAATACACCCTCTATGACTGAAGAGTCTTCATATTCTCAAAATCTCTCCCCAGGACTTGATTATGTAAACTTGAGTTAAGAATTTTCCTTCTTACCTCCTCTCAGATCATATCTAAATTTTGGAGTGCTACACACTGTGTTCATCATGGTTGTGAACTTGACCCAGTTAAGAGACAAAATAAATAAGTCCCACATGTGTAAATACCAAATAGTTTCCCTGGTGTGAATATTCTGCAAAAATATATAAGATTCTAATAAGATTACTGACATTTAGAAATGGGAGGAAAGGAGCTAAAGGTGTAGGGAAGGTGTGATACGTAGGGGAAGAACAAAAAGGGAAAAGAAAAAAATGTGAGAAGAGTTAAGAATTTTCCTTCTTACCTCCTCTCAGATCATATCTAAATTTTGGAGTGCTACACACTGTGTTCATCATGGTTGTGAACTTGACCCAGTTAAGAGACAAAATAAAATTGGTAATGAGAAGTGGGCTGTTGCTTTGACTATACCTGATGATGTACTTCAGAAGCCTTTGGAACAGGCTTGTGAGTGAAGTTTGGGAAAGTTTGGAGAAGCAGGTTACAGAATGCTAAGTGGAGTTTAATAGGTGAATCCATGGACGAGGTTAATGCTCTCATTATTCAATTCCCTCTCTATGCCCCATCTCTGAACACTGATGATTTGGGATAGAGAAATTCTTGGAGAGCCACTTCATATTTAAACTTTAACAGCACAATTAAAAAGAAGCCACATATCGGGGTGTGGTGGCAGATGCCTGTAATATTAGCACTCTGGGAGGCTGAGGCAGAAGGATCACAAGTTCAACTCCAACCTGGGAAATTTAGCACTTAGTAAAATCTTGTTTAAAAAAAAATAGGAAGATGAGTGGTATCTTAATTACTTTCTCCTTGCTGAGACACAATACCAGATATCCACAGCTAAAAGAAGAAAGGTTTATTTTGGCTCATAGTTTGTAGAGGTTTCAGTGCATAGTTGGCCCGCTGAAAGACAGGGGTTCATAGGGGAGAAGCAAGGAAAAGAAGAGACAGCTCATGGCGGCAGGATGCAGTGAGAGATCAAGGGAGCAGACTTAAACCCTTCCAAGTCATGTCCCCATTTATCCACCTCCTCCAACATCACATTTAGCTACAAAATCACCAGTGGACTAATCACTGATAAGTATCACACCCCCATGATCTAGTCACCTCCCCAAACCCAACTATGGAGCACACGGGACTTTGGGTGACATCTAGAGATAAACCATAACAAACTGGGGATGTAGCTTAGTGCAGAGGCCCTGAATTCAAACACCAGTAATGCAAATAAATAAACAAACTAATTAATTAAATGAAGAAGCCAAATATTTTGCACCAGAATAATAGGAAAGATATTTTATTGGCATCTAGGAATTGGCAGGCTCAAGGCAGTGAAAGTGCAAATTTATTTCAGAGACTTTCCAGGGCACAGTCATTTGAGAAGAAAGCCCAGGGCACCTTGCTTACATAGAGCTACCTAGGGAATTATTTTCCTATTTTCCAATTCATTTTCCTATGGTCTACCACCAAGGTACTGTTAGAGGCCATGCAGCCTTAGTTCAGGTGGGCTGCAGTTCAGCTTTCATTGGCATGAGGCCCTGGTGTTGTCCATGTGGTGTTGATTTTGTGGGTTATGGAGTCTTCCACTGAGATTTTTTTTAACTGGACAGCCAGGCAGTGTGAAGCAGGTTTAGAATCTGTGCTGGCAACCCCAACAGGGGCAATGGGTGAAGCTATAGGAGTAACATGACAGTGGAGAACCGAGGAAGTTAATAAGGATGCTTGGACCATGGGAAGTTTGCAGAGGGAAGCTGCAGGCAGCAAGGTGTGGAGCCAGCCCAAGAGAGCCTCTGTGGGCTACAGCTAGTAAGGGCCTAGGGCCAGGGCTTCCCGAGCCCTTTAGAGTTCACAGTATGCTACCACGGGCTCCAGGGGCTGGATGCTGAGCTGTAGGATTTAGTGTTTGCCCTGCTGTGTTCCATTCAGACAACTCCTTGTTATTGGCCAAGCAACTCCTTGTTATTTTTGTATTATTTTCTTTTGAAATGGGAATGTTTATCTATAGAATTATGTCTTGGAAGTATGCAACTAGTTGTATTCATTTTTAGAGGAGATCATAGTTAAGTGTGCCTTCAATCTCAGAGGAGACTTGGGGCTCAGACTTTTGAGAAGTGCTGACACTGTTAGGACTATGAGATGCTACTAGATGGATTAAATACAAATTGCATTGTGAGAAGGACATAAACTTTTGGGGGCTAGGACCAGCATGTTATGATTTAAAGACCCACTGTAAGCCCACTCACTGAAGGCTTAGTCACCAGTATGTGGTTGAAGTGGTGGGATCTTTAAGAGATAAGGCCTAGAGTGTGTACTTGCAGGAGATACTGGGAGCCCAGCCCCTTCATTTGCTTCCTGGCCACCATGCGATGAGCATGTGTGGCCCACCATGCATTCCCATGATGTCCTGTCTTGCCACAAGCCCAAAAGTAACAAGCCAGCCTATCATGGACGTAAACCACTGCAATCAATCTAAAATAAATCTTTCTTCCTTTCAAGTTGTAGAGAAACATCTCCGTACATAATCAAAATCTGCTCATGGTGGGAGGAAGCAGTGAGAAATCAAGGGGGAGGTATTCATCTTGGGTATTTTGTCACAGAGAGAGAAGCTGGACCTTTTGTGACATCTGTGTTTGCCTGTTCTGAAATGTCTCCTCTAGCCCATGGTCACTGTCAGGCCTTCATAGTGACACGCTGGAAACCCAGTGACATGCTGGAAACTGTGGTGTTAGCAGAATTTTTTTTTTTCCTACAGCTGCCTCACTTGTATTGTGAGGCCTCTTCCAGTTCACCCACTCATTCTTGTCTGAATTTCAACTCCTTTTGAGGTCTTCTGGAGGGTTGACCTGTTGTGCCGTAGCACACGGGCACTTGAGGAAATCTTGGTACAATCTGCCATAGAGCTATTGCTGTACTAGAGCATGCACATTGCAGTAGGTGGGGTGGGAGTCCAGCGAGGCTGCCCACTCCAGGGCTCAGCATGGGAAGAAGGGCAAGATTTCCTCTACTATTGGACCCCAAATCTGTGGGGGATTCTGCCATCCCATTCTCTCCTCTTTCAGAGTGCACAGTACCCTCTCCCCACACAGGATTGCTTCTCCTCTGATGTTCACCTTGCACTACATAGGGATTTGTTTTTATCCCTAGAATAGTTAAAACTTACTCTTTTATCTTGTGAATTCTTCCAAATATGCTTTTTCTGGCATTCATTTTGTGCTTTGATTCCTTCAGCATCTGGTCTTTGAGAGTCAAACACTTTTTCTTTGAAACTATTGTCTCACTCTGTGTTTTCAAAATCAGTTTTGAATTCAAAAACTAAAAATCAGTATTTTTTTCTCATATTTGCACGCTATGTTAGCAATTCTGTCCTAAGGGCATTGAAGCTGTGTTGTGTCTACTTTTATTTGTGACTGCATGAAAAAGCACTGGGACACAATATTTCAGCTAGTATTTCACATTGCTACTGTAGCCCAGCTCTACCTGCCACCTCTCCCTGTTGAACTGATCACATAACCTGTCCATGGTGAGAGTCAGCCTCCTCCAGAATCCATGGGAAAAATCCCATTAAGACATTTTTTCTTGAGACCCCAGAATTTAAACAGGAATCCCTGGATGGAAGAGTAGTTTGGAACATGTTAGATTCCCTACCACATCTAAGGGGACAGATAGCCAAAAATTCTTAGGGAATTTTAGTTTTTGTCTTTGGACGTTAATATATCCTATGCCTGTACTTACATATTACAAGCATTGATGTCCATTTTATCTTCTACCTTCGTTAATTGGGTTCTTGTTTCTGTGAACAAAAGCAAGAGTATGGTTGTATGGGTAGAATGGCCCACATAATAGAATGTTACCCAAATTAAGAATAGAAAAACAGAAAATATTGTCTACTGAGCATGAAATGCCAATGATATATGATATTTTGTCAATTCTTTGAAAGCCGGAAAGTTTATTTCATGTTTAAGCCATGAAGGAAGACTGAAATGCAGATCAAAGAGAATTTAAATTCCAGCCTGTCTTGTAATTTGATCGTGAGGAACAATATAAAAAACACTACACTTACTCTCAAGTATTATTGTACTTTGACCAAAATTGTGAAATTTTAAGCTACAATTACAAGATCTCATATCTCTCTTCTTAAACTTCAGAATATTAGTGAAGACAAAAAAAATTGCTAACCTGCCATCTGCCGGTAAGGCAAAACTGATCATCCCAGGCTATTGCCAGTTTCAAGTAAGAACATTTGACAATAAAACTTTTTTGTTTTGTTTGTTTTTGAAAACCCCAGTAATTTTTTTTTATCCTTCAGAGCTTCTTTTGACTCCTGTAGTCACTCTTGACAATCATTGTGACTGTGGATGGCAAGTTTGTTTAGTGTAAGTTTTACTCATAGTCTAAAAAATAAATCAAAGACATCAGGGTCACAAACCTTTTGTATTATCTTAAATTAACAGTTCCAGAAGGTCTTGTGATTCATGCAACTTGCTGAAAAGGGATTAGAGATTCTTAAATGTTTCTACAAAGTCAACTTTAATTTTATAAAACCGCTTCTAATTTAGGAGAATTATTTATCTTCTACCCTACATCTAAGTGCTCTGTTCAATTAACAAGGCTTTGGCTGACCAAGACAGTTTATCCACTGGTTATCTCAATTGCAAAAGGGGTATTGATGGTATGTGTGATAAGTTCTTTTCTCTTCATGTAGTGCTCAGTTTCTACTCCTTCCAGAATAAAAGCTAAGAAAATATTCTGTGATCCCAGACAACTAACTGATTGGGGATGGCAAGCTGAGTTTTGAGCTAGAGATTCGGTGATCAGATCTTGCCCTGGAATTTTATCCTCATGCTCTCTTCTGAGCTGTGGCTAAATATGTTAAAAAAAAAAAAAAAAGACCCTGATTAGCTGACATCACCCTAGTACTACCTACAACTTTGGGCAGCATGCAGTAAGAATGGCACAGCCGGACCTGGTGTGCAAGGCTGTTGACAGATGAGTAGTCTTCCATGCTGCAAGAGGCAGAACAAAAGAGCTAATCATCTATGGCAGTGCACATGAGGTAAGACACTTTCTTCCTGAATAAACAGATGGAAAGAGTTTGCAGTTCATTTCTTTCCAAGGTAACAAATTATTTCATTTCTATGTTTTATAGTACCCAAACCGAAAGTCCTTCTCTGTAGGGAACTTCTATTTTCTTTAATTATTCTACCTGAGCAATAAGAGGCTTGAGTCTGCTGGGAATATATGTAGTTGAAAGTCAAAATTAATTAGCTTTACTTATAATGCACTGCATTTAGTTAAGTTACCACGCAGGAACACAATGGTAGTCGGACTTCTGGACAAAAGCTGTGATCCTAGGAATTCAGTATTCTATCAGAAAAACCTTGCAGGAATATTTCACCTTGCCTGAGAGTTGACTTCATTTGGTTCTCTCCATGGAGTTCTCAGTTCATGTAATTTCTTTCATTTGCACTTTATCTTTCCTTTAAGATGTCAGATGGCAAGAGAAAGTGATGGAGTGGCCTGAGAGTCCCTGGTGAACCAAGCGCTGTGTCCTGTGTAACTGTAATGTAAAACTCACAAATCAAATTCAGTTTCTTTTTCTCTTATGATTGCCTAAGATATATGTTCTGCAAAGCTTCAAGGCTAAAACAAAGACTCTTGACATGATCAAGGCAGTGATGTTTTGCCATTTCATAGGCAGTCTGTGAGCATCACACACAGGACACAACAATCAGTCCTCAAACTTTCTTATCTGATTAAGGGCTGATTACGTGCAAGCATGGCAGTTACATGGTTTACATTATTAGCATATAAAGCTTCAGCACTGAATACTATTTCCAAGTGATTTCATTATTAGTTTATTAAGCATGAGACTTAGACTCAAATTTTTTTCCTCACAAAATGACAGCATTATCAAGTAATGCAGTAGAAAAGATATGAATCTCAGACATGCTGAAGACAGTCTACACATAAATCTTTTCAAATCAAGGTCTAAGAAAGGTTGTCATATAATTTGGGAAAAATTCTGGAGATAATAAACACAGGCATGCTCTCTTAGCTTAACAAATAAATGAACAATTCAAAGTAGATAAGTAGCTAAAAACAGACATCCATCCTGAAACAAGTTTACATGCCAATTTCATTTACCCATGTCTTCTTGGAAAATCATAAACAATAAACAGACACCAAAAAAAGAAACTTTTCCAAATCATAGGCATTTATTTCCTCTTTGGGCCTGTTTGGTACACTTGTTTCACATAGTAGTAAACATTCAATTACCCGAAGTCTTCATTGCAAAACAAGAATGACAAAAATATCTTCAGTGAGGAAATTTAAAACTTGAGGACTGATTCTTTCTGTTTCCAATTAAGAAATGAAATAGCCTACTTTATATTTTTAAGATAGGATTGAATTAATTATTGCAAAATACTTACATGGTCATCTCAGGCTTATTTTAGAACTGTCAGACATCATTAAAATAAGAAGGGGTTCCTTGAGAGGCCAATGTGATGGCATGTAATAGTAGCAGTCATAGAACTGAGCAATTCAGATTTAGGACTAATTTTCTTTGGTTATTAGTTCCCCCAAAGCAACAAATATAACAACAGAGTACAGACACCTATGTGTGCTTTGAACCAAATCTAAGAAAAATGCCAATTAGTAGAAATATTGTGTCGAAAGCTACCAGCCAGGGTTATAGAGCCTGCACGATCATTCTAGAAGCCAATAAATGATGTCAGGATTGAGAGGACATCCATCTCACTGCTCTGTGTAGCCTTATTTCTACCTTTTCTTCATGTTTTGTGCTTGATTGCATTCGTTCATTCATTCAGTCATTCATTCATCGAATATTTATTGACATTTATTCATGCCAAGTACAGTGTGGGCGTATAGGAATCCCTTCCTGGAGGGTAATAATTCTCTCTCTCATTAGTTTTAATGAAATGAATGTCCAACTAAAAATCAATTATAGCCATGGTAAAGACTATTAATGAAAGACATACAATTCAATGACAGGCTGTAACAGAGAGAATTTAGAGTCTACGAGGTCATGGATGGTTACCCTGACAAAATGACAGGAGTAAAAGTGAATGCAAAGGTTCAATGGCAGAGGAGAGCTTGGTTGTGTGAAAGTTTGAAAGAGGTCACAGTTGGCTATCCTGGAATAATGAAGGCAGAGTGAGAGCTGATACCTAAGAGGCAGGCAAGACACTGCAGGGTTTTTCACTTTTTATTAACATGGGGAATTGTTGCCGTTATCCTAAAGCAATGCAAAGCTGCTCAAGTTATCTTGAAGGGGTAGGGAATCTGCAGCATGATTTTATTGGCAACTTTAGAAGATAATTCTAGATAGGGAAATATGAATAAATAGGAAAAACCCACTTCTTATAGTGAGGCAAGGGGAAGAAAGGAACGTAAAAACTCAATTTCTATTTTGTAGCAATCTGGGTTCAAATGTTCAAATATGATGTGGTGAAACTGTTGTTTGATGACCACTACATAAATAACACAGAAACAATAAAATAAGTGCAAACACTCCAGGGCTAAAGGAAAGGGGAAGAAAGAGCTGATCTAGGGGAGGAAGCTAAAGTAGAAGTGTGGTGTGAATAACAAGAATCTACCAATTTGTGATGAATGGGCATTTGCCAATTAGCATTTGCTGTGCTAAAAATATGAGCATTGATTTTAACAATTATATTTGCAGTAGAGGAGAAAGAAGATACAAACATAAAATCTTACACTTTTGTCCTCTTCTAACACCACCCCTACCACCTGACCTGCAATATATTTTTGGCCTGAGTTTATTAGAGAGTTCAGATCTGATTGACTCATATGTTTATTTACTCATTTGTTGGATACTTGTTGGGTACTTCTTATGGCTTAGGTGGTGAAGAAGATAGCAAATGCATCCAGTCTCCTTCTAGAAGATGATAATAGATGAGATAAAGAAACAGCAAGTGAACAATAAAAACAATGATAAGAATTACGCAGAGGATTAAAAATAGTGAGATGTGATAGCGACTGAGGAGTGAGTCTATCAAACTGGCTGCTTGGGAAAGGTTTGTCATAGTGGACCCTGCAGGTGTGAGCTACAATAGATTTTACAGGGGAGATCTGAGGACGAGGGGAGTAAGTGATGAGAATATCTGAGAGAAGAGTGTTCCAGGCATGGTCATGGAACAGTGAAGAGGGTGATGTGATTTTTATAGAACCTCGTAGAACATTATAAAGACTGTGGATCTGACTCGGAATAGAGAAATATGATCTGACTTTCAGATCCAGTCTGGCTGCTGTGCTGAGAAAAGGCTGAGGAGGAGCATGAGTGGAAGTCCGCAGATTAGTTGGAAAGTGATCTAAGTAATTCAAGTAAGAGATGATGTTGACTTGGATCTAAGTCAGTAGCAGGGAACTTGAAAGGAGTTGGTTGGATTGTAGATAAACTTTGAAGGTAAAGCCAATTGAATTTGATGATGCATTAGATGAAATGTGACAGAAAGAGAAGTCAAGAACTCTTAAATTTTTGTCCCGAGGAACTGAGAAGGATGTAGTTGCTATTAATTGGAAAGGGAAAAGAAGGTTTCTGTTTTATTCTTGGTAATAGGGAAAAACAGACTATATTTGGGATGTATACTATATAGTTCCAATATCTGAAAGCTCACATATCTGAATAAGAATTTCAATGCAAAGGTTCAAGCCTAAAGTACAAATTCTCAAGAGAATGTAGTGAGGAAACTTGTAAGACTGAATGTAATTGCCAAGTGTACACAGAAATCGAATAATTGAGCAGAATTTCAAGGATACTTTAATGTTAACAGTTCAGGAAGCATCAGAGGAACAAAAAGGCAGAGAAAGAAGACTGTATCTTCCAAAGGTCCTATCATCTCTTCATCATTCAGAAGCCAAGTAAGTTGTGGAGTGGCCTCTTGAAGTCATATCTTAGAGGCCAGGCTGGAGCTAACATCTTAGAAGGAAGAGGATCTGTTCTTTAGGATGCAACCAGAGGACAGCAGTAGGTATCTCCTCTGCCTCCATCACTTGCAGGGACTCATGTGGAGAGAATTTATGCTTCCATCTCCATGATTTTAGACTTGATAGATTTAAAATTTTTGTCCTCTAAGAAGACATCCTTTTAATGGGGTAAAATAAAATTTCCAAAAGACTGAAAGCTATAATTGATGGCCTGTGAGTTTAGTTTCATTGTGACAGCAGATAAAGGACTAATCATGACAGCAGGTAGCTGGAAGACTATAATGTTTGATCCAGCAGAAGATTAGGAGGAAATTATCAATAATAAAATGCTGACTTCTAATATAATAGATATGTAGGCTGGCAGTTGACCTTATACTTAGAAAATAGAAGAAACTGGATGGGGATGAATTAGTAGGGGTAAAACTAACTGAACTGAGTTTGAGTAATGGTAAGTGGGGAAGAGTCAGACAAAGAGTGTAGATAACTGCTTTAGAAGAGTTTTCTTTAGAGAAAAATAGAGGAATAGAAAATGGTAAAAACATGCTAATGGAATAGATCATGTTAAATAGAATAAAAATAATAGGAGAAAATGGAGAGATTAATGGAGCAATATTCTTGGTAGGTGGGAAGGAAAGAGATTTCAAATACCAATGGAAAAGTTATTCCTAGGAGCACGAGTAGTTTATTCATTATAATAATAGGAGGCAGAGAATATGGGCACAGATGAAGACTGTGGGGTATATCTAGTGAGAGTTTAAGGAACTTCTACTCTAAATTCTCAATAACAGTAGTAGGCAAGATCATCAAGGAAGAGTGGCAATGCATTGGAGTTGCTTGGGTTTAAAGACAGCATTCCAGGCTGAAGACCATTGGAAGCATTTTTAATCTATCTTCTGCCCCAATTTTTAATTCATCATAAAATCTTGTGTCCAAATACATCCAGAACAGTGATGGTGAACTTTTTAGACACTGAATACCCAAACTGTAACCCAAAGCCCAAGTAGCCATACTGGAACCCAAAACCACTTCTTTATCACAAAGTGCCAATGCTGCAATTAAACTTGAATACTGAAGTTTTACTTTAGAAAAAAAAAAATCAATCTTTTGTCTTAAAAGAAAAACACAGTATAACATTCATGCCAAGGCCGGGGATTTAGCTCAGCGGTTCAGTGGCCTGCCTCACAAGTGCAAGGACCCGAGTTCTATCCCTGGTACCAAAAACAAAACAAACAAACAAAAAAACATTCATGCCATAGATTCACCACCACTGGTCTAAAATAACCACTCTTCACCACTTACAGCACTGTCCCACTAGTTCAAACCACACCTACGTTTCCACCCCATGGATTATTGCAGTAGCCTCCTGAGGGATGTCCTTAGTTTTCTCTTTGGTCCTTTATTGTCTTCTGATAAAACCATAACAGAGATTGGTAACCCAATCACTTCCAATCACTTGGAAGATCCCTGGAAGATGCCAGTAGCTCCCCCTGATATTCAGAACATAAGACAGACGCTTATTAAATCTGTCTTATTAGTGGGTTTATTAAGGGTGTACGTGGTTTCTGACCGTGTTATATCTCTGTCTTCATCCTGGGCCCCCTCCCTTGATACCTGAACAGTTTGTTGTTCCTGGAACACCCCTAATGTGTTCCATCCTAAAGGCTTTACACGGCCTGCCCCTTTGCCCATAAAGCACTTCCCGCAGAGGTGACTGAACCATATTTGCAAGTGGCCCCTACCAAGCAAATTCACATTGCCTTTCCCTTTATTCTTTTTCATAATGCTGAAACTTCTATAATATATTGTGAAATTTACTTTTTAAAATTATCTCCCCACAAAGGCACAGGTTTTGGGCTGTGTAGAAGGAATGATGAGACAGAGTGAATAGATTAACAAAGTAAATACAGTACCATTAACTGGCAGCATTGGGAATCCACTCGAGACTAACAGTCACACATTTAACTTCCTACTTGGCATGCATCAGAGGGGATAATTTGAAAAGGTGCTTTGGGTTGTTGAAGGAATGAGGGAGGACTGAGACAATTTAAAAGGCCTTACAGCAATAACAGTACAGAATCACTTACAACTTAATTGTCTTATAAAGCATGTGGGTACAGTTAGGTCCTGAATGCTCTCTCTGTTGTATACCTGAGGATAGTGTTAAATTGCTTCTGAAATAGCTTGCTGATTTGAGGCAGTGGCAAATTATTAGCCTTTCTAGCTCTTTTTTGTGTTCACCTGCCTTTGGTAAACCAGCCCTTCCAAAATTATTTAGAGTAGCAAGCTTCAGACTGTAACACTGGGTTAGACTGAAAAACAAGTTATTTTTTAACCTTAAAATAAGCTTATGCATGTTTACATATTTCATATGTACATGCAAGTACATGTGTGTCCTTGTGTCCCGGCTATGAGAATACTACATATTTTATGGGCTGTCTCCTCAAACAATGTACACCACAGTCCCCTCCTTCCACTGTAGGTATGTGGGACAGTTCTATGTCTCACTATTGATTATCCAGACATCATATTGTGTTCAAGGGAAAAAGATATTTAAAAGTTTGGTTTTGGACATATATACATCAGGGGATGATGGTGCTTTCAGTGCACCAATTTCAATACACATTCTTTGCTTTAGAAAGGAATATGCATTACTTTTTCCTCTCCTTTTCCCTCTTCCTCTCCCTGCCCTCTCCCCACTTCCCCTCTCTTTTCCTTGTTTTTCCCTTTTCCCTTCCCTATACACACGTGTCATAGACACAAACTCTACACTCTGCAAGTGATTACGGTGTCACGAGAGCAGTTAGGAGTTTTAGACTCTCCTCAGATTTGTATGTCAGGAGTTAGGTATGTATGATTCCTTCATAGCAACAGGTATAGATGCCCAGGTATCATCTGATAAAGGTATGCATTTGTTAATGACTTGCTTACCCCTTCTTAAATTAAAGTTGGACTGAGTCTGCCCCTGGACTTGCAGTTTCTAATCTAGAACAGTGACCTAATTTGGTCTGTAAACAAGCTAAAAGGAACTTATTATAATTAGTTGGTAAGAAGCAGCCAATTTCACCAGCCAAGCTTCAGCCAATCACAGGCTACCAAGTGGTCAGATGAAGTACATATAAGTCAGCTGCTTCCTTACACAATACCCCTCCCTACCTGTAAATGCTGAGTCACAGCCCCACTGTTTATGGCATTTCCTTTTTCCATCTATAAATGCTGTTTTCCCTTTGGAGTGGGCAGAGCTCTCTGAACCTCTTCTGGTTCTGAGTGCCGCCTGACTCATGAACCATTTTTACTCAAATAAACTCCACCAAATTTAATGTGTCAAAACTCCTTTATAGTTACAGATAATGTGATCTACCCTACACTTGCAAGGATACCAAAGCTGATAGTCAAATTACTTGTCAATTTTTCCAATTTTAAGCATAAGATGATGTAATCAACAATATCTAACTTTTTTAAAAAAGAGAAAACTTTTTGAAATAATCTATGAACATTTAAATTAAAATACTTTCAAGTAGAATTACTTTGGAAAATGTTGCTTTGTAGAAAATAACATGATGCCAATTTTTATCATAGAAACAAATCTTTCTCATGCTGTGTATGTAAGTGAAGAGAAAAGTAATTTACAATCTCTTTGATGGCCTTTACTTTCATTAATTTGATTTATGTTGCATATTGAGATCAGATATGCTGAGAGGAATGTCAGTGATATCACTCATTGGTCATAAAACAAAAGCAGTCGTGGTTTTCTTTTTAAGAGAGGATTGTTAGTAATAATATTCCTGCACTAAATTCCTTGCTGCAGAAAAATAACAGAAATAACTTATCAAGGAAAAATTAAACACAAATCTTTTTAAAAACCCTCGTTTTTAACAAATGTGTTTTCCACGATGCTTCTTTTCATATAAATACTAGTTGAATAGTAGTTGTCCCACTGGGAGTGGTTTTTTCAGCGTTCAGTTGTGTGAGAATCTTCTGAGCTGGTGAGATGTGGAGGTTTTTGGACCACTGAAAAACAGATTAGGGATCAGTGGGTTGGGATGCAGCCCAGGGACCTAAACTTTCAAGAGACTCCAGAAATTCTCATTTAAGAAATCTGTGGTTTGTGAACAGCGCTCTAATTGTAACGCTTTTGTGTTTATTCTGGTTAGCAGAGCTCATTACAATTATCCTGACCTTAGCCTTAAGTTAACCAGATATTTCCATTGAAAGCACAGTTGCTGAAACAAGATCTTCAAACAAACGAACAAACAAAAAACCCCACCAAAACAATGAAAGCAAAATCAAAACCAAACAAAAATAAATTTCCTTTTTATGAGTGAGATTAGAAGGCTAAAATAACAAATGCTGCTCATGAAACATCTTATTGTGAATAATGTGCATTTCATGTATGTACCATGGTATGTGGAAAGTCAGGAGAAACTGATGCTGGAAAGTCAGGGAGAATAAAAGAGCAATCAATGGCATTGGGATCACTGCAGGCTACAATCTTAGAAAAGGTACAAAAAGGATGCAGAAAGAAAAGGCTCAATTCTAAGGAAATTTAGAAATAATTTTGCATAAGTTAGATGTTTTTGACTTTCACTTAGGCAGAATATAAATTAATATGTTTGCACTGAAGTAATTTTGGTCTTGTAGCCTCAACACATGCTGCTCAAGGAGTTGTACGGTTGGTTTGCTTGTTATGGTTCTTATTGTATAATTTTATACAACTTTGCATAAAGTCTTTGTGTTTCCTATAAAGGAATTTTTGTCATAGGTAATCCATTTAATTTATTCCTCTTTGTACATACAACATTCAATAAAATAAGAGTATTTAAAATGCTTTCATATTTCCTTCCATCCTCCTTCCCTCCCTCTCATTTGATATTTGGAGCATGTTTGATTAAGTATTTTGCTAATTTCTGGCTGAATAGTGAAGACAGCATCAAGTTCTGCCTCGTAATGGTTGAAAGATGCTGATTTTAGCATCTCTGTAGGGGGAAAGAATGTGGATGTAGGAAGGTGTTGGGAATAAAATGATGCAAAAGGCTGGGCATGGTGATGCACGTCTGTAATTCCAGCACTCTGGAGCCTGAGGCAGGAGGATCGCTGCAAATTCAAGACCAGCCTGGGATACATAATGAGTTCCCAGAACAGTCTGAACTACATAATGAGACCCTGTCTCAAAATAAATAAATAAATAAATAAACAAATAAATAAATGAATAAATAAATAAATAAATTGATGCAAAAAAAAGGCATAAAACTAAAAGGATTAACATAATGAGACTGTCTCAAAATAAATAAATAAATAAATAAACAAATAAATAAATGAATAAATAAATAAATAAATTGATGCAAAAAAAAGGCATAAAACTAAAAGGATTAATTTAAAATAGGCAGAAGAGAGTTTTTTGGGGTGGGGCTGTTTTGTACATGAGAAAAAAAAATAACAGAAATTGGAAATCCAGAAGAATATTGGGTAGAGTGCCTAAACTTTGTCATAAAGGTGAGTTGGTTAAAAACTTTAGGGATATGTTCGGTATTCCTTTTGCCTGGTTACATTTAGTGCCCAATCCATTTAGTGTTTATTTAAGCATCAACAAGTGGCTTTATGCCTTCAATCTGAGAAGTATTGGCTTGGGCTAATGTGGAGTATAAATTCTGACAAGGTTTGCTTAATAACCTTTCTTTGGAGGCAAAAAGAACAATTAACAGGAACTGATCAAGTATCATTCAAATCAGACTTCAGTGTGGTAGATGAGATAGAACTGTTCTCTCCATAAAGCATAATCCTCTTAATATGTGAGTTTATAGGAGCTATGTCTTCTGCCTCTTACTCTACTAAAAGCTTTTCATTTTTTGTCATTTCATTTTAATCATTTCAAAGTGATGTCTAGTATGTATTTCCTCATGGATGTAGAGTAAAATATCATTACCTGTAGATATTGCTCACTGTGTGAGTGAGATTGTTTTGCACATTTAGAATACCTTAAATATTGAATAAATTAACATATCACTTGCCCATATTTTTAGTTAGGATATTTTTCTAAATTTTAAGTTGAGAAATTTTTCTGAATTTCATTTAGGAACATTTAAAATTTTTTTCATTGTCTACTGGTTTTAAGCTTAGTGCAGTTCACCTTGAACATACCTGAGATGTTTTAGTTTGGAGAAAAATGAACTAAAACAAGAAAAGTGAAAATTGACATTAATTAATTGATTGATTGATTAATTAATTAATTTGGTACCAGGGATTAAACTCAGGACCGTGCACTTGCCAGGCAGGAGTTATGCCACTGAGCTAAATCCCTGGCCCTGATCAAGGTTTATTTGATGACTAAAACTACATTATATGAAGTACAGAATTATTTATTTATGAAAAGTGCTTTTATGAAAAGTAATTTTTCCTAGTTTGCTTAGTTTTTTAGATATTTCATATCTATCATAAAATTATTTAATTTTTTATTTTTATTTCAGAATTTTTTTAAGTGATTTACCAGATTTAAGTGATTTGCTTAAAATGCTTAGAGAAATGAAAAAGCAAAATGTCTAATTGAAAAAGGCCGAAAGAAGTCAAACAGAAACTTCTTATTTTACATATGAACTGTAGTTATTTTAATACTGTTTATTTTGTTAAATATGAAATTGTTTTGTGAAATTACTATGCCTTATGTTGAGTCACATGAGTTGATTTTTGTTTAGATCAAGCATCCAAATACCAAGAGTTTAAAAATACTCAATCTTTACATCCACCAAAGCTTTATTTTTTGTTCTTAGTTTTTGTCTTCAGAGGGTAGTGATTTAATAATGTGGGAAAATTTTTGATTTCCTTGGTTCATGATCCTATTTCTAGTTTATAAATTTAGATTAATGTATAGCTAAAACCATTTACCCATTCTGTGAATATAGTTGTACCTTTCGGGGGATTTGCATTAAGTCATAAATTATTATTGTGCTATTTCAATTTTTCCTGAATTTCCTCAAAGGAGAAATTTATTAATAGAAAGAAAGGGGAAAATGACCTGAAGACTAAAGGAATCTCAGAAAATAAGAAGAAAAAGTTATGTAGAAAGCTCTGCATATATGAATCTTATTAGTTTCCAAGCAAAATCTATTCTATTGTATGCTACACTGTTTCCTTTACAAGCAATTTTGCTGTTTTCAACAACAATTTGAATCAATCACAGACGTCATGGAATGGAAGGCAGATGTAAAGGTTACCATTTTAAGCAAGTTCTCCTTGACCTGCTCTAAACTAATCTGTCTCTATTTTATTTTTAAAATCTCCAGGGATGGATATTTCAGAGGCTCCTTCAGTGATGTGTTTCAATGATTAAGAACTACAAGCACTGAACAATTTCTCTAGTTATTTATTTTGTTTTCATATGATTATAAAAGTAGTAATCATTTTTTATTTTGAAAAGCATAGGAATGAACAAAAGAAGGGGTGACTACCCCCAGATCCATAATCTTACTTCTGTATAGTTTAAATAATTTCTGTTGATATCACATTCCTCAGTTCTGTAAGTGATTCGAAACACTTTGCCATGTTTTTCCATATAATCTTTCTCTCTACCTCCCTCTCTCCCTCTCTCCCTTCTTTCTTTCTTTCAGTTTCCTTCTTCATTTATGTTTTCTGTTGTTGCTCTGGTATTATGACTCTTTTTGTAACTTTTAAAAATTTTTGTAAGTTGTTAAATCCTAAAACTGGGTAAAATATTTCATTGGTGTTATTGTGTTGATTTTACATGATTCCACTTTGGACTTTTGTAATTTGTTGCTAGTACATAAAGTTTGGAGAATTATATTAATTCTTTTACACCATCAGAATATAAATTAGGGTATTTTATTAAGCTTTTAAACATACTGGAAATAATTTGACAACATAATAAAATGAATAGTGAATCTAAAAATATCTGTTTGAAATTCTGTTATTTGCTAAAGTGTAATTACTGAGTGAAAAACCTTGTAATACTATTCCTTGGTGACTGATATTATGTTATATACTCAATGGAAGTGGAGAATAGATGGTTTATTTTTATAAAACTCTGTAGGTAGGATCATTCATTGAGAATATTTTTGGTAAAAAACATATATAGAAGATTATCAGGACCAGGCATGGTGGCACATGCCTGTAATCCCAGCACTTGGGAGGCTGAGGCAGGAGGATTGCTGTGAGTTCGAGACCAGCCTGGACTGCATAGTGAGTTCCAGGTCAGTCTCAACTACATAGTGAGACTCTGTTTCAAAAAAACAAAAAAACAAACAAACAAAAAAAAATCTCAGGGAGACTAACAACAGGCAATTCTTTATGTATTGATTGTCTTAGAAAACATTAGTTGTATACTTAATGCTAGCACCTCATATATAAAAACAAATGACAGCTGGGTGGTGGCACATGCCTATAATCCCAGCACTTGGGAGGCTGAGGCAGGAGGATCACTGTGAGCTTGAGACCAGCTGGGGCTACACAGTGAGTTCCGGGTAAGTCTCACTACATAGTGAGACCCTGTCTCAAATAAACAAACAAACAAACAAACAAATGACAAGTTCATTCACATTTTGATAGAAAAGATTCAATATGCATAAGTAGTTACAGTAAAATATGAGTACAATCAAGTATGGAGTGAATATATATTAGTGCCATTTTCAGTACTTGGGATAAAAGATGTGTGTGCAAGCAGACTAAGTACAGGTGTTAAGGAACCTTTTTTGTGTGCATGTGAAGATATCTTGTTTATAAAGACAGCTTAAAGGTTTGAGTTACATTCTACATGTAACTATTTTTTTTCTTTTTATTGAGTACATTTGTATATTTTAGGTATACAGTACAGTTACATTCATTATTGGGATCTTGTACCTTTATATGACAGGTCTTGGTTCTCATTTTTTCCCGTTGCCCCTGCCCTCCCTCACCCCCTCCTCCCTCCCCATTTACAAACACTTTATTTCAATTTTTTCATTTTCTCATATGTTTTTCTATTCCCTTATTTCCTTTTCCCTACCCTTCCCACTTTCCCTACACCTGTAGCCCCTTTATTCCTATTTCACATTGTTAATTATCTCATTAGGATCTTATTATAGTTTATAAGTACTATTATAGTTTATTCACACCAGAGAAACTATTTGGTATTTACATGTGTGACTTATTTATTTCACTTAGGAGTATATCCTCAAAATGTATCCATTTTCCTATAAATGAATCTAATCCCTTATTCTTTATGGCTGAGTAGTATTCCATTTTATAGAAAAACCACATCTTCCTTATCCAGTTTCCAACTGATGGGCAAATGGGCTGTTTCCAAGTTTTAGCTAATACAAACTGTCCTGCTATAAACACAGGTGCACGCATATCACTGTGATATGATTCTTTTAATTCTTTTGGAAATATACCCAGTAGAGGGATGGCTTGGTTAAATGGAATCTCTAGTCCCAGCTCTTTGAGGTATCACCATGTTGATTTCCATAGTGGTTGCACCAGTCTGCACTCCCACCAACAATGGAGAAGGGTTCCTTTCTCCCCATAACCCTGCCAACATTTGTTATTGTTTGATTTCTTGATAGCAGCCATTCTTTGTGAGGTGAGGTGGAATCTCAGTGTTGTTTTCATCTGCATCTCTCGAATGACCAGTGATGTGGAACATGTTTTCATATATTTACTTGCTGCTTTTACTTCTTTGTGTGAGAAATGTCTGTTCATTTCAGATGCAATTTTTGAATTGGGTCTTTACATTTTGGGGGGGCTGATTGTTTTGAGTTCTTTATATATTTTAGATAATAGTCCTTTGTCTGAGGAGCAGCTGGTAAAATTTTTTCCCACATTGTAGGTTGTCTCTTATTTTCTTTTGCAGTGCAGAAGCTTTTTTTTTAAAAGAGTCTTTTTAATAAGATGAGATTCTAGTTGTTGATTCTTTCTGCTAGTTCCTGTGCTGCTGAGGATTTGTTCACAAAGTCTTTTCCCATGCCAATGTCTTCAAGAGTTCTGCCTAACTTATCTTCCAGCAAGTTTAGTGTTTCTATTTTAATATTTAGATCTTTAATCCACTTGGATTTTAATTTAATGCATTGTGAAAGATAAGGGTCCAATTTTAATCTTTGGCAGGTTGAGATCCAGTTTTACCAACACCATTTATTAAAGAGGCTATCTTTCCTCCAGCGGGAATGGTCAGCTCCTTTGTCAAAAATGAGGTAGCTGAGTACATCTGGAGTTGTTTTTGTATCTTCAGTCTGTTCCACTGATCCTCAGATCTGTTTCTTTGCCAGTACCATGCTGTTTTTATCACAGTGGCTTTGTAGTATAGTTTCAAGTTGGGTATTGTTATACCTGCTGCCATGTCTCTGTTGCCTAGGATGTCTTTTGCTATTCTAGGTCTCTTATGGTTCCAAATGAATTTTTGGATTCTTTTTTCTAGTTCTGTGAAATATGGTGTTGGAATTTCAATTGGCATTGCATTGAATCTGTATAGCAGTTTTGGTAGTATGGCCATTTTCACTATGTTGATTCTTCCTACTCAGGAGCAGGGGATATCTTTCCATTTTTTTATATTCTCTTTGAGCTCTTTTTTCAGAGTGTGTAGTTTTCAGTATAGAGGTCTTTTGCTTCTTTTGTTAGGTTGATTCCTAGATACTTCATTTTTTGGGGGGATGCTATTGTGAAAGGAATTGTTTCCCTAATTTTTCTTTCAGTGAGTCTGTTCTTTGTGTACAAGAAGGCTATTGATGTTTGGGTGTTGACCTTGTATCCTGCTACTCTGCTAAAAGCATCAATTAAGTCTAGAAGTCTTTTGGTGGAGTTTTTTGGTTCTTCAATGTAGAGTATCATATCATCAGCAAATAATGACAGTTTAACTTCTTCCTTTCCTATCTTTATTTCTTTAATTTCTTTCTTTTGTCTAATTGCTGTGGCTAATGTTTCCAAAACTATATAGAAGAGGAGTGGTGATAGTGGGCATCCTTGTCTTGTTCCTGAATTTAATGTGAAGGTTTTCAGTTTTTGGACATTTAATATGATGTTGGCTGTTGGTTTTTCAAAGATATCCTTTATTAAGTTGAGGTATAGACCATCTATTCCAATTTTTTGCACAGTTTTTATCATGAATGGATGTTGAATTTTATCAAATGCTTTTTCTGCATCTATTGAGAGGATCATATGGCTTTTGTCCTTGACTTTGTTAATATAATGTATTACATTTATTGACTTTCATATGTTGAACTACCCTTGCATCTCTGGAATAAATCCGACTTGGTCAGGTGGATAATCTTCTTGATAATCCTCTGTATTCTGTTTGCTGGTATCTTATTAAGGAGTTTTGCATCTATATTCATTAAGAAGATTGGTCTGTAGTTCTCCTTTCTAGTTGCATCTGTCCATGCTTTCTGAATCAAAGTGATACTTGCTTCCAGGAATGAATTTGGAAGTATTGCTACCCTTTCAATTTCATTGAAAAGTTTGAAGAGTAATAGCAGTAGTTCTTCTCTAAATATCTGGTTAAATTCAGCAGTGAATCCATCAGGACCTGGGCTTTTCTTTGTTGGTAAATTTTTAATTACATTTTCAATTTCACTGATTGTAATTGGGGTGTTTAAGATGTTTTTATCTTCTTCGTTCAACTTTGGTAATTCATAATTATCTAGAAATCTGTCCATTTCTTCTGTGTTTTCCATTTTATTAGAGTACAGGTTCTCAAAGTAGATATTGACTATCTTTGGGGTTTCTGTTGGATCTGTTGTGACTTCACCTTTTTCATTCCTAATTGCATGGATCTGTGCCTTTTCTTTCCTTTTTTTTTTTTTGATAAGGTTAGCTAAGGATTTATAAATTTTATTTATTCTTTCAAAAAACCAACTCTTTGATTCATTTATTTTTTGTATCATTTTCTTAGTTTTCATTGCATTGATTTCTGCTCTAATCTTTATAATTTCCTCTCTTGTTCATGCTTTGGGTTTTTCTTGTTCTTGTTTTTCTAGGAGTCTAAGATACATTGTTAGGTTGTTTATTTGAGCTTGCTCTGTTTTCCTAGAATGGGCCTTCGTTGCTATGAATTTTCCATGTAGAACTACTTTCATTGTGTCCCATAGATTCCTGTATGTAGTATTAGCATTTTTGTTTATTTGCAAAAACTGTCTGATTTCTTCATTAATTTCCTCTGTGATCCATTGATTGTTCAGAAGAGTGTTGTTCAATTTCCATGTGTTTTTGAAGTTCCTATGGTTTCTTATGCTATTGATTTCCAGCTTAATTTCACTATGATCTGATAATATACAGGGAATAACTTTAATTATTTTGCATTTATTCAAATGTTCTGTGAGCTAGTCTTCGATCTATCTTGGAGAATGACCCATGTGCAGCTGAAAAGAATGTATATTCTGATTTTGTGGGGTGGAACACTCTATAAACGTCTAATAAGTCTATGCGTTCAAAAGCTTGGTTCAGTTCTAGTATTTCATTGTTGATTTTTTTGCCTAGATGATCTGTCTATTTGTGATAGTGGGGTATTTAGATCCCCCACTACAACTGTATTAGTGCTTATTTGGTTTTTCATGTTTCTTAATATTTATTTTTTATAGTTGGGGGTATTAATATGGTGCATATATGTTTATGATTGTCATCTCTTCCTCTTGAAGTGTTCCCTTTACAAAGATATAGTGTCCTTCTTTTTCTCTCTTAATAATATTTGGCTTGAAATTTATTTTGTCTATGAATAAGATTGCTACTCCTGCTTTTTTGTGGGTTCCTGTCATGTGGAGAATTGTTATCCACCTTTTCACTTTCAGTCTATGGGTTTCTTTTTGGACTAGGTGTGTTTCTTGTATAAAACATATTGTTGGATTTTGCTTCTTAATCCATTCTGACAATCTATTTCTCTTGATTGGTGAATTGAGGCCATTGACATTGATGGTTATAACTGATATGTACTGACTTCTTATTGTCATGTTATTGTAGTTTTGTTGACTCTTTTTACTTTTTCTCCCTCTCCTTTTAGTTTCTTGACTTGCCTATTTGATTTGGTCTGTTGGGCCTCATGGTGTGGTGACCATTATTGTCTTTTTCTAGGATATTGTTTAGAATTCTTTGTAGTACTGCTTTGGCATACATGAATTTTCTCAGGTGTTCTTCATCGTGGAAGTATCTTATTTCCCCATCCATTTTGAATGAGAGTTTTGCAGGATACATCAGTCTAGTTTGGATGCTGTTTTCTTTTAGGACTTGAAATACCTCACTCCAGGCTCTCCTTGACCTGAGGGTTTGTGTTGAAAAATCTGCTGTGGTTCTGATGGGCTTTCCTTTGCATGTGTTGTTTCTTTTTATCTTACTGCTTGTAGTATTTTGTTCTTCTGTTGGGTTTCTGGGATCTTGATTATTATATGTGTAGGTGTAGATTTTTTTTTTCATCATGACTAGTTGGAGTCTTATAAGCCTCACTTATCTGTATGTCAAATTCTTCCCCTTTGTTTGGCATGTTTTCTTTCATTAGTTCTGTGAACAGTTTTTTTTAAGTCATTTGCTTTTTCTCCTGCTATTTCATGGATTCCTATCAGTCTTATGTTATTCTTCTTTGCATCCTCTAGGAGTTGTTTGATCAATTTCTCATGATCCCTTGCTGTTTTTAAGAGACCTCTCTTTTCGTGGTCACTGACTGCAATCCCATCTTCTATATCTCAGATTCTGTCTTTGTATTCTTTTATTCTGTTGTGTACACTTTCAATAGAGTTTTCAATCTCCTGGATATCTGTTTGAATTTGTTTAAGGATTCCATTTCTTTCCTATGTTGGGCATTTAATATTTCCATTTCTTTCTTATGCTGGGCCTTCATGGCTTCTATCATGGTCCGAGCTCAGAGTGTGAGTTCAGAGTGTCCTGCTGGTTCACTATCAGACTTTTCGTCCTCCTTTGCCCTACTGTTTGCCATTTGCTAAGTCTGTGTTTGTGTCTTGTTTAAGTGTTTTCTCATTTTTATTTTTGCTGTTGGGTTGTCCTTGATTCAATCTATGGGATATTAAATTTTCCTGATATAGTAGCACCTTAGCTCCTGATTCTGTAATGACTCATTGACATTCTTATTCTGACAATAGCAGAGATAACAACTCATCAAATCAATCCCTATCCTTTATCCCAATCAATACAATCAGCAACAAAATGGGATCAATAACAACTTGCAAATTGACCACTTGCAGTAGTAATTAATCTATCACCTTTAAACCATGTGAATTAAAATTAAAATCTAGAAGCAGCCCAATATATGTTTGCAGTGAACAAACTACTCAACATTGTATATTTACCATTTAGGATGGGGGCCTAGACAGAGTTAGGACAAGAAAAGTAGATAAGTAAAAGAAGTGGAGAAGGTTTCAAGTGAATCCAGAGGGCATAGAATGATCACACAATATTTAGGAAACTGTTAAACTCAAAAGGGATAGACAGAGTACAAGTATAAGGACAAGAATATATCCCTTTAACAACAATAGGGGCTCACTTTCCCTTGAAACTACTGACCCTTGAGTGAGGCACAATGATAGAAAAAAAGAACATTAAGAAAAAAGAAAAATTATAAAAGGAGAAATCTGAGTCAGGACAGGAGCAGGAACAGAAAGGGAGATGAAGGGACAATAGGGTGGAGCAAGAATCTGAGTTTGCGAGAGAAGACAGAAAAAATAGTTTACAGAGTGGAATGCAGAAAAGAAAGAAAAGAGGAAAAAATGACTTTGAAGGCCCTCTTTCAGACTATATCTCTGCTGTCATAATACCTATCATGTGCAGCTATGTGCAGAACCTTATCCTCCTATCTCAGCTAGCCTATGGCAGACTCCCACAACACAGACTGACCTCAGCCTGCAAGGCCCAAATTCAACTCCCTGCCCTCCTGCAGGGTTGAACTCCAGACAGGTCTACTACAGGTTTCCCCCACTCATTCTTTGAAAATGTTCAAATTTAGGAGCTCAGAAAATTACCCTTTATAACCAGCTATGCCTCTGCCTAGTGGGTCCAAGGACTGGCACAATCAGGAGGTATGAGAGTAGGGGGGGTTGGTGCTCAGCGGCGGCTATGCACCTACCCTCCTGGTCCTGTAGCAGCAATGGGGAGGGTATGACTACCCGGTTCCAGAGACTGGGCCCAGGCAGGCTGGAGGGAGATCTGATGTCAGAGCTGTTTTCCCGAATTTCACCTTCCTGGCCCATGCAACTATTTTTCTTAGATAAAATGCCTAAACTTTTATTATTATATTTTTTCTGAATTTCCTCAGTTCAAACTTATTTCTAAGTTCTGTTGTCCTTCATTCACTATTGTTTTAAGACAAAAACATATATGTACCAGTGCTACATTCAAATGTAGATGTATATAACCCAGGAAGCATAAAATTACTTAGTTCTTAGCAGTTATTCCAGATCCTAATTAAAAATATTTTTTCCTATTATTTAAATGTTCCACAGGAAAGGCTTGTCACTTTTTAAAAATACTCCTGCAGAACAAAATGCCTCAATGTCATGACATAAGGATACAGGCAGGAAAAGACAAATGGGCTTTGGTAATATTTTCTTACATGGATAAATCCAGAAGGAGAAGCTAATAAATCAGGATAGGTCATTGTCTTAAAAATCTCCATTCCCTATCTTTGAATAGGTGAGGCTTACAGAAATAGTTCCTCAGGCTTCAACCCACCTTTCATGATTTCTGCATCAAAGCAAGCAGAGGAAACTAATGGCTGGACTAAGGCTAACACTAAAGCAAACATGTTTAAATTATTTCAAAAATGAAAATATCTTCTAATTTTATAACAATGTAAACATGAAAAAATACTAAACATTTAGAAATAGGGAGGATAAAAATAGATAAAAATTTGGTTCATGGTTAATGAACAATGGAAATAAATTATGATGTGACTATGACTATGAAGTAGGAACTTTATATTTTTAAATTTTGTATTTAGGAAAAGTTCTTCATGATCCTTGGTTATAGTATTTTTTGGGGGGGTACCGGGGATCAAACTCAGGTCCTTGTGATTGTGAGGCAGGCACTGAAACCACTGAGCTAAATCCCTGGCTGGTTATAATATTTTTAATAAACTGAAAAGGTAAACAATTATTCTAATTTTTTTTATAAACAAGCACATTTTTCAGGTACTATAGCTTCTTTTAAATTGAGTTATTAAGGTAACTAAAATGATTATTCTTAAATTTAATTAAAACATTATGTGGGAATTTAAATATCAGCAAATTAGAATATTTGATATATTACTTTCTATTGCATATATTTTCTACTTAAACTGTGAACTGTTAAAGAATATAAATATGTAATCTAAATTGTTTCATCATTGATTACTCTTCTAAAAATAGCTTGTGATTAACAATATTTCAATCTTATTTTCCTCATTTCCAGATATTAGAAATGCCATTCTTAATAATTAGCTGTGTGTCTCACATACCATAATAAAAATGGACTTTTTCTCATGTCTAAACATAGTATGATGTCTATCCAGTTTTTCATTCTTTTCTTTGTGACCTATTAATGTATAGCCTAACTTCATATAAAAATTTTCTGCCTTGACACAATTAAGTAATTTTAGTTTTTCTTATGGAATTTGTAGATGTTTTAAATAATTGCTTTAAAGGGCATTCCCATTTTCTGTAGGATTCTCTTTACTATTTTAGAACTAGTTTGAGTTAGTTACCTCAGTTATTTAAAGTAGTTATTAACAGCCTCATAGGCTCAAGCCACATGTGGGCATATAAATGTGAAGGCGTGCAGACTTGGCCATCTGTTTCATGCATGCTTTATGTTAATCCCGGTAGCAACAAAGCTTCTTTCTCTCTGGCACAGTACAGAAAACTGCATCCCATTACTGGTAAACAATGCACTCCCTACAATATGAGATAAGTTGATTAGATGAACAGGGGTTCATAATGGAATGATCAACGCTGAAGGGGTTCAGCTCCTTTCTTAATTCACCACCAGTGTCTTAGTCCTTTTTGTGTGGCTAAAAGAGAATATGAGACTGGAAAACTTATAAGGAATACAAGCAGTTTTGGAGGTTGGGAAGAACACTATAAAGAAGCCAGCCTCTGACAAGGGCCTTCTTATGTTTCCATAATGTAAAGGAAGGCATCACGAAGACAGAATGAGTGGGAGGAAACAAGAAGAGAGAGAGAGAGAGATAGGGAAGAGGGGGAGAGACAGAGAAAGAGACACAGAGACAGAGACAGAGTCTGAGAGAAAGAAGTAGAAGAAGGAAGGGGAGAAGGGAGTGAAGAGAGAGAGGTGGGGGGAGGGAAGAGCAAAAGAGGAGGAAGACGGAAACCAAACTCTCTTTATAGCGAATTCACTTCCAGGATAATTCCCTTATTCCATCTTGTGAGTGGAGCCCTGATAGCATAAACACCTCTTGAAGGTCTCACTTCTTAGTAGTGGAACAATGACAATTAAATTGCAAGAGGAAACATATTCAAATTGTAGCAATATATGCAAGCTTACACTCAGATAATCAAAGGACCTGAATACTTCTAATGTGGAAGCAAAATGCCAAATATTAAGAATCCTTATTTTGTTGCAAAGATAACATCTATAAAGAGTAAACATGTAAATGAGCAAATGAATTAGTGAACAGTTGTAATGTGAGCTCCCAGGCAGTTAATTCCCACCCTCTGCTCCAGTAAAGACAGAAGGTAGAGCACTATCAATACTCCAGCAGTCCCGGGTAGTCATCATCAACTGCAATACCCCTCCTCTCTCTAGAGGTAACAGATATGCTCATGCACTGTTTCCTTGCCTTTCTTCATGGTTTTACCACATGTGCTTGTTTGCCTGAATAATATGGTTTTGTTTTACTATGCTTTAAAATTATATAAATAGAATCATACTGTAAGCACACATCATGGTTCTTTGGCGCACTATTAAATTTGTGAGAGTCACACATATGTAGTTGTCTTCTATTTATATTCCATTTGCTTTCATTGCTATGTGACTGTACTTCATTTTTGAAGACACTTTCTATTACAGATGGGGCTATTATGAATAAAACTGCTGTGAATTTTCTTGTATGTGTAACCAGTAGCACACGTGTATAATATTATAAAGAAGTGAAATTTTAGGGTGATCAGTTATGTTCATATAGCTGGTAAGTGGCTCATTCAGATTTGCTACTATATTTATTGAATTTCCTTACTGTCTAACACACCCCTACTCTTAAAATAATCATTCATGAGTATATATTAAAATAAGCCACAAGTATTTCCTTAAAACCTAAGTAATTTTTTTTAATACCAGGGATAGAACTCAGGACCTTGCGCTTGCAAGGCAGGTGGCAGAACCACTGAGCTAAATCCCTGGCCCTAAGTAATCTTTACTTGGTAGATTTCTCAGTACACATATCTGGGTAGTAAACGTCAATCAATATACAATATATGTTACACACTTGCATTGATCCAATAAACTTTATGTGTAATTATCTGCCACATATTTAGGGTTTTAAAAATAATTTACTATCATAATTACTTAAAATGACTGCAGATGAACTTTTCTTTATTTTCTTTGAATGGCTAAATATAAAATTAATGGGTAAGAAAGGAAACATTTTAGAAATGTTTTGAAAAATTGACACAATTTATTCAATAATTTATAAATTAACTATTTTCTCTAAAAGACACCAATGTTAGTATTAAATATAAATATTTTATACTTATCAATTTTATGCTAGAAAAATTATCCTATTTCTTTATTAAAATAAAACAATTTTTTCATTTTATTTGTTGTCCATATTTAATTTATTTTTATTTAAATTTATCCTTATTTATGGCTTCAGTTATCCTTGGGAAGATATCTATCTGTTTTGAGATTTTTGTAAAATCCTTTAACATAGCAAATATACTTTTAATCCAAGAAATACCTTTAAAATGTGCTTTTTCAGTTTGTCATTTGTCTTTCAATATTAAAATTTTGTGTGAATACTTTTTATTATTCAGTTTCAAAATTTATGTGACAATGTCATTCTTTTCCATTCATGAGCTTTGCTTTTGGGTTGTAATCCCTAAATTGTAGGAATATTGGTTCATGTAATTTTCTAGCTTTTTTGCAATCTCTTATTCTTAGGCTTCCATATTTTTATATAATACCATATCTACTGTCTCTATCTGGAAATTATATTCATATATGCATACTTATAATTAAGTACTATGTAATTTATTTTTCCCAAGTAGTTAAACAGTGTCCAAATACCATTAACTAACCAGTTATTTTCACCATTGATATGATACAGTCTCTGAATCACATAGTAATTTGGTCTTTGGATTTAATATGCTCACTGATTTATTTATTCCTGAATCAGAAATATATATTAACATTTGGTTAGATAAATTTTCTTAATTTTATCCTTTTTCAACATTTCTTTCCTATTAATCATGCTTTAAAATGAGTTTTAGAGTTAATTGTCAAACTCCAAAATATTACTAAGATTATTAATTTGGTAATGCATTAAATTTGCTAGTACATATGTGAAAATTTACAAATACATACTGTTGAGTTTTCCCTACTGGGAACATTGTTAATCTTTTTGATTATTTAATTCTCATGTATCTTGACACTAAATAATTTACAATAAATATCCAAGTGTTGGAAAACATAAATATTTAAGTATAGTCAGAATAAAAATAATGCTAACCATGTACTATCTTTCATTTTGACAAGGAATAAAGAAAATGAGGAGAGGACAAATCTCGAAAGAGTGTATTTTATTTTTATTTGTGTGGGTTTTTTTTTTTTTAGAAAAATCCTATTGTCAAGAAGGCTTTTACAGATTTTTAAAATATTGTGTGACAAAATCACAATAGCACATAACATTAAGAAACTTACTTTACTAAATCATTAGTAGGTGATTGATTTAATTTCATATACCATGTAAAGAGATAGCATAGAACTCATTCTAATTTCATATAGATTAAAGATCACAAGGTGTTAAAGAGACAAGATCAACCAATGCTCCATTACATCCAGCTGGAAGATTAGGGTAATGAGTGGTGTAACAATATGTCCAAGCAGATAGGGAAGCAGCATGTTACCCAGAAGAAGACATCAGGAAGAGACCTGCCAAGATTTCAGGCCAGGAAATGAATAAGTCATAATGGAGAACAACTACGTTAACACATTTAAAGCAAGAAAGAGAATAGGAAACTTTTACCAGGGAATTAATAAATTAGGAATTGATATTAAAGTAAAAAAATTAACAACCTAAAATTTCCTAACTGCTGACTTAAAATCTAAAAGTAATGAAAGACTGATGGATTTGATTATACAAAAATGAAAATAAGCAAAAAATACTCCAGTAAATTGAAATAAATGAAACTATATATTAAATTGCTGACATAAGCAAATAGGGAAAAATGATTTCAAGCATCTTTAGAATGTTGAATTTTGTCTATACTTCCTAGATTTCTTAGAAAGATATCAAAATTACATAAACAGTTTGATTTCTTATAAAGCAGTTTTCAACAAGATGTATTTTCTTATCTGCCTGCCAAGCTATTTTTCTTCTATTCCAATTATGGGTCCTAATATGATTACACTCTCTGGTTTTATCAATAAGTAGGTTCATGCCCAGAGGCAGGCAACTTAGAATATTTTCTTATCTATGAAATACACATTTAGTACTAAAATAGAGCAATGCATGTTTTTCAATTAGTCAATTCTTTATAAATTTTCCATTTCTAGAAAGCACATAAATTTTAATTTTGTTTTACATAATGTGTGGTTCTTAGAGTCATTATAGAAGAGTTGCTTCTCCCTTTCTTTCCATCTTTGTTCAGGTACAACTGAAAATAATTTTACAGACTTTAGGCTTATAACTCGACTGGATGCACATGTCTGTTGTGAAATATTAACCACACAGTCAAGTAAATTAATACATCCATTACTTCACAAAATTAGCTACTCTTTCCTTCTTGCCTTCCACCAACTCTTCCTCCTTTCTTTCCTTCTTTGTGTTAAGAATACTTAAGATTTACCCTTTTAGCAAATTTGAAATGCATGATATTTTTAACTTTAGCCACACCATTGCACATTAGGTCATCAGAACTCATTAATCATGCATAAATGAAGTTTTATGCCTCTGACCATTATCTCCTCAATTTTCCTCTAGCTATGTTTCTATAATTTGTAGCATTTTAGATGACCTCTATGAGTGAAATCATGTCTTTCTTTTTTCATATGGTTTATTTCATTTAGCATGGAATTTCCAGGAGGTAGGACTAAAGAGAAGGTACTTAGATCATAGAAGGATTGCACTTGGAAGAGATTAAAATGTTTGTCTCATAGAGTTAATTAGTTTTCTCGAAAATAACTTGTTACAAAGTGAGGCCACCTCACACCCTGGCTTTCCCTTCAGTGGGCATTTTCTTTTTTGATTTTTCCCCATGTTGTGGTACAGCAGTGGCATTCCCACAAGAGACTGAACAGATAAGCCTTCTTGATCTTGGAATTTCAACTTCTATACTTGAACCAAAGTATCATCTTTTCTTTATAAAGTTTGTAGCATCAGGAATTCTGTTATAGCAACCCCAAACAGACTGATCTTCCTTTCTGACAGGTGAGGTGACATCTCTTTGTGGGTTTGATCTGCATATTCCTGATGATTAGTTAGGTTGAGCACCTTTTCATGAAATATTTGGCTGTTTCTTAGAATTATGATTCAGATTCTTTGCCAATTTTTAATCAGGTAATTTTTTTGCCCTTGAGTTTTTTGAGTTCTTTATATATTTTGGGTATTAACCTTTACCAGATATAAGCTTTGACAATATTTTCTCACATTCACAGGTGGTCTTTTCATTTTGCTGACTGTTTCCTTTGCTGTTCAGAAGCTTTTTGGTGTGGGGTAATCCCATTTGTCTATTTCTGGTTTTGTAGCCTGTACTTCTGGTGCCATATTGAAAAAGTGTGGTCAGGGCACTTTTTCTTTGTTTCTTTTTTTTTCCTGGTACTTGTATGGTTTCAGTCTTTAACACATTTTGGGTTGATTTTGTATATGATGTGAGATAAAGGTCCAATTTTATTTTTCTGCATTAGCTATTCATTTTTTCAGCACTATTTATTGAGAAGACTATTTTTTCACTCTCTTCTTGTCACCCTTGCAAAAAAATCATTTGACTATAGGTTCATGGATTTGTTTTTGTGTTCTTTAATCTATTCCATTTATTAATCTGTCTGTATACCAATACTATACTGTTCTGATTGTTATAACATTGTAACATATTTTGTAATCATGATGTATGGATATATGGTACCTTCAGCTTTGTTTTTCTTGTTCAAGATTGAGTCTTAATTTTATTTCTGCAGAGAGTTGGGCTAAACACTGCAGTATAAATGTTAATTAAATTACTTAAATTGGAATGCCATAAGATAGATATCCACAAAATTTATTCAGTTAAAAAATGTCAATCTGTCAAATAATTAGAAAATTCTTAATTCAATACGTTAATAAAAGAGCCCTTGCAAAATTTCTGAAAAGATACTTAAAATGTTGGTGAGTGGTCATTTAAAAGATACCATCAACATCCATCAAGTGTGAATTTTTTCTAAACTTAGTACTATTTCTTTAAAAAATATTGTGATACTTTGGTTGTCCAACAGCTCCCGGCTTGAACTTTCCATTGATCCAACTTGAAAAAACTCATAGGACCCAAGAATGCATCTCATATTGTGTTTTGCTGGGGATACAAAGGGATGATGCTTCAGTTTAAGTGCCATCCTTGGCCAGACAATATATAGTGCTTGTGTTAGTGTGTTAAAGTATTCGTCACTGTACTTTTTTTTGGAATTCTTTGTGTAAAATATTATAACCATAGCTCTAAAGAAAGTGATATCAGCAGTAAGGTCAAGAGGAAAATTGAGAACCACAATCAAGTTAAGAAAGAAATAGTGAAATTTGTTAAAATTCTGGAAATATAAATTTATAAGTGTATTTTTTGGGCCTCAGAACCAATTATTTGGTTTTCCATCATTTGTTATGGGAAAAATATGTTCAGTTCTTGAACTTTTCAGTGTTTAAATATGAATTTGGAGTGAAATGTGTTTGACAACCAAGGTATCACTGTAAAGGCTATTCCTCTAGGTAAGGAAAGCAACAGGCAAACTACATGTAGCTGTACATATGAGATTCCAACAAGGTATTCTATGGTATTTTTGACAAATTGTATCTCCACAGGATGACAAGTAATAAGTAATATGATTAAGTAAAGTATTTGGTGGTTGAATAACCAAATTCCAGGAATTCTAGCAGCATATTTTGCCTTGATACTCCATTTCTCAAACCAACCCAACAAACACAGGTGTTTGATGAGTATCACGTGTGTTCTTTTACATTTGAGTGCTGGATACACACACAGAAGTGTGCCTTAGCACTGTCATGAGGATTACTGGCTCACAGACTACAGCTTTTTTACTGTATTTCCTTGGTCCTTACCCAACGCTAGTTCTTAGAGTCAGTGTCCACTTATTCCTTTGGATTGCTCCTCATTCTTCTTGTGTGTGATCAAGTTTTTATTCCTATATTAAGAAATTGAATACCTGCTAGAGTCAACAGCAAGATGCTGAATTATCTAAAATGTAATCTTTAAAAGAGTGAAGTGGAAGTTCTGATTCTAGGTAAGTGGTATCACTGTACTTATTCCATCCTGTGTGTATTTCCTATCAAAGACAGCTCTAAAACCTGTACAGATTCTTGGAGAGTTAGTAAGTATAGTTGGAAATTAAGGGAAGAGACCAGCATTTTTTTTTTAACTTTAATTGAGTTTATTGGTACATTTTAGGTATACAGTACAGTTACATTCATTGTTGGGATCTTGTACCTCTACCTGACAAGTCTTGGTTCTCATTTTTTCCCCTTGTCCCTGCCCTCCCTTCACCCCCTCCTCCCCTCCCCATCTACAACAAAAAAAGTGCATCAGATTAACTGATTTTTCTCATGCTCCTCTAGAGTCCTAGCCTCAGGGCAAGGTGGTCCCAAAGCCAGAAGAGGGCACCAAGGTGCAGGGCTCTGGTTGAAGGCCGCCAACTCTACTTCATGAAATGACAAAAAGAGATTTAAACAGGCTCAGAGAGGGGAAGTCCTTCCATTGCTATGCTTTTTCTTTCTTCTCTTGAACTTCAACTTCCACACAAACTCATCGTGGTTATAAAAACAACAACAAAGTGGTGGCAGCAAAAACCTGAAAGTATCAAGAATTCTAAGGGAAGGGGATCTCCAATTACAGAGGCTGTGATCCTGAGAAAGCAGAAAAAAACCCTTGCTGTGATTCTTCTCTCTGTCATACAGTCCAGTGGCTCTGGACATGGGTGAAATCAAGGAATTTAACAGACAATGGAGCAATCAAAACCTAACTAGAAGGCAGTTTTATGGGAGTTAAATGGGATTAAAGTTCTAGACCTGAGACTCATTCTTACATAGTCAATATTATACTACTTGATTGAAAAGCACCTATAATCCATGTTTTCATATTTTAAAATTTGGAATGTGTTTTATGTTAGGGTTGTTTATATATGCTTTCTAATTTTATGTTTCACCTTTGAAAATATTTGGTGTTATATACTATGAGGATAGATTAGGAAATGGAGAAAAAGAAAATATTAAGGATTGAATCATAAAATTTGAGGTTTTGCAGGATGATGAGGATTTGAGAATGACAGGAAACCATGGAGGAGAGCAGAGTCTCAGCCATCTCTGAAACTCCCTACTCACTTCCTTCAGCCAGCTACTTTCACTATCCAGTCCAGAGGGCTTAAAACCACATGTAAAACAGTTCATGTCAGTTATTGTTTTCTATCAGTAAAAGTTTAAAACAAATTACAAAGCAAAAGTTTGTCAAACAGCCACAAGACACCCTTTCTCCTATCCTTGATGCTTGCTCTGATCTTGCACATACAGTGTAGGGTAAGAGGTGCTGGGGTATCATTCCAGAAAGAGGACATTACTCCCAAGTCAGCCTCACTACACCCAGTTTTCCCTGAAACAATTATGATTTCTACATCAATAAATTTACCTTTCTCTGATCATTTTCTTGTGGGATATTAAATTTTTTTAAACTGAGTTTATTGGTACATTTTAGGTATACAGTAGAGTTACATTCATTATTGGGACCTTGAACCTTTACAGGAAGGGTCTTGGGTCTCATTTTTCCCCTTGTCCCTGCTCTCCCTTCACCCTCTCCTCCCCTCCCCATTTCCAAACACTTTATTTCCATTTTTAGATTTTCTCATATTTCTTTTCCCTTATTCCCTTTCCTCTACCCTTCCCACTTTCCCTGCACCTTAGCACTTTTCTTCCTATTTCACATTGTTTATTATCTCATTAGGATCTTATGTGCTATTATAGTTTATTCACACCAGAGAAACTATTCAGTATTTATACATGTGTGACTTATTTATTTCACTTAGTATATCCTCAAAATGTATCCATTTTCCTATGAATGAATCTAATTTCTCCTTTATGGCTGAGTAGTATTCCATTTTATAGAAAAACCACATCTTCTTTATGTAGTTTCCAACTGATGGGCAAATGGGCTGTTTCCAAGTTTCAGCTATTACCAACTGTGCTGCTATAAACACATATATCACTGTGATATGATTCTTTTAATTCTTTTGGAAAGATACCCAGCAGAGGGATGGCTGGGTCAAATGGAACCTCTAGTCCCAGCTCTCTGAGATATCTCCATATTGATTTCCATAGTGGTTGCACCAGTCTGCACTCCCACCAACTATGGAGAAGGGTTCCTTTCTCCCCACAACCCCACCAGCATTTCTTATGGTGTGATTTCTTTCTGGGCATTAAATGTTTTTGTGTTAGCTTCATTAAAGGCTTGCTTTTTGATTATTACTAGACTGTCCACATTATTAGGGGAAAACTTTAGCTTAGCAATTCACTTAGGTCCAGGATTTAACTGAACTATTGTTACTTTTGGTTTTCTACGCAAAATAATAAAAATTATCACTCTTTTATGTGGGGGCAACAGAGTCAAGATGAAATCCATGTGCTTTAGAAACTGGGGTAGTCTATGAATCACATGGCACAAGGACTCTTGAATGGAACCTATAGCAAAGAAACATCCCCAAATGAAGGACAGATGAAGAGTAAGAAATTAAGAGCTGGTTTTCCTTGAGACTTTTAAGAGAGAAATTAACAGGTGAAAATAGTAGATATATTAAGGAAAACAACTTGAATTTAAAGAAAATTTTCTTATATTTAAAAAAGAGTAAGAAAGCACTAGCTGAATGTTTATGAGAATAGCCAACAATGGTTTACTTTAAACTACCAAAGATTATTTTTGAAAGATGATAACATAAGCTAAACCCAGCTGTCCAGAGCCTTTTTTCTGGCTAATGGGATAATTAAAATGGATATATTTCAATTATAGCCCTGATTTATGCAATTTAAAATGGCTTACAGGAAAATTAACATGATTGTAAAGGCACTTTAAAGAAATATATTGTTATATTTGAGGTGATGTAGAAATGACACCTTAATTCTTATAAACCATAAAAGGAACCCAAAAAGTGAAATTCAAAAAACCTTAAAAAAATTTAAGCCTGAAGGGAAGCAGATAAAGGCATATTGTGTTGCTTTGGCAATATTAGACTAGTAATTACTCTCCACACAGGTGAGCAAGTAGGAACATTTGGCAGACCACAGGAGTTTAATGCCTATAAAATTAGCTTTTCTTGAGTTTATTAGCAGATGTGTACTGGTTACCTCATTTTCACTCTCATTAAGGGGAAACTGTGGCGATGTTAGATGAATGGAAACTAGTTGAAGGTTTTATGTCCGTCAGATTTACAGATATTATCCATTAAATTTTAATGTATATAACATAAGAAGGGAAATATGACATAAAATATATTGGATTCAAGCTAGAGTTTTTATTTCTGATGTGGTAGATAAAAATGTAAATTTTTTATCCTAGTTTTTTCTTAACCATGTAGTTTGCATCACAAAAACTTACGTTGTGAATTACTGTGAGACAAGTTGAACACTGGTCAGTAAATATTATCACAGTTTTCTCTGTTTTGATGAAACAGAGGAATCGCCCTTGATTTTCCTTTTTCCTTTCATATCTGACATCAGTTTATCAAGTCTTCTTCTTCTGCATTTGTTTTGGACCAGGGATAGAACTTGCAACTTTGTGCTTGAGAAGCAGGTGGCAAGAAAACTGAGCTAAATCTCCAGCCCCAGCTTTGTTTTAAATACATAGCCTTCAGCTGACCTTGACAGACCAATTTTTCTGAAGAAAAATGGAGTCCAGACTCCCCTGTGTCCAGCAAAACCTCTGAAATCTGGACTTTGACCCTTAGACTTCATCCATTGATCTCCAGCATTCATGGCTAGGTGTTTCAGTCTTAGTGTCTTGTATATTCCCAACACAGTCTTTGGTTTCTAGACTAGATCAGGCTGTCCCCCAAGATGTCCTTTTTATTGGCTCTTTCTCTGACCTGAATATTTGAATTCCAACAGCACTAATACCAAGGCCTGTCTGACCACCCTACTTAACACTGTCAGCTCCTTCTGATACTATCACCCAGAATCTTCTGTGACACCTTGTACTTTTCTCTATAAGACATATCACCTTTTGGCACACAATAGAGCTTAATTATTTACCATCCAGTAACTATCTTTGAGATCTTGTGTCCAGTTAGATAGGGATATTAATTATATAGTGAAGAAAGAAAATGTTCTAAAATGCTGCAGAAGACTAGGGACTACAAAGTGACACTTGGTATATTTACCAATAAGTGGGAGAAATGGCTATTTTTCCATGACTATTCATTTACATCTTCTTTAGAAATTTAATTCCCAATTCTTGGGGCTGGGGATTTAGCTCAGTGGTGCTGTCACCTGTCTCACAAGCTCAATGACCCGTGTTGAATCTGGTACCAAAAACAAACAAACAAACAAACAAACATTTCCAAGCCTTATTTGAGTGCAGTCAGTCATGGAGGATCAGTGAGATTCATTTCCACCTAGATATGATCACATGACTATTCTTCACACAAAAAGAACACAGGCAAGCAAAAATGATGTGCACAATTGCAAATCAGGTCCTCCAAGGGAATTTATCCCTCTCACTGGCTAAGGTGTGGATGTAACGGAAGAGCTCGTGTAGCCAACACGCATGCAGATGGAGATGAACAGAGAAATGGTAGCTCTGCCCTACCAAATATGAGCTGTGAACCCTTGGTCTGCTATCTATGGCAATAAATAAAGTCTCTGACTTGTTGAAGTTTTATTTTGGATTTATTTTAGTATAGCATTGTAGACTTTACCACTATGAGACAAAAATTTACTTGAATAATCAAGTTTTCATGTGGATAACATAACTCAATCAACTTTTGCTTAGTCTTTGGATTTGAGGAACTTCAGAACTGTTACTAGATAGTTGCATAGCATGTAATGCAGCCAGGGAGGGAAACAATAAAAGGCTGAATCGTGTTCTTTCTTTCCTACTAGGTGACAAGTGTATTTTTTGATTTCAGGAAGCCTTTGGTTCTCTCACTTCTTGATGTTCTGAAATTTCATGAAGTTTTTAAATTTATTATCCTAGGGAACTAGATGAATCCTCCTAACTTGAAAACATTTAGTGTCCAGTTCTGGAGAATTTTCCTTCTCTATTTATTTAATAATCCTCTTTTCCTCTAATTCCTATATGTTTTTGGAGTTTAGGGTTCCTGGTTTCTGGGCCTTTTGGATTGGTTCTTTATGCCTCCTATAACTTCTCTCACATTTTAGTTAATTTTCTGTTGAACTTAGCCAGCAGAAAGCATGTTGAAAAAAATAGCACTGTATGTGAAACTTAACTCTCTTTCCATATGAGAACTAAGAAATAACTGCTTGTTTTTAGTGTATTTTAGGATTAGTTACAGTACTTTCCATAGATTTATTGTTTATAGCTTCTGGCAGGTTAAAGTTACAAATGAAGCCATTTCGTGGCAATTAATTTATGTCAACTTGGTTCTCCCATGGTACCCAGTTATGTAGTGAGACATTATCCTGAATGTTTCTATGAGGATGTTTTTGGACAGGATTAACTTTTAAATCAGTAGAATTTGAGTAAAGCACATTGTCCTCCATAATGTGTGTGAGCCTATGCAATCAGTTGAAGATTTTAGTAGAACACAAGGCTGACTTTCTCTGAACTAGAAGGAATTCTGCAACAGATGGCCTTTGGACTTGAAGTGATCTTTTCTGGGTGTCTAGCTTGACATCCTGAAGACTGGAATGTTGGATTTTAGATTTGTCAGTCTCCATAAACATATCAGCCAATTGTTTCAAATAGGTCTCTCTTCACACACACACACACACACACACACACACACACACACACACACACAGGGAATTTCTATTCCTCTGGAGAACTTTTATATATCCGTCAATGCTATAGCCTCATTAAGATGATGATAATGATCATGAAATTGCTAATAACAGCAGGCCCGTTAACCATATTACTGGCACTGTTTTAGTATTTGTGCTTATTGATTCATTTAACACTTTCATAGGTCACTATTGCAATTATTTTCCCGCTGTAAATAAGGAAATCAGACAAGAACTTGTCTCAAGTTGCAGAGTTATTAGAGAGGAGGTGGATCTGGGATATAAACTCTAGTTAATAAAAATAAACTCTAGCACCAAACAGTTGCCTGTCATATCAATTTAACAATCCTGTTTTTTAGTTTAGATCTTCAGGTAAGAGAAGTTTTTCCAGATTAAGAAAAAGTATGTGTTTATCCTTGGAGTCTTGTAGAAGTCCTTTGAACATTTTATTGGCATATGTTTTAAATAGTCCTATTGCAAAGGAACTTCCTTTGTTTATTTCTAATTCATGACTTCTGTCCTTCTCCTTAAGCTGCTGCTGACCTTTATCATTTCTATAAGCTGTAAGAAAACAAGAGATATTCTAAATTAACCCCAAATTTCCGACTTGGCAGAACTGTATCAGAGATAATGCCCCTATAAATAGTGAGCAAGAGGTAAATATCAGGGGATTGTTTAATCAAGCCCTTTGTTGAAACTGTTCAAAAAGATGTTAACCTGAAGAAGAAAGAAAGAAGAGATAGAGTAAGTATTACTATTTATTGTGTTCAAGACTGTTTATTACTGAGTTATTATTGCATATTTTTAGTATAAAATGATTGGGTCAAGATATCTAGTTCATCAGAACAGTGTTTCTTTTGATGCCGAAAGCACTGATAAAGAATGGGGAATATTTTATACTATTTCTTGAACTACTTTTCCACTGAAAATAATTTGATAGAAACCATTATGGTTTTTAAATTCATAGAGTTGTTTTACGTTATGTGACATGAAAAAGCTTTCTTGGCTTCCTCTCCAGAAGAAGGAAGCTCAATATTTTACAATAAACATGATTGTATCTTTTGTTCATTGACATTTGTTCTATAAATTCTTTAAATTATTACTCCTTTGAAAGACTGTCAGAAATTCAGTGTAATTCTGCCTTATTCCTTGAGAGAGATTCGTCGGCTTCTATCCCAAACCACTTTTTTGCCTTTACTGGAAACAGAAAAAATATTACCAAGAAACAGATGAAAGCGGATTCTGTAATTCTTAGCTGAACACCCAAAAAATACTCAGCTCCCCACCCTTGTTTGTTTCCACTTCGCAGGGGAAGAATTAAGCAGTTGTAATATTCATCAGATCACTTTCTATTGACAGATGAAAAGACCTTTCAGAAAAACAACTTGGGAAAAAGGATAAAAAATATTTTACTGGAACTGTAGGGAAATATAGAACATCAGTGAAAGGAAAAAATGAGTGTACACTGTTAAACTATTAATATGTTTACATAAAACCCTAATTTTAGGCATTTTTAATTTTGTCATTAGTAAAAGAAAATTCATCCAATAGAGATATGCAGTTTGCAAGCCAAACTGGACCTTTTGAAAATCAGATCCAAATGTTTGTGTGTTTTGGGAGAACTTGTGAAGAATAGTTTCAATCACATGGTCTCCATTTAAATTCTATCCACATGAGTTCGGATCCCACAGGGAGCCCGTAAGAAGAGAGAAGTAGGTTGGTGCAGGTGTCAGGGTGAGATCAAAGTACAACAGACCATCTTCAAAAAATAGAACAGGAAAATAACAATCTGTAGTCAGACATTCTGGTACTTTGATATTGACACCTACTTCAAAAAGCCTTTTGTGAATTTATGATCTACAGTTATTAAACACAAATGCATTGTATATTAAAATTAACCAATTACCTCTTAGGACATTTCAATAATAAAAAAATCATTTTATGGTAAGAAGAATAATGATGATATCTATTTCTCCATGACAGCTTCTTTGTGAGGAATATCACCTGTAGGTAAAATTTCTCTGTGTGGAAACAAAATTGAGCTATGTGTTGTTTCTGGAGCTTACACTCTAGGTGGGAAGCTGATGTTATGCCCTCAATTTAATGGGTAGAACCTCTAAACTGTGATAAGTTCAAAGAAAATGAAAGTTAGTCCTAGAAGAACACATTACAGACAGATTTGATGTAATATGGAGAAATAAAGGACATGAACTCCGAGGGCTAGGGAGGAAGGTATTAAACAGGTGAAGGTGGGAGCAATGACAGAACTCTACATTGAGGAGCAGCACATGTACAATCCCTATGCAGGAAGGAAAGCCAGGATGAAGGCAGGGGGGGTGGGGGGTTGGTGGAGAGGAGAGAGGTTGGGGAAAGGAGGTGGAGGATAAACCTGGAGAGGTTGGCAGGGGCCAGATTTTAGAGTAGTGTCCTGTAGACCTTGTTAAAGACTTGAGTCATGACTTCAGAGCAAAAGGAAAAAAAATAATAAGTTATAATTGGTATGTGCAGCGGGGATAAAAAGTGTTAAGCGATGTACTATCAGATTTGTATCTTTTAAAAGTTACCTTACTATAGAAAGTTGGTTAAACAAAGACTAAAATAAATTCTGGTAGCCTAGCTAGAACGAATCTATGTGAAAAATGAAGATAAATTGGTCAGATCGGAGGCCATGTAAGTGGCGAAGAGTTAATGGAATTTAGAAATAATAAAGCTATTTATCTGAATTTGGTAATTTCCTTGATGTAGGAGGTTGCAGATTGGGAAGTGTGAATCATGTTTGGTTTCTAGTTGGAAGTTTGAGTGATGGAAGGCTGATATTGGCATTCATCTGTAAGAGAGTTGGTGTTATGGGGCTGAGATCATGAGTTAGTCTCGGGTATGCTGTCTGCAGAACCTTTGAGAAATGCACATGGAATGTTCCAGGAGTGGAGGGTAAATGTCTTAAGCCGAGCTGAGCAGAAAATTTGAAATATTAAACCAGTGAAAATATAAAAATGGATAAATTAATCATTTCATTAAGAAGGATGAGATCTCAAAAGCCAATGAAAAGGTGGTACTAGATATTCAGTAAGAAAGCAAAGAAGATTCAGTTCATAGAGAAAGAAAAGAAAGTTGAATGAAGCTGTGAGTGGTTGGAAGTAATAAACAACTTGAGATCAGAATAAAATACTCAAATATTGTGACAAGATCACTAGAAATCTTAGGAAAAGTCATGCCTTTTGGTGAATATATGCTTTTTATCACTCTTAAGTAAGTATTTAAGAATTGGAATATTGAGTCATATAAGTGGACATTTAACTATATAAGATAATGCAAGACTGTTTTTCAATGCATCTGTATTAAACATTCCATCAAAAATACACCAGAGTTCTAGGTGTTCCATTTCCTCACCAATGCCTGGCCATTTTGGTCTTTTTTATTTTTTAATACATTAATTGAGGCAAAATTGACATGTGATGCATAGCACGTATTTAAATTATTTAATTTGATACATTTTGACTTAGATTACCGGTACAATCATCACCACTATTGAGACATATCCTTCAGCCCAAAAGTTTTCTTTGTGTCATCCATTCTTTCCATAATTTCCTTTTCCCCCACTATTCCTGACATCTGAGCATCTGCTTTCTGTCCCTGTTCAAATCCAGATAGTTCTTGTTAGACGTTCTGATCCTTTGCTATTTTTGGAAAGTATAAATTGCACTGTAGCAAATATCCTACTAATATAAATTTGTACATATGCCTTTGTAAAGTAAAAAATACAAATATTATTACCTTTAAATTATATTTAGAGCTCTTAAAATGCAAATCCCAAATTCACTGCTGAAAATTTGAATAATTTACTATTACTATTAGTGGTAAATTACTTACACTTTCATTAAGCTAAAGTAGCCATAAAAAACATTTGTCCCCTAGAAAGCAAGAATGCTATTGGTGGTGAAACATCTTCATATTACATTTTAGAAAAAAACAAGTATTAAAATAACTTCCATGTTGTATTTCAATTTCAAGAATATTTTTATGAGTGAATGTGTGTATTCAAAATAGACATGTCTTTAATTGTGTGAGTGACAGCATTTACAGTGTCTTTATGGATGTAACCTTTTATCTATAGGTTTAAAACATATCTATATCTTTAGTATATACCTTTGTGCTTCAGTTTTTAAGTTCAAATACAAATGCAGTAAGAAGTATTGTAATAATAGTAATTTGAATTCAGTTTCTCAGGTTATTTTAATTACAAAATAAATATTAATTTTGCTACATTATTTTATATCACAATATAAAAGGTTTTCTATTTATTGCATATACAGGGCTAGTGTAGACATTTGGCTTCTTTGATAGTTATGGGTAGATATGAGGCAAGAAATAACTGTAAAGAAGAAAATGATAGAGAAAAAGAGCAGGAAAAATGAATTCAAGAACAGCAAGTTACAGAGTTGCTAGAGAAACTGGTTATCAGTGACCACTGTCCACCTTTTAGACCATCTCCCGTCATCTTTCTTTCATCATGACAAAATATTTCACATAAGCTAACAAAGAACTTTTGTTTTTAAAGGTTTCTCAATTGTTTGCTCTTTTTAGAACTGTTTTATATCCCGTTTAATAAGAATAATTTTCTGTTATGATTTAAAAATATACCACACAACATGTACAAATTTTTATCTTAGTCTTTTCTTCAATTAAAGGTGGTGATGGAAATTTATAGTCATTAGCTCTTGCACTTTTCAGACAAAGTAAATTAACTTTCAATACTGTGCATTTAAAATAGCATAATTAAGTTAAAACAATTTATCACAAAGCTTAAACTTGTGTCCATGATTTCCAAAATATTTACAGATGAAAATATCTTATATGGTTTAGAAAAGTTAGAATTTTTCTGTTTATTTTAATCACCATGATAATTTAAAATACAAACTCAACTTTATCTTTAAATGTTAATGCTGTGTTAGGATGATTTGATATTATTAAAAAAAGAATCTGTTTAAAAGTTTTCTTCTCCTTAATGTATAATTACTTTAATAAATCAGATCAGACAGAACAAAATTACTTTTCACTACTTTTTGTTATGTCAATTCCTTCAGCAAATACCTTATGTATGAGAAGTAAAAAATTGACTTATACTGTCTGAAAGTCATATTACTCTGTTATAAATGATATGAACATGGAAGAGTTGCTGATTTATTTTTTAGAGTTTAAATTAAAGATTTAATATTTAATAACCACAACATAAAGACAAATATTTATGAACTATTTCAGTTAATGTCTATTTTCATTCTAAATCATTGAACATATTGCAGTGTCTCAATAATTACATTTTTTGGGGTGAAGTATTTGAACATCTATGCCTACTCTCCACACACAAATATGTTCTCCCACGTGACTGACTAAAATGCTTACCCTGTAACACAGAACTATATTAAATGTTCACCTAATATATTGAATGTTTAATATTTGAATCAGAGATATTTAGAGGAATAGACTAATATATAAAGGGATTAATTCAATCCAAACATTATTCAACTTGAAGTGTAGATTTTATAAAAATTTTAGGTACATATAGCAAGAAAAATTTTGTTTCTTTTATTCCCCAATTTTGCCAACATATTAAATTTGGCAAATTTTCATTGAGAAAAATGTATTGTTAGCTATTCATTACTCAAACAAGATATATAAATTACTGTGGATGGGTCAGACTAGGAATTCTACATATTTAATCTTGACTACCCTCCTCACTTGTCAATTGCTCTATACCCTTATTCTATAAAGTTGATATAAGGCAGTATGATTTTACTAGCTCTACGGGTTAAGGATATATTTACTCCTTGTTGTAGTGTCCAAACATAGTTATTATAAACACAAGTTAATATGCCTTAAATCTTGTTTTTCACAAAACAATATCCAACTCCTTCCCACAAATGAACATGAGTTCTCACCAGACCACAGTTGATGCTCTCCTTTGTACAATTCTTCTCTGTACCTTCAGAGTAAATCCTCACATTTAACAAGGACTTTGACAATTTTTCCAGTGCTTTTTTTCAAAATCACCTATAGCCACAATGCTGTATGGTTTCATTATTGTAGAGTTCTTTTTATCATTATTATTTGTAGGTTCCTTTGTCTCTCAAAGTTCAGTAAAGGTATTTTTCTCTTTTATTTATACTTTCATATTGTCTCAAATGGGATTTATCATCACTATGTGTCTCATGTTTAAAATTTGTAAATATAATTTTTTGTTTTCAGAAAAAATCTTCTGTTTTCACCTTCTGTACCTCATTCTAAATCTGTCTATATGTGAAGCTTAGGAGATCTTCCCAATCCATAATGCTCTACTATTTTTATTTTTGAGACAGTATTGCTATGTAGTTCAGGCTGGCCTTGACCTCACTATGTAGTCCAGGCTGGCCTTGAAGTTGTGGTGATCCTCCTGCCTCAGCCTCCTGAGTTCTGGGATTCTAAGCAAATTTTTCTTTTCTCACCAGTCTTTCCTTGGTCTCCCTTTTTACTGTCCCTAGCCTAGCCTCACTGTCAATCATTTAAATTATGATCTCACTGGGACATTTAATGTTCATACATTCATCTTCTAGAACAAATACTAACACCAGTGCTCCTTTATAAAATTTTCACTTTTTTGAACAATAAATTGTTCTTCTACTCATAATAGCATTATACCTTATTTCCTCAGGATATTCACTTCCAAATGTTGTTTATTCTCAGTAGATGATCATTTTGCTAAATGAATGATAAGACATAAAATTTTCACATTTTCTCATCCATTCTCTGCTCATTTTCCATATATACTTTCTGAAGCATTTTTACACTTAAAATTATTTTTATGTTCTTTCACCCATTATCTGAACAGTTACTGGTCCTTCTGCAATTTTTTTTTATTTCATTTTTTTGGTACCAGATTCAAACTTGGTTCCTTGAACTTGTGAGGCAGGTGGTGGAACCACTGAGCTAAATCCCTGGCCCAATTTTATTTTTAATGTAAATCCCCCTCCAATGATCAGGGACTTTAATTCATATATTTTTATTCTTGTAGTTATTCTCTACCAATTTCTCCCCATTTGATGCATGTTCCATCAATATATCCTTTTATTATAGTATATATTATATAATTACACAATATATATTTATATATAAGCTGTTTTCCTCATGTACTGTCTCCTTGTTGGTCTTTAGTTTTTTCATCACCTAAACTTCTGATCTATTTTCACTCATCTAATTGTGCCAGATTTGTAGTCTTGATTCATTTCACTCCAGTAAATACCTGCTCTTGACATTAACGTGTTAATTATTGTGTCCAAGTTTAGTCCATGTTGGAAGATGTGGACTTCTGTGTTCTTCCACGAGAGTGTTTTGTATTTCATTCTTTCATTACCTGCTTATTCAAAAATTCCTTTTCATCCTGTATGGCAGACATCATGCCAGTTACTACAAAATCAGTGCTGAACTCTGCAAGTAGAGACTCTCCTTCCTTCCACAGTGCTGATGATGTGTCATACTTCTATTCCCACCTCCTACAAGGCTCCAGAAATGACTTCAATATGCTTCACTTGAGCAGTTCTTGGTAGTTCCTCGATGGTCAGGATTCTAAGAGGATCTCTGATGACACATACCCTTGTGTATCTTAACTCTGTGACTATAGAAGCGTCTGAACTACAGCGGTTATTTTATGCTATATTAAAGAGCTGATTTCTTAAAAGAAAAGTATGTGTGGATCTCAGATAACCAAATGAATCATTAAAAGATATGAGGTTCTTGTAAAAAAGATGTCAGGCCTCAGAAAGATTCAGAGCCCTATTGTAAACTTTGAAGGTGGGATGGCTCATGTAAGGAACTGTGGGGACCTGAAAATGCTGATAGTGTTCTCTGATTTATAGCCAGGCAGGGAATGAGGACCTTGATCATTTGATCTCATTAAAGTGACTTGTGAAAACCAGGTAAATGAGAGGGGACCACAAAGTCCTGAGGACAACACAGCCTCGGTGACTGGTGGAGTTCGATCTTGGAGAACCCTGAGCAGAGAACCCAGTCTCACTATATCCAGAACTACAATATATATAATGCCAAGATTGTAAATTGTTTTAATCTGCTAACCCTGCATTAATTTATCATGGAGTGCTAGTAAACAGTGTATTCTTGCCAGGTGAATTCTCAGCATTTTGTAGTAAAATTAACCTTACATATTTTGCCTGTCCTTTGATTGAATATAGTAGTCTGAAAATGAGGAGAATGGTGATGAAGGAAAATACTGACAAGAGTGAACTTTTAGAAAATACTTTTTAAGAGATTCAGAGAAAGACAAAAATTTCAAGGACAGAGTTGTCTATGGATATTCATTTCATATGAGATGGAAGAGTGTCTTCATATCAAAACCAACTACTCTAGTTATTTTAAAGGCAGGACACCTAAATCAAGCAATTTAATTTTATGAAAAGTTCATCTTTGAAAAAAAATGGCTTACAAAAAAGGGGAAAAAGTGACAAAATAATATAAAAGGTATTAATCTATTAAAAGAGGAATGTCAAATAGAATAAGTTGGGGTTTCAAGATTTAAAAATTCAAGAGGTATATATCACTGTGGTATGATTCCTTTAATTCTTTTGGAAAGATACCCAGCAGAGTGATGGCTTGGTCAAATGGAACCTCTCGTCCCAGATCTTTGAGGTATCTCCATATTGATTTCCATAGTGGTTGCACTAGTCTGCACTCCCACCAACAATGGAGAAGGGTTCCTTTCTCCCCACAACCCCACCAACATTTGTTATTGTGTGATTTCTTGATAGCAGCCATTCTTTGTGGGGTGAGGTGGAATCTCAGTGTTGTTTTCATCTGCATCTCTCAAATGACCAGTGTTGTGGAACATTTTCTCATATATTTACTTGCTGCTTTTACTTCTTTGTCTTAAAAATGTCTGTTCATTTCAGCTGCCCATTTTTGAATTGGGTATCTATATTTGGGGGGCTGATTTTTTTGAGTTCTTTATATATTCTAGATAGTAGGGCAAATGGGAAGGGTAGGGGAAAGGTAATAAGGGAAAAGAAAAAAACATGACAAAGTGAAAAAATGGAAATAAAATGTTTGTAAATGGTGAGAGGAGGAGGGGGTGAAAGGAGGGCATGCACAAGGGGGAAAATGAGAACAAAGACCTGTCATGTAAAGGTACAAGATCTCAATAATGAATGTGTTGTACTGTATACCTAAAATGTACCAATAAACTCAATAAAAGAAAAATAATTCAAGAGGTACATGGATCTACACTTAGGCTATTATTTATTTATTTAAAAAGTATTTCTCTGTTCTTAACATAGCTATAAACCACAACAATTTATACCATATTTCATCATTGTAGGTTGATAAGTATGTTGTCCATTAAGTGGTATGCTATATGTGCTCTGAGGTCAGAGCAAAAAGCTAATTTGGATCTCTTCTATTGTAAACCAGTTTTTTGGTTTTTTTGGTCCAATCACAAAAATTTCTTCAACTTTCCATTAGAAAGATGAATGAATCCAGTCTCCAGCTTTACCACTAGCTGAAAAAACCCTTGGCTCAAGCCTACAGAGGCACTGATGCCATCTTATGCCATGGTTCCACTATGACCTGAGAGTGCTGGTTATTCTATCATAAATCACATCTTTGTCATTTTTTGGCCCTCACCTGAAATATCAATCTAAATATTCTCTCTCTGCTAAATATTCCGGAATTATTATTTTTTAACCTGTTTACTTTTGGATGTACCTTTCCTTCAAAGATGACCGCAGGTTAAAACAAAGTTCACCCACATTCACTGGAAGTACAGACTTCACATACACTACCCTGCCTTCCAGTTCCTGGGACTTGATTCTGACATCAGCAGCACAGCGTCTTTGCTAAATGAGCAAAGCTCCTGGAAGGCTGCTCAGATAGCGAGGAGAAGATGGCAAAGTCAGAAACTGACCTTGGATCTGCCTTATCTTTCAATCTTATGGCAGCTGAACTGAGGAGCATAAATCAGACAAGAGAAGAAACCACAGTTGGTTGAGAGAAATGTCAAAAAACGGTGAGTCCAAGAAAGCCAAGAAACATGAAGAGAGGTAAAGTCTTGAGTAGGTAGGGCAGAAGTGCCTGGTCCTGATTTGGGCCCAGCTTTGATGTTCTTCCAGAGAGTCATGAGTTGCCCATTAAAGTACTCAGTATAAGCTTCTAGATGGCCCAGGTGATGACTGGGGAAAAATTACTTCATTTTTTATCTCACAATTACATTTATCTGTGTTCTTTGTTTGGTTCATTTTATGCACCTTATAAATACAAATGGTATAGAATGTATTGGTAAAATTCAATTTCTGGGTAAAAAAAATGCAAAAGACAACTACCAATTTGATTTTTATTGAACTGACTCAGTTTCGTTAATATAATCATTCTTGGGAACTGAAATTAAAAAGTTCTCAGGCTCAGTGGATTGAATATATTGTAAGATTTATCACCAAGACATGCTGTGAAGGGCTCTTCTGGGTACTGGCCCAGAAATATGAACAGCAAGGGAGGAAATAAGAAATCATGGTTCATCCTAAAACTCTGGAGTCTAATTTTGTAGGTATGATTCCTTCCTTAGATAGTTAATAGCTGTGTGAATTTCAGCAAGTCCCCTAACTTCCATTGTTCTTGGTTTTCTCATTTGTAGAATTCAGCTAATAATAGTAAGTATCTCAGGGGTTCATGTGCAAATCAAGCAAGATATTGTGGGCAAAGTGCTGAACAAAGAGCTTGGGCCATGGGAAGTAATCAGGTATTGGCCCATGTTATTATTAAGTGCCCAAGGGAGGCACTTTCCTGTTCATCAGATGTGATTTCTAAGACCTTTTGAAAACTATAGAGCCATTCCTGGGCATTATTAAAATAGTTCATTGATCAGAAAAAAGCCCCAAGACCTTTGTATGTCCTAAAATTGATATTCTCTTGCTTTATCAAAACCCTTTTCTTATAAAGAATTTGTATTTATAAGGGAACATTAATTTTTTTTGCTCTGATACCAGTGAGAACAATAACCCAAACTTAAGCCATCTGTCTTACTTTTTTTCTTTCTTTTCTTCTTTTTTTTGTGCAAATGCCAGCCAAAAGGAATAGCAGACATTAGCCTTGCAATAGCAACAACAGTGATACAATTTACTGATTTAGCAACTGACTTGTTATTAAAGCTTATTCCACCTTCAGGTACCAATGATTTCATAATTCTCAATCCTATGTAAAATTTTGGTTCTATTTAATTTTCATGTCCTTTAAATACTTTTTTTCTTGATGTGTAGTAATTCAGTAAATATGTCTTATACTGCAATGGATACTGGGTCTCTCTACCTAGAGAAAATATCCTTTGGTTATTAACTCAGTGAACATGTAAAATTATGAATGAGAAGAGACAACTACTATTTTATGAATTCCTACTGTGTACCATGTACCTTATGAAATGCTTTACATGCCATGTTTCAATCTCCAAAAGAAATATATTTGATATTTAACATTATATCAGTTTTCAAGGTAAGAGCACACTCTCTTGATTCATTACAATCCAATGAGCTACTCTCTATAATGTTCAGGATTAATTTAGGTTATGATGTCTGGTGGCCATATTAAGTGTTTGGGGATTCAGATTCCTTCTAAAATGTTTTACCTGTTAGATGTTTTACATAGGATAGATCCACTGAATACTTCTGCCAGACTAATTTTGTTTTTTGAGTACATCTAAAAATCTTTTTGATCTAATAACTATACTGGCTGTAGTTTCCTCTTTAAGAGAAGTGAAATTATTGGCGTATGATCCCACACAACATAATTTGAGAAGTTTCTATTCATTCTTGTATGTTACACAGAAAAATGAGTCAAGCCTAAATCTAATGGGCTTCCAGAAGGTAAAAATATTTATCAAGGTTATTCACTGGATTGCCAAATATTTAATATTACTAAGTTATGTGATATAATTGAAATCTTGAATGATCCCTGAAGACCATATATTGTGTGAGTCCCTAGCCTATGACATTATTGGGAAATCACGGAACTCTTAGGAGATGGAGCCTAGAAGAAGGATGTTAGATCATTGCATGTAGAGCCTTGAAGGCAATATAGGGACCCCACCTTCTTCTCTTTCTCTCTCTCTCTCTTTGCTTTCTAACCACCCTGAAATGAACAGCCTTCCTTTGCCAAACACGCCTGCCATGATGTTCTGTGCTGTCACAGATAGAAAGCAACAAAACCAAAGACCATAGACTGAAATCTCAAAAACCATGAGCAAAATAAATATCTCCTCTTTTTACACTGATTATCTCAGGTATTTAGTCATGGAAATTTAACTAATAAATTTTATTGACATTTACATTCATTCACTATCTCCACTTTCCTAATGCCCTGTCATTTTGTGTAGCATTTAGGCTGAAATGGAAACACCAAGTAGGACACATATGGTATACTTTTTAAAACTATCAGGTATTATCGTTTCCACTAAGCTGACACTGTGTTGATATATTATTATTTTAGTAATTGGTCTGGGTACAAAAGGTTTTATAAATATTTAAACATCTAGTAAAATGTATATGTTAAAAGAAAATTAATTTCCCATTTTTATTTGATGACATAATGTACACTAATTGAAAGGATATCAGATACTATATATGTATACGTTAGAATGTAAAAAATCACAAATTGATTTATTTAGAGATAAATTTTACTAAAATATTGATGCATCTTGGAGTTTCATTTTGTTCTTGTCTCTGATTTTTTTTCTGCATTCTACAGTCTCCCATATGAGTAAATAATTATGTTTTCCTCATTTTTTTTTACTATTAAGACAGTGCTGTGATAAAAATCCTACTATGTTATAGACTAATCAAATATCTTTGCATATTAATTCTTGGACTTTGTGAATGTTACATTTTATGGCAAAAAAACTTATATATGATTCATTATCTTGAGATGGAGAAATGATATGGATTATTTGAATGGATTCAAAGAGAAGCCAAGTGTCTTCATATGAATGAAACAAGAATGCTTGTGTCAGAGAAAAAGGATGATTCTGGACATAGTAGGGGGGGGAGAGAGAGAAAGACAGACATAGACAGACAGATGGACAGAGGAAGAAGTAGAAGAGGAAGAAAAAGAGGAGGAGGAAGGGAAGGAAGGAAGAAAGGAAGTAAGGAAAAGAAGAGAAAGGATTCCAAAATGCTCAGGTAACCTCACAAGTTGGAAAAAGGAAATATTTTCTCACCTAGAGGCTACAAAATAATGGAAGCCCTTCTAACAACTTGATTTAATCTCATAAACTTTTTTTAAAATTTGTGATCTCCAGAACTAAAAGAATAAATTTGTGTTACTTTAAGGCACTAAACTTGTGTAGATTTATCACAACAGAAACATGAAAAAATGTAGGGTATGCCTCTGGAATCAATAGAATTAAAGAGAATGAAATTTCAAAGCCAAAGACATTTTGAATTTGTCACATATCAACAAATTCCTCCAGTTTTTCAAAATGTCAAACTACACATTCACAGAATGGATTTTCTCTTTCATCCTCCTGAGTATCATCAAAGGCATTGCTGATTATCAGTTTTTTTCGCATACTCTAGAAGTAGATAATTTTAAGTATTGTTTGGACCAACTATTTTATGTATTTAATTGCTATACCTTTGAAAATATTTCCAGGTACATATTATATTAGTTCTTTTCAAAGCTTAATGTAGTTAAGAATCAATGAGAGTCTTGTTCAAAAGCAAATTCTGATTCAGTGAACCTGAAATGGGGGCTTAGACTCTGCATTTCAAATACCTTCCAGTGGGATGCTGGTGTACTGAGCCTTGAAGCTCACACAGAGGAACAGTGCACCATATTCTCATATTAATTTATGGAAGGCACTGTAGAATGGGAGTTAAGATCACAGGTTTAGAAGAGAGACAAATAAAGTCCCTACTCTGTTCCTCTTTAATTGTGTCAGATTTGACATAAAACTTTCATATATATATATTTTTTTTTTATATAAAACTAATTCACGACAAATTAATAATAGGAAAACAATAGTTAATACCCTGTGTATCATTATCTTCAGAGTACTTACTCAGAGTATGAGAAGGACAAAAAAAGATTCTCTCAAAGAAGAAATAAACAGATTACAGCACAAAAATTTCTTTTTAAAGGACTGAGAACATAGTATAAGTGAAACAAATTAGCATATTTTCAAAGTTGGGATAATATGTGTACATTTTACTTTTCCAATTCCTATGATAATAATATTGTTCATCTGAAAAGGATTTCCCTATGACAGCATTATTTTTTATTTTTAAAAACATATTATTGTATACATTTCTGGACACAGTATGATATTTTGATGCTGTATAATGATAAAACAAGAAAAATCAGAACATCCCTCACTTAGAACATTTATTCTTTCTTTGTGACTTTTTTTGAGTGTACATTTTCCTCCCTGTGCTTTTTTTTCAACCTTTAAGTTTTTTTTTTAATCTACCTGGAATTAAGAGAGTGAGACTATATTTTTTCATTTAAAGATTAGCCAGTTAGTTCCATATCATTTATTGAATAATCTAGTTTTCTACCCTATTTGAAATTTTATAAAATTTTTTTTAAGAGGCTTTTTTTTTGGTCTTTTTTTTCACTTTTCTTTTTTTTTGTACTGGGAATTGAACCCAGGGCCTCATGCTTGCCAGGCAGGAGCTGCGTGGCTGAGCTACATCTCTGGCCCTGAAATTTTATAAAATTTTTATAAACATAATTTTATATATAGTTAGTTCTATTTTAGCATTCTTTATTTTGTTGCACAATTTGGTCTACTCTGTAAATCAATACTAAATGTTTAATTGTTCTAGCTTTAAATTATATTTTAATATTCAGTATTTAAAAATTTTCCATTACTATGTTTATTTAAAAATTTTTCTAATTCTAACACATAAAATTACATATGTATTTCAGGAAAAATTTTAATGTAGCTGTAGCATCTTTCTGAATGTAGAATTGGAAATCATGTGTCTTTTTCTCAGACTATGTGGAGTTCAAAATTTATATAGCTGGTATCAAAATGTGAGATTCTTTCAGTAATTGAAACAATTTCAATTTGTCCCTGTTGCCTGTACGTCCAAAAATTTATAGTAGCAAAGACTGCTGCATCTTTGTTGGTGACAGTTATTCTCTATGGTTGGTACCAGGCATCTGTTGTATTGTTTGTGATTGACTCAGAGTTATTAACTTAGAAATCAAGTTCTATGCATTTTTTTTTCTCATTGAGTTTATTGGTATTTTTAGGTATTCAGTACAAGTTCTCTGCATCTTTAATTAATATTAGAGGACAAAGAAGATTATTTATTTTCCTGAAAACCTATGCACTGTGCTTCAGATGTTCAGTTACTGTGTCTTGAGCTTTGTTCCTACCCAAGGACTCTGAAAAACCAATACTGAATCCCAAAACAAGTAGTGAGAAATACGCAGGGATGTCGGGAAGGTCTACTCTGAAGGTGTTTTTAGGACAAATTTGCTTGATAGTGGAGAACTTTTCTGGGACTCCAAATTTCTCCATCTTCCCCAGACTTTTCAGGCTTGAGTTCCAGGAAGATGATGAAGTAAGTGATTAACAGTACAGAAACAGCCTCTCCTACATTTGGTGTCCAGATGTTGTAATCTTGCAATTTAAGGAAGAGAAGAAGGAGGGAAACAGTTCCTGAGACCCAGCAAGGATCTAAGTGAAAATTGGAGCCCATGAGAGCAAAGAGACTTCAATGCAGAAGAAGGAAGTGGCAATCAATACTTTCTCCCTGAGCTCTGACTCACTGTATGGAAGGGGAAGCTCTAACCTGAGGCATGGTGACTACTAGTGTCACCAGAGGCCACCACAGAGAAATCCAACAGTGAAATGAAGCAGTGGATGCATAAAACTGCAGTGGCTGGTGAGTTATTTAGGTTCAGATGCCCCCCAAGGGAGGTCAACTGAATTTAGGGCAACTATGGATTGGCTCCATCTAGTGGATCCCAGTGTCAGGGTGAGGTAAAACTGAGTTCAAGTTTACAGGAGGTCAAGGAGCTGAGTTTAAACTGGAAGGAGATACATAGAGTGTTGCAGGCTGAACAAATAGGGTTTTAGCCTCACAGCTAGAACTAGCCTGAACTTCATTGGAACTAAAATGGAGGATTTCTGGGATTTTACTTTACTCTGCCATAAATCTACAACTGGCTAGCTGGGATTAATCAACATGGATTTGGGGTCCTATTTGTCCACTCTATCACTGAGAGCAGAGACATGTCCTGAGGTGAACATTGTTTTCTTCATTACTTTTTGTTTTTGTTCTTTTGCTTTTTTTCTTGATTTTTCTTGTTTTATATGGATGTGAGTATTGTTCCTATTTTTTTGTTGTTATTGTTCTGTTCTTGTTTTTATTTTTTCCTTCTCTCTTTTTCTCCTGTCATCTTCATCACTTTCCCAAAGATTGTGTAAGTTTTCTTTGTCTTTTTCTTCTAATATCTTCTTCTTTTTTTATCTCTATTTCCCCCACCCCCTTTTAAGTTTTATCCCCTAAGGGTAAAAATCACCATATTGAGGGCAGATTTACTATATACACTTCTATGGTTTGCTTTAGATATTGTTATATAACCTCAAGTCTAGTCCATAGGTTAGGGGTGGCAAATTAATATTTACCACAGTCTATAATTTTCTAGGCCGTATTTGATGCAATTGTTCTTACATATGTACTACTTTAGCCAAGGGACATGATTGCTTTAGTCAGTTGTTCTTCCTGGTGTGTCAAGATTGAGATTGCCTGAGGATTATAAACAATACTATAAGCCAGTGCCAAAGAACCAGGGGCTTCACCAAATAGGCAGCAACTTCTCATTCACAAAAAATTTAAGAAGTAGGATCTTGCAACAGCCTCAAAACCAAAATTCAGCAACACCTGGAAGACATCTCTGAGAAGTAATAATTTCATAAAAGTTTTCAATACTAGCCATAAAGCTACCTGTTATAAGCAATTTACAAGCATAAACCCAGGAATTAAACTAAAAAAAAATTAGAAAATGAGAAGACACCAAAGCAAGACACAACCCCAGATTTCCAGTTCACCAAAGGCAAACCCACGGGTGATGTGGTAGAACAATTCAGAAGCCACCCACTTGGACTCTCTGAAGTGCTAACAGCAGAAATAATAAATCAGATCTTAGAAAAATGATGGAAACCTTGAACTCCCAGTAGAGGAAAGAAATGGAGTCCTTGACAGAGTCAAACAGATATCCAGGAAGTTTAAAATTCCATTAGGACTGTAGGCACAATGAGCCAATGTGAGGAAAGAATATCAGATATAGAAGACAGGAAAGATTTCTTAAAAATAGCAAAGAACCACAAAAAATCAATTGAACAGCTACTAGATGTTGTAAAGAAGAATAACATAAAATTGATCCAGGTCAATGAAAAAGCATGAGATAACACAACTGCCACAAAAAGCATGTTCACAGAAGTAATGGTAGAAAATTTCCCAAGCATGGAAAAATTCTGACACACAGATAAGTGAGGTATATAGAACTCAAATTAGCCACAATAAAAAAAAAATGCACCAAGGCATGTAATATAGAAGAATCCAGAAATTCAACAGAAGAATAGAATATTAAAAGCGGTTAGAGTAAACAAAAACTCAAATTCCACAATAAAAAAAAATGCACCAAGGCATGTAATATAGAAGAATCCAGAAATTCAACAGAAGAATAGAATATTAAAAGCGGTTAGAGTAAACAAATTACCCATGAAGGAAATTCCATCAGAACCACAGCAGACACAAATCTTCAAATAAAAGAAGTTTTTCAAGCCCCCCCGAAAAAAATCCTCCAGCCCAGATTGATGTACTCTGAGAGCTATATTACAAAATTGATGAAGAAATAAGAGACACAACAAAGAACACCTGAAGAAAGTCATGACCACCAGTCCAGCACTCCAACATTTTCTGAGTGGCATTCTAGATAGAGATAACAAGGACTATAACTCCATGAACCCAAACAGAATGAATCTACCTGGCAAGGCAAGTAGTTAAACAGAGTAGAACAAAGAGGAACCAACAGTAGAAAAATAACATGACAAGGATTAATCAATACATATCAGTTATAACCATCAATATAAATGGTCTCAATTCACCAACCAAAAGAAACAGATTGACAGAATGGGTCAAGAAGCAAGATCCAACAATATGCTGCATACAAGATACACATTTAATTAAAAAAAAATCAGAGTCTGAAAGTTAAAAGGATGGAAAACAATACTTCATGTGATAGGAACACAAGAAAAAAAGCTTGGGTAGCTTTTGTATTTGCAGACAAAGTGGATTACAAGCCAAGATTGATTGAGAGACAAAGAAGGTCACTATATTCTTTTAAAGGGAATAATCCAAAAAGAAGAGATAACAATCATAAATATATATGCATCAAATGTCAGCATACACAACTATATAAAATAAATATTAACAGATGTGAAAAATCAAATAAGCACAGAGAATTGTAAATGCGGGGACCTCAATACCCCCAATGTCACAAATAGAGAGATCAACTAGACAAAAATTGAACAAATATCAGAACTGAACCAAATTTTTGAACAAATGCACTTTATAGATATCTACATAGTGTTCCACCCCACAACAGACTAAGAAAACAATACAAAGAATTAATGAATTGAAGAGTTGGTACTTTGAAAGAGTAATAAGATTGAGATAACTTTAGCCAACCTTATCAAAAAAAGGGAAGAAAAAAACCTAAGGAATGTAAAGGGTAAAATCAGAACAGATTTTTCAGAAATTCAGAAGATCATCAATACCTGCTTCAAGAACCTGTATTCTAATAAGATGGCAAACAGAAGAAATAGATGTATTCCTAGATACATTTGAATTACTAAAGCTGAATAAAAAATATATAAAAATTCTAAACAAACCAGTAAATGAAATCGAAGATGTAATTATAGGCCTACAAAGAAAAATCTAGGTCCTGACAGATTCATTGCTGAATTCTTTCTATAAGATATTTAGAGAAGACTTAAAGCTGCTGCTTCTCAAAATCTTAAATGATACTGAAAGGGAAGCAGTACTCCTGAATTCATTCCTGGAAGCAAACATTACCTTGATACAAAATCAGAGAAGGATCCAACCAAAAAGAAAACCACAGGTCAATCACCCTAATGAACATAGATACAAAAATCTTCAATAAGATACTGGCAAACAAAATGCATTAAATCCTCAAGAATATACGCAATGACCAAGTACAATTCATTCCAGGAATGCAGGGATGGTTTAATATATTCAATCAATAAATTTAATACATCAAATTAACAGAGCCAAGGACAAAAACTATCTGATCATCTCAATAGATGCAGAAAAATCATGTGAAAAATCTAGCACCCATTTATGATTAAAAGCAGAAAACTGGAATATTGGCCTTTATTTCAATTGGATAGAAACCATTTATGACAAACTAACAGCCAACATCATACTAAATGGACAAAAAATGAAAGCTTGAAATAAAATAGGAACAAGGCAAGGATGTCCACTATCACCACTCTTATTCAATATAGTTCTGGAAACATTAGCTAGAGCAATAAGACAAGAGAAAGAAATAAAAGGACTAAGGATAGGAAAGGAAGAATTTAAATTATCATTATTTGTGCATGAATGATACTCTCTATAGAAGAACCCTCAAACTCCACCAAAAGACTTCTATATTTAATAACAAATTCAGCAGTATAGCTGTTACAAAGTCAACACTCAAAAATCAATAGCATTCCTGTACACAAATAATAATCTCACTGAGAGAGAAATTAAGGAATCAACACTTTTCACAATAGCATTGAAAAAATTGAAATACCTAAGAATCAATCTACAGAAGGAAAAGATCAAAGAGGAAATCAGAAAATGGGGCAATATCCCTTGGTCTTGGGTAGAAAGAACCAATATAATGAAATATATATACTTCCAAAATTGTTGCATGGATTTAATACAATCTTCATCAAAATACCAATAACATATCTCTGAGAGTTAGAGAAAACAATTCTAAAAGACATTGGGAACCAGATGAGACCTAGAAGAGCAAAAGTAATTCTAGACAACAAAGGCAAGGCAGGGGCCATCACAAGCCCTGATTTGAAATTATACTACAAAGCTACTGTAATAAGAACTATATGGTCCTTGCAAAACAAAACAAAACAAAACAAAACAAAAAAACAACAAAAACAGACCCAAGGATACTTAGAACAGACTAGAAAATGCAGAAAGAACTCCAGAACTCCAGACACACTCAGCCACTTTATCTTTGATAAAAGGTCCAAACACCTTTACTGAAACATAGATAGACCCTTTAAAATATGTGCTGCCGAAGTGAGCACAATAACCCCTTTAATAAATGGTGCTGGAATAACTGGCACATGCTGAAACAACTTCCCACATGCTGAAAATTAAAACTAGACCCATATCTCTCACCACCCACTAATCTAAAATTGAAATGCATCAAAGATAAAAATATTAAATCAGAAACACTAAATATGCTGGAAGATTAAATAAGTAAAATTCTTGAAGACATAGGTGTATGCAAAAACTTTATGTACAGAGCCCCAATCAACAGGAAATATCACAAATAAACAACAACCGGGATATCATCTTATAAAAAAGCTTTTGCACAGCAAAAGTAACCCCCAAAAGAGTAAAGAAACAACCAACTGTATGGGAAAAAATTTGTTTCAGCTGCTACTCAGATGAAAGACTAATATCTAGATTGTATGAAAAACTAAAAAAAAAAAAATCTCCCTAAATTTAAAAACCCAATCCAAAAATGGACACCTGAAATGAATGGAAACTTCTCAGATGAAGTTCAAACATAAAATAAATAAATGAAAAAATGTTCAACATCACTGGTCATTTGAGAGATGCAAATAAAAAAAATGCTGAGATTCCACTTCACTCCAGAAAGAATGTCTGTTATCAAGAAATCAACGAATAACAAATTCTGGTGGGGTTGTGGGCAAAAGGAATCCTTCTCCACTGTTGGTGGGAGGTTAAACTGGTTCAACCACTGTGGAATCATTCTGGAAACTTCTCAACAAAACAAAACAAAACTAAACTAAACTAAACTAAACTAAACTAAAGGTTCCATTTGACTCAGCTATTCCCCTTCTTGGTATCTTCCTGAAAGAATTAAAAGCATTGTACCACACTCATTTTTGCACACCCATGTTTATAGTGCAGTGTTTATAATAGCTAAGTATTAGAAATAGACCAAATGCCTATCGATAGATGAATGGATAAAGAATATTTGTTTTTTCATACAATGGAGTACTACTTTGTCATAAAGAAGGAAAACCTTGAGACATTTCTAGCTCAGTGGATGCCCCTTGTGACCATACTGATAGGTAATATAAATCAGACACAGATGTTTAAATACACATTGTTTCTCTGGTGTGAGAAACAAAAAGTATAAATAAGGACCAAAATGTATAATAGATATTAGGAAATGGCAAGAAAATCTTCAAATTGGAAGAACAAAATGAGGCAGAGGGAAAAGAAGGAAGGAATAAAAAAGAGATAGAAAAAAATGGAAACAGATTTTGTAAATAAGGAAGGGAAGAGGGGTTGAAGGGAGGGGAAGGGAATGGCCAAAAAAAGACTCAAGATATATTATGTACTCGTCCAAATTCTGTATGATGAATGTTATCATTATGTATATCTAAAATACACCAATAAAGTAAAAATAGCAGAAAACAGAAATATATAGCTCATGGAAGGTTGAAGGTGAAAGTATTCCGTATCAGCCATAAACACCTTCAAGTGCTATAAAAATGTCTGATTCTCCAAGTTAAATGTCACACAATAACACTAATAATTTCACATTAACTGTGACTTCTTGTGGCAGAGTTTTTGACATTGCTTCATTATATTTATGTGTGTTGATTTTTAATGATCAGTTTAAAGACATTTGTCACTATCTAAAGACCAATGTGGCAGTAAATGGTTTTCTTGGCCTTTATAATGCATTGTGAGGCTGTGAGATTCAAGATAGTAAAACTGTTTTACTGCCAATCTACAGGGTTTTTGGCTTTTAGCATTTATGAATAGCCTCCCTCTGTTTGTTTAAGGTACAATATTATACAACATTATTAGTACAGTTGAAACAACTTTTTTTCTTAATGATGCCTTTGTCATTATTTCTTTTTTACTTCATTTGCAAGATAAAAAATCTTTTCATGTACTCAAGCAAAACAAAGTTTTTAAAGGGAAACAGCACTCTTGAATTTCTTTTGCTCTGACTTTTTTTTTAATAGAATGGTCTGTTTTGTGAAACAGCAGGTTTTTGTGCCATTTTAGATGGTATTGCATGTGGCAGAATAGGCCCCATTCACGTTTTCTGTGGGACAGTTTGTGAAGGCACTGCACTGTGGGAATTTTTTTTTTTTAAGGAGAGTCTGTAGGAGCAGGCAAAGGGTTACACAACACCTGTAGTGAGACTCAATCTGTTCAGGACTCAGCTCTGATTTTATACTTTGTTTTATTCCCCATAAGTATTCAGCATATGCTTCTTTCTGTGAAAAGAAAAAGGGGGGGGCTCCTTCACATGGTTCATGCGAAATGAGCTCAAGGAAGTTAATAGATTAACTCCAATCAATCTTAATACTCCCTCATGAGATCCCACGGCTGGTAATTCACTGCCTTGTTATGATGATGATCATTTTATTAGAGCATATAGCTCAATAGCCAGAGAGTGCTATCTTTTTTACTGTGCAAATCTTTATTCCTTCTTTTCTCAGGAAGAAAGCACCAGTAAAATGGCATGCATTCCCTTTACAAGACTTGCAGTGAATCTAGAATAACAGAAATAGGTTTTCCATTTTAAATAGCTTAAGTGAATGTCTAATCTTTTTCTGGGCCTGGTTGTACATTCTGTGGACTGGAATTGTTAAATACAGTGTTTCAAAGCCTGAGTCTTGCCCATGCTCTTTTTAGCCTCCTCTCCCCCTTCGATTTCTAAATGAGAGCTGTTAGATCTACACAGAGACACATACAGTAGTGATGCTATGTGGTTCCAGTCAAAGAATGTTTAGTCTGGATCCCACAAAGGCCCACAATTCCCAGCACACAAATAGATACAGCAAAGGAAGGAGAAAGCAAACGTGGCATCAAAGGAAATTTGTGACTACAGACACTACTGAAAAAAAAAAACTCAGCTCTGTTAGCATGTAAAAAAAATAACAAGGGCTTTGAATGCTAAAATATAGAGAATTGTATGGAAAGGAAGGACACATACACAAAGCACACTAACTGAATAAAAGTATTTATCATTAAACCACACAAGTCATGGTAATTAAATTAGGTCAGGCTGGTGCAATACTACAAAAAGCAGTCTGTAACTAATTTCAAAAGAAACAGAAACGACCTGAAAAGAAAACAGATTGACAGCTCCTTAGTTTTCTTTTTATCCAATCAAGGCAACCCAACGTCAAAAAATTGGGAAGAGAAACCCTGATTTACTAGAAATTTTGTCTCATAACAATATATGCACTTAGTAGACATGTTTAGGAACAATTTAAGATTATGGGAAATTATTTGCCCTATGTGAAGCGCAAAATGTACACACAAATAAAGTTTTGTCATTTGGAAGAAACTGATGGATTAAAAATTATGCCACTTAAACTGCTTAATGTCTACTATGAGCACTACACTCACCCTTACATGTAACCACAAAAGAACTTCCTTCGAGAATACTGTGCTTTTAATTGTTTAATACAAATTCTGCTGGTATTACATGAAAAGAAGAACATCAGGAGACTTTTTTCAAATTACTTCTTATTAAAGACCATTTACTGATGCTTATTAAAATGACTTTTTAAATAGCTTCAAACATTTACTGCAAATATAGGTTACTAAGTCACACAGGTGATTTAGAACATAAATTGGGATGTGTGGGAAAATGACACAGGGAGATTTGTATTTGAAATGCATTCTGGAGTTTTAAAAGAATGTTTTGTTTTCTTTCTTTAACGTAATTAGCATAATATTTAAGTGATATTTATTAATTTAATTATTTTAAGTAGGAAAATTACTGAATATCATTCACTAATGCCAAGAAACAATAATAAAATTGCTTATGAAAATTTCAAACACACCTTTCATCCTTATATCTAATAATTGATTTCATTTCCATTTGTGTTTCGCAAAAGAGATTCAAACGATGAACATTTAGAACACTCAATGTCTATGAAAGAGTAGATATTGGTCAATGAACAGCAGCGATGGTGATTTCTGATCACATATTTTAGGTATTTGCTTTCTTTTTTGAATCTGGGGCACACGTCTGTCTTCAGCTACCATAACACATAAACTTAATTCTTTATTTGTACAATGTCCTCAGGAATTTAGATGTTAGCAGGAATACTGGTACTGATGAATACATATGCATCCTATGATGTATTTAAACATAGTTTAACCTTTCCGATTTTTAATCGTATGTTTAATACTTGTTCATCTGCTGGAGGCCTTTTCTGAAGTGTGATTTTGTGATTTCCCTGGGGTGGACCAATGGTGACTACTACTCTTGATACTGAGTCCTGAGGTGGGGAGCATAGAGACCAGTGCTTAGGAAGCAGAAATAACACTGTTGCCTTCAGAGAAGACCGGTGAATATGCGTGAGTAGAAATGAGATAGCAAAAGCCTGGGTGGGGAATGAATCATGTTTAGACTCTATCAGGGCTACTGTTTACTCCATCCTCAAATTAAGTTAATTCTCACTTAATCCTGCCCATGTGTCGAGGGAAGCAGTGTGAAGAAGTAGCACACATTGCTATAGTAACCTCTCTGTGTTGCAACCTTGGTGGACACCCAAGTTCTCCAAGAGGGTAGGACCCCATGAGGTGGTGAGAAAGCTTACTGCTGCCCTTCTGGGGAATCTTTTCAGTATTCAGAGATTTTAGCAAGTCTGCACTGTCTCTGGAGTGATGGCAGGAATGTCTGTGACCTTATCTGAAGGAAGGCTACTAGTTTCCTGTTTGCGTTGTGTAGCATTATATCCACCTCAAATAATTCTTCAAAGTTTGACTGTGCCCCTTCTCAATTTTGTTTTCTAGGGAAAACAACATAATAAAGAAAACCTACTATGGCAACAAGGGGAGAATTTACAGAAGGAATTAGGAGGGAAAGCTAAGAAGAAAATATGGAAATTGAAAGAGACAGAACGTTTTAGAAACGGAGCAGAGCAAAGGAGCTAATGTGACCCTTGCACCCTTGTGAAGGTCTGCATCTGTGGAGATGGCGCTGTTTTGGGCACTCATCCTTGTAAATGGGGGCACTTGAGGGTCCAGAAAGGACTGTGAGTGGGCCAATGCTGAAGGGGAAAAGTCCCCCTCACCTAAGTCCATGACCTCCAACTGCAGGGAAACCATTATGCACATCCAGAGTGCCAGGTGTTAAAAACAGGAGGCAGTTTCCCCGCACAGCCAGAACTTGAGGGAAACCATATTTTCTTTTTAAGGGTGACATAATGAAATAAATGAGTCGTTTAACACTTGGAGTTGACGTATGAGCCTAGACTGTATGAACTGAAATAGACTAGTCTTCTCAAAACTGAATGAGCACATGGAGCATAAATATCCATTGCACAGTACTTTTTTTTTTTTGCAGTGATAACAAGTGTAATTCTCATACTGACACTTTCCTCTGTCTCACCGTCTGCACCAGTTGCACTTAGGTCATTTTTAGCCACCATACTTCATGTTTCTGTGGATTCCATGGCTCATTTGATGTAATAGTCTAGAATGAAGGGCCTGAGTTCTCACAGCCTGGGCTAGAATTACTACTAGTTTTATGACATTGAGTACTTGGATCAATCTTATTTGACACACAGTAAGCACTCAATAAATGTTGGATACTAGGGAAATCTAACTCTCAAGGAAGAATAACTTAGATCATGATGTTGCCTGGTATTTTGAATTTCAGCCAGAACTCTTTCCATTATATTATAGTATGAATCTTATTCTGGGAGGTGCTTTGGACAGGAACTGTGATTTATTTTTCTCTTTGTGTCTAGCTCTTAATATACCTAGCACTTACAAGGAGATCAATGGCTGGCTGAAAGAATGAGTGAGTGAACAAAGAAAACAGAAGTTGTCTTATGCCATGAGATTTATTTTTCAGCTGAATAATATCTATGCTTTTAAAACATTCAGCAAAGTTCTGGAGCAAAGTCTTTAGATACACAAGTTCTAAAAATAAACTTGGCTCAAAAACTTGTAAAAACCTCAAATGAACTTTCAATACATTAGTAACTGTGATCTCCTTTAATTTAAAACACTCTTGGTATTCTTAATTATTACATCAATTTCCAGAGTTTCTTGGAATGCTGATCTGGTACGCAATCATTTAGCTCACCACAAGTCCAGGCATTTTTAATTGAATTACTATAGTTTTCCATCATGAGATATATTTGTTGCTTGGATAACTCTCAAAGAATAAGAAACTTGTGAAAATGTTATACTAGGTTTCTTTAAATTTTTGTGGTCAAAAATGTGTATTTTGTTTCCTTGGAGTATTTACTTTTATTAATATCATATTGACTTAATTAGTAATTCTATATTTAACTATTAAATATTGAAGCCAGTTTTTCCCAACTTAGGATCAGACTTTATTCTACTAAGTTCTATTTTACTTTGATTTCCTGGAAGGTGGTGAAAATATTTCCAAAAAAATTATGTCTCATAAGGCATATTGAGTCTACCTACAGAAAAAAATCTTTTGGTTATTAATAATATATAAATCTATAATGTGCTATGATAAGAATGTTTGTTTTCCTCAGAATTCCTATTGAAATCCTAAACTTCAAGGTGATGGTACTGGGAAGTGGAACTTTTGAGAGGTGATTAGATCATTCACAACTAGTGTCCTTATAAAAGAGACATAAGAATGATCCCCCACCCTTTGAAATGAGAGGACACAGTGAGAAGATGCCTGTCCATGAGTCAGGAAATATGACCACACTAGATATTGACCCTGCTGGTGACTTGATCTTGATCTTTGTAACCTCCAGAATTGTGAGACATAAATCTCTCTTGTTTATGAGCTATTCAGTTTATTATATTCTGTTGCAAGAGCCCAAAGAATATAAGATACAAATATATCACAGTGTTGTAGATTATAGACAGTGCACTCAGGACACTAATAGTGTTCCTGGTTCTGTAGGCTCTAGATTTCTGACCTCTGATAAAGAAATGACCTATAATTTTGTTCAATAAATATATCATTTTTAAATATAAGGTTTTTATTTAAGCATAGTATATATACTTAAAAGCACATAAATTCTAAGCATACACCTGGATTGATTTTTACATACTGAATATGCTCATGTAACCAGTAATCATATAAAGAAATGTAATATTTGCCTTCCAATTTCTGCATGTTTTTATCCAGTAATTAGTCCATTTTCCTTTTCTTTGTGGACTTTATACAATGGAACCATAAAATAGGTTCTCTACTTTAAATGGCATTTTGTATGCAACTCATGATGCTTGTCTATCTGGTTATGTGCAGTTGAACTTTATATAATTTCATTATTCTATATAATTCCATGTATGCGTGTAACAGAAAGCATCATTCACTCTACTTTATGAACATTTGGGTTGTTTCCAGTCTTTGGCTAATAGAAGCAGTATTATGGTGACAATTCTTATACATGCCATCTGGTTTATAGTTCCACGTACCTCTGTCACATACACAGGAATGGAATTGCTGAATCACAAGGCATACATATGTTCAGATTTTGTAGATTCTACCAAAATTCCAAAAAGGTTTCACTATTTAAAATTTGAGCAGCATTCAAAGAGAGTTCTAGTTGCTCTACATCTTCACCAATATTTCATTTTGTTTGACTTTTCTCAGTTTTGACCATCAGTATATGTGTAAGGGCATTTCTTTATAGCTTGAATTTTCATTTTTCCAGGAGTCTCAAGAAGTCAAACACCTTTTCATATGCTTATAACATGTGAGGATATTCTCTTTTGAGGAAATCATTCAAATTTAACTCTATTCAGTTTTATTTGTCCATATTTCTGCTGCATTATTGTCTTTTTTCTTATGGCTGAGTACGACTTCACTATACATTCTGGATCATGTCCTCTGATACGTATTTTGCCATTGTCTTCTACTATGTGGTTTACTTTAGATTTTCTTTACAATGCCTTTTGATGAATGGAAGTACTCAGATTTAAAGCAGTCCAATTACCAACTGGGGTGTGTGGGTGTGTGTATAAAATTTTAAATCTAAAATCCCTTTAGAATTATTTATGATAGTCAAAATTCATTTCTCCCACTATAAGGATATTGACATGACTCAGCACAGCACCTTTGGGTAAAAAATTTTCCCACTATACTATAGTATAGTTATTTTCCTAAAGCAAAGGACTTCATTCAGGACTTGACCAGAGAAGCACCATCACTGAAGATAAACATTCACATACAAAATTATTATATGGATTTGCCATCCTGCAATCATGTGGGCTGGTTGAACGGTTTATATGCGACAGTTCTTCTGTGTCTGGTCCTGGAGAGAGAAACAAGAGGGTAGCAGTCATAGGCGAGGAACATAACATCCCCGGGACCCTGTGAAGGTGACCTCATGTGCACTGATGGTCATGTGCGAAAGTGATCTGGTGCAGCGCTCAGAGAAGCTGAAGCAAGAACTGCTGAGCTGTCTGCTGGCTGCTGGGCTCCACCAACTGAGTTGGTAAACGACAGGGTAAGTGAACTGCGCGGGACGTCCCGCCTGGGTGACCCTTATAAATATGCTGGAAAACAAAAATGTACCCGCGGCTTCACCCCCAGCTCTCAAGTCTCATGCAGACATCTCTTACGACTCACGCCAACTTGGAAATATTCAGGAAAGGGAGTACTAAGGAGCGTAATTCTGGTGTAGTTGTGTCGACAAAATAAAATCTCACCATGTATTGTAGGTGGGGGGTCCCCTTCCTAACTCCGCTGGGCTGCACCAGTGTGTCTGTTCTTGCCGCACACTGCACTGCCCTTGTGTAGCTACGACAGGCTCAGCGTTTGAGGATACACGTCTTCCAGAAACTGTTCTTCTTCTCACTTTCTTCAGTGGGCTAAGGTCTGTTGCATTTACCTGACATTTCAAAACGAATTGTAGGGATTTGACTGGGAGTGCACCACATTTGAAGCATAATTGATAAATTTGTATTATTTAATTCAACAACATGACGTATTTTCTCATATTTTAGGTTATGTTTAATGTTTGTGTTTACATTTTCAGAGTGAAATTCTGACATGTCTCCCATGAGCTATTTTTTTTATGTCATTCAAAGCTTTATATTTTGCAATCATTTATTTTCTATTTTTAATTTATAGATGCATCTAAATAGAATTTTTAGTATCATATTGGAAAATTTTGCTAAACTTATTTTCATTATTTTCTGAATACTTCTGCAGTTTTTTGTAGAAATCATATAGAAATAACTGGATAGTGATTATAGATACATTCCTCTCTTTTCACCCATATAACTGTTACTTCCTTTACTTGTACTAGCTACAAATCTTAGTTAAATGTACAACAAAAATGGCTATAACAGATTTTACATCATTGATCTTAATCTTAGGGAGAAACTTTTAATAATTTGTGACTAAGTATGATGTTTACTATATGATTTTTTTTTTTTTTTTTTTTTTGGTACCGGGGATTGAACTCGGGTCCTTGTGCTTGTGAGGCAGGCACTGGAACCACTGAGCTAAATCCCCCGCCCTTACTGTATGATTTTATAGTTACTTTATTTGATTAAAGAAACTTCCTTCCATTCCTTTATCGAGAATTGCACTATGATGAAAACTGGAAAATTGTACCTGCCTTTAATATGCTCTATAAAATTTCTATAAGAAAATTAGAAATTGCTAAGGGAGATGCCTGGAAAACATTTCCTCTCTCATTTTAAGTTCCAGTAAGCAGACACGTTCTTTTATATCCTCATAACCTGTTATTTCTTTTCCACATTCATCTTTTTTTTACATGACACTAACCTATACTGGCAACCCTTTTGGTTCTATACAGGGATCAAATTATTATGAAGAAATGGGTTGGAAAACGAGGTGCAATTTTATTAAAAGGGAGAGATAAAAGTTTAGGCCATATAGATAGATCAGGATCTTCTTCATGTAGATAATGATTAGGGATCTCCTTAGAAAGTGCAGACACTGTAGATATAAAAATCTTGCAGCCACTGTTCTCATTTGATCTGGTGGGGGTGGGGCTCATTGAGAACAGAGTAGCTCTAAAGAAAGTACAGGGTTGGAAGGGAGGAGGGGGTGAAGGGAGGGCTGGGATAGGGAGAACAATGAAAACCAAGACCTGTCATGCAAAGGTACAAGATCCCAATGATGAATGTAACTGTACTGTATACCTAAAATGTACCAATAAACTCAATGAGATGAAAAAGAAAAGAAATTACTGGCTTATTTAGTTCATGTAGCATTGTGGTCAATAGTTTAGATTCTGGAACTGAACTTCTTGAATTTAAATTTCTGCTCTTTCCTTTGCAGACTACATTGTTTTGCTAATTCAAGTTTTAGTTTCCTCATTTGCTAAGTGGGAGAACATTACAGACCCTATTTTAAACAACTGTAATGAGAATTTAAAAGTTTACATATGAAATTATTATAACTGTTTGGCAGATCAAAGATTCCATCCAAAGAAGTGTTTTATGTCATAATCATTAAGCTAGCAACATCACATATGTTATCCAGCCAATCTTTGGCCTCTTTTCCACTGATATGAAGTGAAAAATATATTGAAATAGTGAAGGAGGATGATATAATGAATATTTACATGAGATATAATTTTTAGTGAAAAGTAGCATTTAATGTTATAAACTGTAGATGGAGTTATTAATATAAAGTCTTCATATTTATATTTTTATTAACAGAATAACTATTGATGACATTTGTATTTCAAATAATGTCTTTTTCGGCAGTTTAGTTGTTATCTTTTAGTCATAGTCTATGCTCAGTCATTTTTAAGAAAATGAATCTTTATTTGATCATAATCATTGCAATATCCATTTTCTTCTCAGAAGAGATTTTAGCTTTTTACTAAAGAGTCATACTTTTTTCCCCATTGTGTATATTTACTACTATGAAATGGCTGCCCATCTAGGGAGATATTACTTTACTTTGTCACTACCTTAAACCTAGACAGTCATAAAACTGCAGAATGGCAAGTAGCAGTTACATGTCTCTATGTCTCTTTTGCCATCCACTGGGGGAAGATAGAGGAAGAGGAAGCAGCCAGAAGATGAAAGATTTAATCTCTGAAAAAGGCATCTTGAAGAATAATGTTCGTGCATGTTGTCACAAATGATAAGATCTTCTTTTGAAAGGTAGAATGGTATTCAACTGTGTATATATAGCATATTTCCTTTATCCTTGCCTTTGTTGATGGACTTTTTGGTTGATTCCTTAAGTTAGCTACTGTAAATAATTACCTTTTTCTTTCATTTATTTTTTTATATTTCTTTTCCTTTCCCTTTTAAATTTCTAGCATTATTTTAATTTTGAAATATAACTTGTGATTATGTTAAATACCTTCACGAATTCTTTTGGTTAATATTTTAGCTGTGTGGAGGCATGAGTATTTAAACATTTTATTCTTAGAGTAAAGGCCATTACTTACTTATTTACATAATTAGAAACAAAGTAGCAACCCAAATCAAATGATCAATACAATAACTGGTGATGGATCGTACTCTTTCCTCCACACCATGGAAACCACTTCTCTGTGTCAGCTTACCAGTGGGTGCAACCAAGCTGCTCAGCATGGAATTGTGTGTATTTATGAATCTTTTGGTCTGCAAATTGAGGTGATCTGCTATTACCAGAAAAGCTGGTTTTTTACTGTGTAATAATTCAAAATATCCTATTCAGAAATTCTCAGGGAAACCAAACTGACAAAAATCTGCATTTGGAAGTTTTGTCTAAATACTAAAAATGGTTAAGAGAAAATGTGTATAAAAACTAAAACTAAAAGTTTTGCATCCGCAAATTAAACACACCATATGTATCAAATACTTCGAGTTACCATTCTCTGACACCAGATATATGTTTCTCTTTATTGATGAACAGAGCTTAGGCTGTCCTTTGTCACTGTCTCAATCATTTGCATCCTATTGTGTTGTGCAGTATTTGTGTCACGCATTTACATTTTAAAAGTTGTAGTCTGTGCAGTGTGACTTTCAAACAATTGACAAACCTATTCCCATGTCAAACCCTCTGCTTAATCAGCAGTCACTTTATTCCCACTCTTTTCAAAAGCACTTGAACTGCCTGAAAAGCTAAGGGACAATTGAAGTGAGTGTGCTAGGCTGGTCCCCTCCAGTGTTCAGCTATTCAAATTCATTCATGTAATCTTTTAGCTGAGACAGGGAACTTCAAAAGCACCATCACAGCTATGTGGAGCAGATGTCATAAAATAAAAGAATAAGAGTTTCCTTCCAGAAAGAGGAGTCAATTTTTCTTATTCTGGGCATTTGAGGGAGTGTTGGTTGTAAGGTGAGGGATAAAGACTAAACTTGGAGAGAGAAAACACTCTATATAGGTAGTGGACAGTCTCACAAGACTTTCGTGTTTGGCGAACACACCCTGAATGGGGTGTTCGTGTACTATGTGGCCCTATCCACCACTTGCTTAAAAAAAAACTCCAACTGTAATTTCTACCTTGCTGATTTAAATAGGCATTCAATACCATCCAGAGTCTTGATGCTTACTTAGCATAAACCTATTAAAATATTATTGATAAAAAGTTGAATTTTTATTTATCTGTTTTTTTCCTACAGACTGTTGATAACCGATAAGCTTAAGTCCCTTGAACCTTTCAAGAAATTTGCATGTGGCTAAAAGTAAATATAACAAGAAACTGAAATGCAAATCATTTTGGATATGAGCAAAGCATTCATCTTGAGTAATTTATTTGACTATGTGTTAAAACATTCCACAAATAACTTGAATTACATGGGAAGTGTACCATGAAATTGAACCCTGAAAAATATCTGTGCTTATATGACAATTTTGCAACAATTCTCAATGTTCAAACGCTAAATTGAATGTATTGAAATGTACATATCATAGAAAGATATGTGTCGATACAGGATATGAAACAAAACATTATGACACTTATTTTAGTGTGTTCCCAACCATTATTCCCGAGACCAACCAAGATCCAACTATTACTTCAGCACTGTCTCCTTTGCAGAAGCACAATTTTAGAGCCAGATACTTTTAAGCTTAATTTGGGTCATTAGTTATGTAACCAAGAAAAATTATTTTACATGATTGGAGATTAAACCTGCATTGTTAATAAAAAGTTATCATTTCTCCCTCCACTCCCCAAAGCTGTGACTTAGAGTGGCTATGAATATTCTGCCTAGATGTATTTTGGCAAATATTTGAGAATAAGAATAAAATCATATATTAAAGACATTTTATTATTATTTGTTAGGTGTATTTTATCATATTCAATGTATTCATCTTTTCTTCAAAATGCCAAAATGAGAATTTTATTATTTTCCCTGGAAGACAGATTTAGAGCTTTTACACTGTGACTTCCATTTTCAAATGATTTTGCTTGCTTTTGCTGAATTTATGTTGAAATTTGAACCTATTACTTTTTAGCGTGTAGGGATTTGGTTTAATTTCTCTTGTATAATCAACATGTGTGATTAGGGTACCTTAACTTTATTTCTGCTGACTTTTTATTATTATATCTGGAACTTTAGAAGTGGCCAGAAATTAACTAAGGTTGGCCTTAGGAAATAGAGAATCTTGGAAAAGACAAAGGACAAAGAGATACTGGATGACAACTTTAAATGAGATTTAGATGTGAGGCAGACTTCAATATAATGCAGGAAATTGTTGCAATTCTTTAAATTTAAGAATTAATTGTCTGCTATGTACTAGTCATTGCTTAAAGTTCTCTGTGGCATTCATAGATTGGGAAAGCTATATTACAAAATTTGATATTGCTAATAAGATTGAAAAATGCTAATATACTTGTGGGAATTCCTCTTTGTTTGTTTGTTTGTTTGTTTGAGACAGGGTCTCATTCTGTAGACCAGGCTGGCCTTGAACTTGAGATGATCCTCCTGTCTCAGCCTCCAAAGGGCTGGGATTATAGGAATGCACCACTACACCTAGAAGGAATTCCTCTCAATGATTCTTTAATATATGTCATTCTGATTCAATCCTTTTGGTACAACTGTTTTGATCCCAGAGATTTCTTGGCTCTAAAATTGAAGCTTTGATGTTTTCAGCTTTTTACATTTACTGCTACCCAGTTGTCTCTATAGCTGGCAACTTCAGTTGCATGTGCCTTGGAGCTGACACCTATCTCTTCCCTGTGTTCCCCTAACTCTAGTGTGAGGTCCCTCAGGATTCATATTTGAACATTATGGGGCCTCAATATGGGAGAACCTGAGGAATGGGTTGCCATCTAGGTTGGGTGAATGGTCAGGGTTGCTTTTTTAAAAAATCTATCACTGATAATACAAAGTAATCATAAATTACATTTAAATAGGTTATCAGCATAACTATGTTATAAAAATAGCTATAACAATTCACCAAAACACTGCTATAGAGTCTCCCAAAACAAAGATCAAGAAGTATACATTGGTAGATGTTAGGGAGGTTTGTTGTTTTTAAGCTTTGTTTCTTTTTTCCCCATTTCTTCTTTCTTTATACTCATGGTAATTTGATGTTATTATACCCAAAATTCCAGTGCTCAAATGCTGAAATGCTATTATGGGTCAACATTTTCCCAGTGATGTGGTTTGCATTTGTTAGTACTACTTTTCAGATTTTCCTTATGTGGTATAAAGTTGTAAAAATGCCTTCTGGTTGATTTCTTAGGTAACGGAAGAATCTGTTTTTCCAAACAGTAGCAGAGGGATTCTTGATATACCACCTTCTAAAGGCACTGAAAGTAACTGGATAAATGTGCTGAAATGTGGATTTATTCGCAAATTTGTTAGAGACTGAGTCACAGCCATGCATGTCAGTTTAAGTCATTGTTTCTTTAGTCTTAATCATTGCTGTTGGGCCACATCCATCTGTGTATATAACACTAATTTGGTAATAGCTTCTTTATTTTAAGCCAGGACTCATTTTTACCTGGTGGTTTTATTTTGAATGTATGAGCTGTATTAAATAACATTCAAATAAGTTATAGAGATTTAACTCAAAAAAGATGGAAAGAAAACCCATATAGGTATATTGAGAACACACTGGAATCTGACACCTGACAATGATTAACAGATTGAGCAGATTAGAACTAAGTTTCTGTAAGTAATATTGAAAGAAAAGTATTTTATGTAAAATAACTTCAAAGATTTAACAGGTCCACAAGATTGGAAAAAATTATTTGTTGGTGCATTCAATCAATATTAGCATAGACTGGAAGATTCTGAACACAACATATGAAAAAAGAAACATAATTAGTGAAATATGCCCAAACTTTGTCTAATTAAAACCACACTTCTGAGTATTTGGAAACACCAAATGTGTGTGTGTGTGTGTGTGTGTGTGTGTGTGTTTGTGTATTAGAAATATATTTGATTATGAAGTATAAGTGAAATGTTTGTGGGTATATCTCAAAATCAACACTAAGGTAAATCTATTTTCTAAATAATATTAAAATATTGGATATTTTAATTGAGTTTCAGAATTCATATACTATGACAAACTATTCATTTCTTTATTTTGCCTTGGGTTAAAATATGCCTGGAAGTGCACTAAATTTTTAAAAAGAACACCATCTTTTCTAAAAAAGCATTCAAATATAAAAAAAGTAGAGATTTTAATGTTACATATTAATGGTTTCCTGAACCCTACAGTCATTTTTAACATTTGGTTTTGTACATAAGCATTTGATTACCTAGCACATAATCAGTTTTTAATATTATATTGAGCACACAATATAATATGTTCAGATATATTCAGATAGATAATTGTGGCTGCCCCTTTATAGAAGACATTTTAGTTTAATACACTGCTCTGTGTATGTACAGAGGGAAATCAAACTATGAAGAGAGAATTTTCCTTAGATTCTGACTTTCTCTTAGAAAAGCTAGTCTTCTGAAAGATAAAAAGTTCTGTAGTCATTTATCACTTTGTCTCCTGAACACATCAAGGGGCTGAATTCAGAATGAGCTGGTGAGGTGAATACCAAGCAAAATATTAATTCTTTATACTCTTCTGCTCATTCTCAGAATATAACACGTGTCAATAAATTTTTTTCATGAAAATTTACAGTGTCTTTAGAGTTTTATTTGAACATAATTCTAGAGATGTGGCAAGCAAACAGGCAAAAAAGAAAATAGAATTATAAGTTTGGCTTTCAAAACACTCATTCTGCCTCTAAACACATCTCCTTCATGGCTGTCTGGTCAAATTGTATTTGAAAAGAAATATCCCAGATAACATGAACAAAGAACCAAATTTGGTCGAGATAAAAGTCTTTGAATATTGTTTGTAACTTGAAGACTTTGCTGACTAGGTGGACACATTCATTCCATTAAACACAGCCGGGAGCAATACATATTGTGCATTATATGACTTTGCTGTAATGGACATGCAAATACATATTTTTCACATACACTACACAAACATCTCAGCAGGACAATTAGATAATGGAGCCAAAAAATTAGAAAACTGGCAAATGTATAATGGGTTATAATGGCTTCATCCCACACTTCAAATATAATGAACATTTAATTCATCTGATGCCTTTTTCTAATTGGAGACACATTGGGAGAGGGGTGTTTGAGTGCACAAACATTCTTAATTTCTTCCATGTTAAGCACATTTCACACACTTCCAACATGTGAACAATGTTCTTTAAAAAAATACATAGTAGAATATGTAGATTTGACCAAACCATGGATATTTTACAAATAATCACATATTTATCGCCAAATCATCAAAAGTATAAATTTCTCAAAGAAGTTGACAAAACAGAAACATTTTCCTAGTCAAAAAAATCACAAAGGATTTCAGGGGAACTCAGAATCAAACTGGACTAGGAAATCTTTTAAAGGGAATACATTTTTATTCTATTCCAATTAAAAATGTTACATTTTAACATTGTATTTTGTCGGGCTGAGCAATACAATGTGTTGTATGATCAGATGTACACTTAGCAAAGATCACATGGGCAGAAAGGTTGAATGTTGATGGTGGAGTCAGAAAGACCCTTTGGGGCCTGTTGCAGTGGTTCACAAAGGATCAGGGATTGTCCTATTAGGGTGGTGGCCATGATGAAGACCCCCAAACACACTTGAGTGAGAATATTGGCAGGACTGATGATGGGTTGTTTACCTGGATGGAGGAATAGGGGTCCCGGAGAGAGCCTGGATTTCTGGCTTGACAGCCAGTTAGATGTTGATGCCATTTACTGGGGTGCATTAACAGAGGAAGAGCTTGAGTTTCATCAGGTGAGCATGGGAAGGGCAATCTTCCAGGCAGGGGAAATCATGTGAATAAAGTAACAATAGGAAAGGACTAGTTCTTCAGTGATTAGCAAACAATGTATCTGATCTAAGTATGAGTTAAATAGAGCTTATTGTTGGAATTTTAACAGTGACATTGAAACACATCCATTACTACAATAAGAAGTATGAATGACTTAGGAAATAGAGGAGCAATCAAGTAGACAATAAAATTTACATTATTAATGCAAAGGCCAGGCAAGCATGTATGACTCTGGAAAAGCAACCTAAGTAGAATCCCTATTTCCCCACAAATTTAATTTGCCTTATTCAAATCATAGCCTTTCTGGCCTGAGGCAGGCCTACTCAATTAATTTATAACCAACAGGAATGAATATTAGAGAGGAGATACTCAGATTCTAAATTTCCTGCTCAGGAAGGAGTGAGGAAGTGTGGAGAGAGGCTGTAATTCTCCTCCTTGTATAATATTCCCCAGGAAAGGAGGAATAAAGGAAAATATTTTCCTGACAGACTGTATTGGCAATAATGTATAACATGAGCATTGTAGATTTATAAGGGACAGTAAAGTTTCAGTTGGACCAAGTTAGAGAGGCTGTGAATACCAGGTTGTGAGTGTTTTTTTTTTGTTTTTGTTTTTGTTTTTTTTGTGCCAGGGATCGAACTCAGGTCCTTGTGCTTACGAGGCAGGCACTGGGCGAAATCCCCGGCGGTTGTGAGTGTTTTTTGTTTGTTTGCCTTTTTTGTGGTACTAGAGATGGCACCCAGGGCCTTCACAATGAGCTATATTCCCAGCTCTTTTATTTTTTAAATTTTAAGACAGGGTCTCACTTGGCAGATTGCTCAGGCTGAGTTTGAACTTGCAATCCTCCTGATGCAGATTCCCAGAGTATAAGTCTCTATAGGAAAATCACTATCCAAATTGACTTAAATAACAAAAGAACTTTACAAGTGTTCAGCAAAAGACCCTACCCCTTCTTTGATGCTCCTTATTGTAAGCCTAAGTGTTGGTGTACATATTTTAGATTTATTTTATTTTACTTCATTAAGGTTTCTGAGATATCCTTAACTGGTAGAGTAACCAAAATGTTTTCTAATAATTTCAAAATTTAGGTGATTTAATCCACTAAGACTTATGTACTAAGCAAATATTTACCTTGTAAAGATGTGTAATTCTTAAACAGGTGCTTTCAGAGGGCAGGTGTAGTTTTTATGAACTTGAGCACTTCCTCTTCCAATCTCCCCCTACATCCTTTTTGTGCCTAACTTGTGGCTAACAGTGACAAATGTACAGTATAAACATATGAATTATTAGGTTGGTATGATTTCAAAATTATTAAATACTGAAAATTTGAATCCAAATTTTTTGTTTCCACAGGTAGCCTTATCTTTAAAAGTAAAATAGACTTGTCAGAAAAAATTCAATGAATCATTTATCAATGGGATTTTAAATAAAAAAATAATAAAATTTTTACCATATAAGTAAAAGAAGTTCAACCTTAAATCAGATCAAAACAGCTCAGCAGATTGATGAGCGCTTGTGTGCACACACACACACACACACTTTAGAAAGATTTAGATATCCAAACCTCCAAAGCAAAAATAATTTATCTTTGACTACTTGATTATTTTTTGTAAGATTTGCCCGTTTTCAGCCATGAATGATATTTTAACTGGTGGCAATTTAGTAATTATTCATTTCATCTCAATTAATGAGTAGAAATTGAATTACATTGGGAGTTTAATTTTTATTATGCGAGGCTTTCCGTGTTTTCAAAACTGTCTGATTTTTTTCCCAAGGATTAACAATTAATAGTGATTTTCAGCAGTGCTGTGCTCATATCTCCTGAGATTATTAGATGTGAATAAATTTTATAAACAGAATTCTCTGGGGTGGAATTTCTCATCTTTTTATCTCCACAAAATTACATATCCCAAGAGAGCTGTGAATTTGGAAACAGCAAAAACTGAGCTCAGACTTGTTCAGCCTGGAAGTGTTTTGGTGTTGGCTGTTGTAGGTTGCTTTACTACCCTTTGGGTTCCTATTGAAGGACCAGTCTGATTCTGATGATTTCAACCTACATGAGCCTTACCATTATTTTAGGGTTAGCACTGAAAATTAGGAAAAGGCATATTTATATCATCCATATGGGATAAAGTGAGTAGTTGCCAAAATAGAGCAAAATATAAATAGTGACCTTCAGTCTATCTTCCCTGGATTATCCCAGATTTCTTTTGAATTCAAACATATAATCTAGAGGCCAGGGATTTAGCTCAGTGGTTCTGCCACCTGCCTCCCAAGAGCAAGGTCCTGAGTTTGAAAAAAAGAGTTTCCAAACATATAATCTAATTCTGAGTACTTTTATACTGCATGTTTGCAGGAACTACAGAGGTAGAGTTTATTAAAATGATCACTGGTGGCAAAGTTCACCCTATGTTTGATTTTTAAAACATAGGTTTGGTTGATGATTACTACCACCTCTGCCAAAGATGTGCACTGTTAGGAGTGAAACAGAGGAATCCACTAGAAGCAGAATTACTACATAGTATGATCACACGCAATGGGGTCATTCCTGAGCTCATTGTCTGGCTGCCAACGGCTTTGTAGTGTGTTTCGATTTAACACAAAAAGCAAATAAAGGACAAATTGTATGGTTGTTGTTTTTAGGAATTATATTTTATTATTGTACCAGTACATTATTACTTAGCCGGTTTGTCTGTGTTTGTCTAGAACACACTTTAAATTCTGGGGGTAAAGCCCAAGTTTTACGTAAATTTAGAATATTTGCAAAAAAGGAGATACTGCTTAGATGAGATAAGAATTTAGCAATTTAAATTCTGTCAAAGCCAAGAAATTTGGACGAAAATCCAGTTCTGAACCTTCTATTAAAACTTTAATGCATTGATGTCTTCTTATAGAACCTGAAGTCCTAAGAAAGTTCTGTTAATGCTCATAGTTTCAAAGATACCTGGGATAAAAATAATTTGAAACAAATAAGAAAGATTTCTTAATTGTTATTGCATATAAGGAAGTATTCATAGATTATTAACTACAAAAACAAAGGAAAGATAATTTTATAAAGACTGTTAAATATCTTACTAAGTAGCATATTTCTATTTCTGTATTTTTCTCATTTGAGATTTTCAGAGAATCTACACCCAAAGAAAGTCAGAGTTGTCTCTAGATTATCTTTTGAAACATCTTTGAAGAGTTCAAAAGTGGTTATACGTTAGTTTTTTTGTATAATGAAGAGAAAAAGAATGCCAAAAAATAGAATATTCAAAATATTTTCTCTGAAGAGAGAAAACTTTCCAAAAGTTTTTTGAGCTTTGCCCGAAGCCACTTTAGCTGATTAAGTGTGTGTGTGTGTGTGTGTGTGTGTGTGTGTGTGTGTGTGTTTGTCTGTGTGACTTTGAGTTCTTATTAATTTAGGAAACCTTTAAAATTGCTTTTTTTGGTACCGGGGATGGAACTCTGGTCATTACAATTGCGAGGCAGGCCACTGAACCGCTGAGCTAAATCCCTCGCTTAATGAGAAATCATAGATTTCTCTCGCTTATGAGAAATCCCTCGCTTATGAGAAATCATAGATCTGGAGATTTCTATTCAATTTAACAAATACTTGCAACAAATACTTGCAGAGTCTGCATTATGTACCTAGCTAGGTATCCAGGTTTGTCTTTCCTTTAGAGTAAATTAAAATTTCTAAATAGATTTGTTAGAGACTAAAATTTGATTTAGAAATATTTGGCTTAACACTAGGTAATAAAACCAAAAGCTCTGTAAAATTCAAGACATAAACATTTTCATCATCCTCCACGATATAGGACACACACACACACACACACACACACAAATCTTTAAAAGTAAAATAGACTTGTCAGAAAAAATTCAATGAATCATTTATCAATGGGATTTTAAATAAAAAAATAATAAAATTTTTACCATATAAGTAAAAGAAGTTCAACCTTAAATCAGATCAAAACAGCTCAGCAGATTGATGAGCGCTTGTGTGCACACACACACACACACACACTTTAGAAAGATTTAGATATCCAAACCTCCAAAGCAAAAATAATTTATCTTTGACTACTTGATTATTTTTTGTAAGATTTGCCCGTTTTCAGCCATGAATGATATTTTAACTGGTGGCAATTTAGTAATTATTCATTTCATCTCAATTAATGAGTAGAAATTGAATTACATTGGGAGTTTAATTTTTATTATGCGAGGCTTTCCGTGTTTTCAAAACTGTCTGATTTTTTTCCCAAGGATTAACAATTAATAGTGATTTTCAGCAGTGCTGTGCTCATATCTCCTGAGATTATTAGATGTGAATAAATTTTATAAACAGAATTCTCTGGGGTGGAATTTCTCATCTTTTTATCTCCACAAAATTACATATCCCAAGAGAGCTGTGAATTTGGAAACAGCAAAAACTGAGCTCAGACTTGTTCAGCCTGGAAGTGTTTTGGTGTTGGCTGTTGTAGGTTGCTTTACTACCCTTTGGGTTCCTATTGAAGGACCAGTCTGATTCTGATGATTTCAACCTACATGAGCCTTACCATTATTTTAGGGTTAGCACTGAAAATTAGGAAAAGGCATATTTATATCATCCATATGGGATAAAGTGAGTAGTTGCCAAAATAGAGCAAAATATAAATAGTGACCTTCAGTCTATCTTCCCTGGATTATCCCAGATTTCTTTTGAATTCAAACATATAATCTAGAGGCCAGGGATTTAGCTCAGTGGTTCTGCCACCTGCCTCCCAAGAGCAAGGTCCTGAGTTTGAAAAAAAGAGTTTCCAAACATATAATCTAATTCTGAGTACTTTTATACTGCATGTTTGCAGGAACTACAGAGGTAGAGTTTATTAAAATGATCACTGGTGGCAAAGTTCACCCTATGTTTGATTTTTAAAACATAGGTTTGGTTGATGATTACTACCACCTCTGCCAAAGATGTGCACTGTTAGGAGTGAAACAGAGGAATCCACTAGAAGCAGAATTACTACATAGTATGATCACACGCAATGGGGTCATTCCTGAGCTCATTGTCTGGCTGCCAACGGCTTTGTAGTGTGTTTCGATTTAACACAAAAAGCAAATAAAGGACAAATTGTATGGTTGTTGTTTTTAGGAATTATATTTTATTATTGTACCAGTACATTATTACTTAGCCGGTTTGTCTGTGTTTGTCTAGAACACACTTTAAATTCTGGGGGTAAAGCCCAAGTTTTACGTAAATTTAGAATATTTGCAAAAAAGGAGATACTGCTTAGATGAGATAAGAATTTAGCAATTTAAATTCTGTCAAAGCCAAGAAATTTGGACGAAAATCCAGTTCTGAACCTTCTATTAAAACTTTAATGCATTGATGTCTTCTTATAGAACCTGAAGTCCTAAGAAAGTTCTGTTAATGCTCATAGTTTCAAAGATACCTGGGATAAAAATAATTTGAAACAAATAAGAAAGATTTCTTAATTGTTATTGCATATAAGGAAGTATTCATAGATTATTAACTACAAAAACAAAGGAAAGATAATTTTATAAAGACTGTTAAATATCTTACTAAGTAGCATATTTCTATTTCTGTATTTTTCTCATTTGAGATTTTCAGAGAATCTACACCCAAAGAAAGTCAGAGTTGTCTCTAGATTATCTTTTGAAACATCTTTGAAGAGTTCAAAAGTGGTTATACGTTAGTTTTTTTGTATAATGAAGAGAAAAAGAATGCCAAAAAATAGAATATTCAAAATATTTTCTCTGAAGAGAGAAAACTTTCCAAAAGTTTTTTGAGCTTTGCCCGAAGCCACTTTAGCTGATTAAGTGTGTGTGTGTGTGTGTGTGTGTGTGTGTGTGTGTGTGTGTTTGTCTGTGTGACTTTGAGTTCTTATTAATTTAGGAAACCTTTAAAATTGCTTTTTTTGGTACCGGGGATGGAACTCTGGTCATTACAATTGCGAGGCAGGCCACTGAACCGCTGAGCTAAATCCCTCGCTTAATGAGAAATCATAGATTTCTCTCGCTTATGAGAAATCCCTCGCTTATGAGAAATCATAGATCTGGAGATTTCTATTCAATTTAACAAATACTTGCAACAAATACTTGCAGAGTCTGCATTATGTACCTAGCTAGGTATCCAGGTTTGTCTTTCCTTTAGAGTAAATTAAAATTTCTAAATAGATTTGTTAGAGACTAAAATTTGATTTAGAAATATTTGGCTTAACACTAGGTAATAAAACCAAAAGCTCTGTAAAATTCAAGACATAAACATTTTCATCATCCTCCACGATATAGGACACACACACACACACACACACACACACATGCACACACACACCCTGTTGGTAGGTAATTGTGGTTACTTAAGAATGAAGTGTAAGTATTGGTTTTTCTTACACTGTGTGAATGGTTGTTTTATACATTGAAAACTCATCACCACAATGAAAACAATGAACATAACCGGTGCTCTCAAAAGTTTCCTCTTGCCTTTTTATAATCCCACCCTCCCATACATTAGTACTTTGTCACTCAACATTGCTCTTACTAACCATCAGGAAATGTGGGTGGAAGAAATATAGATATTCTCTGTACTTTTCCGTAAATTTAGAATTCAATCTATGTTACTATAAATTTGCCAGTATATTATATTCATAATCATATCAAAATCATTAACAAGTAGACTGAATGAGAAGCTATTTGCTGCTTATGAAGGAAGCTCTGGAATAAATGGATAAAGTCTTTTGGAACTGAAGAAATACAGAACTGGTTCTGAAAAATGGATAGAAGTTTTTAAAAAATATTTATTAAGTTTATTGGTACAATTTAGGTATACAATACAGTTATATTCATCATCGGGATCTTGTACCTTTACAAGACTTACCTTGGTTCTTATTTTTTCCCCATTCCCCAGCCCTCCCTTCATCCTCTCTACCCTTACATGTTTACAAAGATATTGTTTCCATGTTTTTCTTTTTTACATATTTTTTCTTTTCCTTTTTTACCTTTTCCTTACCCCTCCCACTTCCTCTACTCTTTTAGACCTTTTCTTCATATTACACAATATCAATTATACATTTTGATTCTTATTTACACTTTTAGTTTTTCACAACAGAGAAATGTGTGTCTTATTAATTTCACTTAAGAGTATGGCTTCAATGTGCATCCACTTAGCTATAAATATCTCTAGTTTTTCATTCTTTATATCTGAGTAGTACTTCACTTTAAAAAAACAAAAACTAAAAAACACATCTTCTTTATTACTCCAGTTAATGGGCCATTGGGTTTTCTCCAAATTTTAGCTATTACAAACTGTGCTGCTCTAAACATGGGTAAGCATAAATCACTGTTGTATGATTCTTTTAACTCTTTTGGGAAGATACCCAGCAGAGGAATAGCTGAGTAAAATGGGACTTCTGATCCTTGTTGTTTGAGGCATCTCCATATTGATTTCCACAGCCGGGTGTGGTGGTGCACTCCTATAATCCCAGCACTTGGGAGGCTGAGGCAGGAGGATCTCTGTGAGTTTGAGACCAGCCTGGGCTACATAGTGAATTCCAGGTCAGTCTCAACTACCTAGTGAGACCCTGTCTCAAAACAAACAAACAAACAAACAAAAACCAAAAAACAAAAACATATTGATTTCCACAGTGGTTGCACCAGTCTGCTCTCCCACCAACAATGAAGAAGAATTCCTGTCTCCCCACAACACTGCAAGCATTTCTTATTGTTTGATTTCTTTATAGCAGCCATTCTTTCTGAAGTGAATTGGAATCTCAGGGTTGTTTTCATCTGCATCTCTCGAATGACCAATTATGTTTATGTTTATTTTCTGCTTTTTTTTTTCTGAGTAATGTTTGTTCATTTCAGATGCCCATTTTTGAATTGAGTCTTTATATTTGGGGGATCTGATTTTTTAAAGTTCTTTGTGTATTCAAGATATTGGACATTTGTCTGAGGAACAGCTAGTAAATTTTTTTTCCCCACATTGTGGGTTGTCTCTTAGCTCTGCTTGTGATTTCTCTGGAAGTGCAGAAACTTTTTAAAAAAAGATGAGACTCCAATTGTTAATTCTTTGTGCTAGTTCCTGTGCTGCTGAGGATTTGTTACAGCATATTGTTGTATTTTGTTTCTTTATCCATTGTGCCAGTATATTTCTCTTGATTAGTAAATGGAGGTTATTGAAATTGATGGTTGTAACTTATTTGTATTGACTTAACATTGTCATGTTATTTTCCTCTTGTTGGTTCTTTTTTATTTTTCTTTCTCTACCTTTAAATTCTTGTGTATTAGATTTGCTCTGTTGGGCCTCGTGCAGTTGTGACCTTCATTGTTCTTTTCTAGGATATTAAAAAGTAATTGTTTGGAATGCTGATTTGATATTCATAAAATTTCTCCATGTTCTTTGTCATAAAAATATCTTATTTCTCCATTAATTTTGAAAGATAGTTTTGCAGGATACATCAGCCTAAGTTGGAGGTTGTTGTCTTTTAAACCTTGAAATACCTCACTCCAGGCTCTCCTTGACTTGAGGGTTTGTGTTGAAAAGTCTGTTATGATTCTAATGGGCTTTCCTTTATATGTAATTTGTTTCTTTTTTCTAACTGCTTGTAGTATTTTGTACTTCTGTTGGGTCTCTGGGATCTTGATTATTATATGTCTAAGTGTAGATTGTTTTTATCATAACTAGTTGGAGTCCTATATGCCTCACTTATCTTTGTGTCAAGTTCTTTTGTTCTGTTTGGGAAGTTTTCTGCTACTACTTCTGTGAACAGTTTTTTTTAATGTCATTTGTACTTTCTCCTGCTTTTTCCTGGACTCCTATTAATCTTATATTATTATTCTTTGCATCATCTAGGAGTTGATGGATTGATTTCTCATGGCCCCTTACTATTTTTTAAGAGATCTTTTTTTTTCGTGGTCAGTGACCACCATCCTGTCTTCTATATCTGATATTCTGTCTTCAGATTGGGTTAGTCTGCTGTTTTAATAGAGGTTTTTTTTTTTATCTCCTGGTTATCAGTTTGAATCTGTTTCATGGGTTCAATTTCATTCTTATGTTGTTTCCTATGCTGAAAATTAATGGCTTTCATTGTGGTCCTGACTCATCTATTGTTTTTTTATCTGTTTCTGTTCTAGAGTTTATAATCATGTATTTTATCTGGGAAATTATTTGTTTTTAATTTTTCTAGAGACTCATTAACCTGTTTTTTTACTTCCTGTGCTATCAGTTCAGATTGTCCAGGTGGTTGACTTTTCCATCCGATTTCCCTCAGAATTTGCCTTCAGAAAGCTAGAAGACAGTGTCTTGTTTAAATGTCTTGATTTCTATTATTTTTATTGGTATAATCCTTGGTCTAATTCCTGGGCTAATACTTTGACATTACTTATTATAGATATCTTTGTTGTTTGTATTTAGAACCCTTAAGGAATGATTTCTTCTCAGAGGTGTCTTCCAGATATAGCTTATCATTAGGATTTGAGTCTCTAATAACTCTGGGGCAATCTCATTTCCATTATACCAGGAAAGATAACTGATTAGATCAATCACAAAACTAGCCAAAGTGATACAACCAGCAACAACAATAGAATCAAACACAGCTTAGAAAATGACAATTTGTCACCTTTAACTGTATGAAATAAAATGAAGTTGAAAACTAGCCCCAAATATGTTTATAATGAATAAGATGATCAATATAGTAATTTTACCTTATGGGATGGGGACTTAGGAGTAAGGCCCTGTTACTATTATTCAGTTTTGCTCTAGCTCAGGGCAATGGCCTCTGTAGTATAAATGAGGAACAGGCTTAGCCAGGAAGCCAGAGAAATGGGGGGCGGGGGTAGTGGTGGTGGTGATTTGGGTTGGGTTGCTGGAGGTGCCCTCACAGCTCCAGTCCTCATCAATCCATTGGTGGTGGGGAGGCTTGGGTGGGGGAAGGGCTCTCACCAATGGCTTCACCCAGGTCCTGAGCTCACCCGTCTGCTGGTGGTGGAGAGGCCAGTCTGCTGGGGTTTGATTATGAGCAGACCAGATGAAGGAGTGAGGATAGTCATTCCAGTTCAGAGCAAGAAGAACAAAGGCTTAAGGATGGAGATGAGTATGATGAGCTTGGCAAAGGACAAATCAACCTGGTTGGCTGGAGTGGAGGACTGGTGTGCAGAAGTAGTAGGAGACAGTTGGTAGTCTAAGGTGAGGATGGTACCTCATCATACCCAAGAACCAATTAGGTTGTGATATCAGCTTCAAAAGAAGTTACAGACCAAAAGCTCAAGCAAAGAAAAATAGAAAATAGTGACTTGCCTTTTACTTTACTTATTTTTAAAATAAAATTGCTTTAAGGAAATGTGTGAACAACTCAAATTTTGTCATTGGCCTAATATTACTGTAAGAGAGACTCCTTGTTTTACGGAAACTTCATTCAATAAATAAATATGCATTACCTACTAATGTCTTGAATACTTCCCAGTACACTCTTATTTAAAATCTTTGCCATTGTATTTTCTTTCTTTTTACTTCTCTTAGATACTCATATTTCAGTGATTTTGATTTTGATTTTAGAGGATTAGAGCAGTGATGGCGAACCTTTTAGAGATTTCAGTGATATAAACAGCCCATTGCGACACGTGCTACAGGTTTCCCACCATTGACTTGGTCTTCATTGTAAGAGACAGGTCATTGCACTGGATGGCACCTATCTCTGTGAAGGAGACACACTTGTTGGACTCTAAATTTTGGCGATGACAGGACTTGTTTGAGAAGACTGCTTCAACCCATTTACTGAGTGACTCACAAAGCTGTACAGGTCGACTGAAGACCAGAGCCATGAGTTGCAGGTGGGACTGGTTGGTGAACAGAAGCTTTGCCATGAGGCCATGGAAGGATATGAGAGAATCTGGCACACATCACTTCACAGATTTTCTAGTAAAACCTACTGACAGACACAGTAGAGTCCTACAGCTGTGGAAAAATTTGATTTCCTTTCTGTCAAATATTTACTGATTTTTTCCTTCCTACTGGGATTTGTTAGACATTGAAAAACCTATCAAAGATTTCTGAGTGACAGTGAGATCTGAGATAACCATTATGAACTCAGTGTTAGGCGACCTATTGAGAAAGACTGTGGAATGAGCAGGTGCTGTATATTATCAGGAAACACCAACAGGTCTTGTAGGCTAAACCATTTTCCTATATGGGCAACTCAGACCCCCAAGGCAGGCAACTCTGATGCATTGCCACCTTCTCCTCAACCCACAGCTAAGACCTTTATGAACAGTCAGCCAAGGGAGGAATAATATAAGCCTATTTAATATGGTTCTGTAAGATATGTTATGATAAGCCTAGAGTAGATTGCTTACTGGCCCTGACCAAAAAAAACAAAACAAAAAAATAACTGAAAGAAAAAAAGTTCTTCAAGGCAAAAATTTGGACAGAATATATGGCTTTTTCTTTTTAACTTTATCTAGAGCTATGTTTCTGCATTTATTCACTCCTAGTGGTTATCTTGTAGAACTGGAAAGATCTTGGAATAAACAAAGGATTTAGTGATGAGGAGTCTACAAAGCACAGGTATTGCTGACCTGCTGGAATAGGCAGAAGATGGGATTATCCATGTCCCCAGGAGCATCTCCCATGAACATCCACTGCAGGACAGTTTACCAATAATAAGGCAGATGCCATTCACCCTCTTTCCCCAGCTTTCTTGAGGTTTGCTTGGGACTCACTGTGAGTTCAGTAACACAAACTCTCTGCTGGATAATGGCCCAATGAGTTCTCAAACTGCTAACCCCGACACCCTGAGAAAGTGCAATACTTTGCCTTAATTAGTCACATTTCTGGTAAAATTTTAACATTATTTCCCTTTCTTCATGGACTGTATAGAGAATTGTGCTCCCTAGAATAAAGAATTAATTTTGAATATGGACTTCCCTCTATTGTGCGTCTCCCAGCATCAACTTACGCATTTCTTGAGTTTTTATTCTCTGTCTCGGTATTTTACGTCTCACTGTTACTGACAATGGAGCTTGTCTTAACAAAAAGAGAAATGATGCAGTGGACTCAAGCTCATAAGATTTATTGGTCTTGTGATATCTGCATTATTTAGAAGCACTGTTACTACAAAAACCTTCATTTCATCAGCTCCAAGACCTCACCCTGAGAGTGCATGTTTCTGTCACACAAGATATCATAATCTTCTCTGAACTAGTAGCCAACACATTCTTTTCTAGCTGGAATGCATGGTACTATGTGTCAGGGATAATTTGGAACAGTTTATTGAGCTTTATTTCTAGAAGTAATGTATGAAAATCCACAGTTTCATAGCTACTATCTGAAATGCAGCTCTCTTGTCTCTGCTTGTCCCACAATTTCCTTTTGCAAATCCAATGTACCAGGACACCCTGATATCAATTCTGTGTACTTGCGATCCTAGCTGTGGTACTTCATGGAAAGTTTTAGTTGCAGAATAGGTGGACATGGAAATAAATGTCCTGATGCAGATGTTAGAAATGACACCTTAGCAACTTTAAAAAGCACATACACCTACAAAATGTTGAATGTGGTGTCAGTAGTGGCTGTTTTAAAGCTTTCCAGGTATGAAGCCTAAGAATCTTAACTAGGAGTGAATGGCAAGCTTCTGTTTCAATATCCCTCTCATATGAGTTTAAAATCTCTTTCAAATAGGGAAGATTTTAGATTATTAATTTTAGTTTCTATTACAATGGAAACTTCTGGAATCCCTACATTTTCATGACTATTTCCATGAAAGATAAAGGAATTCCTTACCCCCCACACACAAGCTATTACATATAAAAAAATACCAATAGCCAAATATTAATTCTAGTTGTAGCTATTTACTATTCTTTAGATAATGATCTAATTTCTCATCTAAATGCAAATATAAACATCATTTGCCTCATTTGGATTTTTATACTAGATAATATAAGGTCTTAGTTTTGGTTCCTCTCTTAATTTAAAAATCCTGGATGATCCTCTTAACATTTGAACCTCTTAAAACATCCATAAAATAGGATGAATCATCCATGATGTATTTTCTAAGGTTTTTGTGAAACTTAAATAAGATAATTCATTTGAATTTTATACTCTGGTCTCCATTTCAAGACAAAAAACTTATGAAGAGGAGCCTTGGAGCTTGTTCTTCTTTAAATATCCCAGTTAAAATATTATTCATTATACAAGCTCATTATTATAATACAGCCGTTTAGTTGTTATGAGTTTAAATTGAGAAATAGTAGTAGAACACAAGAGGATTTTGACTGACTAGGATCTGGTCCCATTCACTGCCTTGATCTACACCGTGTCTTACAGGGCATCTTTATATATCTTAAAATATATTTATATAATATATAATGTTATAGATAATGTATTTAAATATTTTAAATATACATTAATATATATAAATACAAAATAGTTTAATAATATATATTTTAGAATATATAA
>NW_022900950.1:17227750-17246853 GCF_012274545.1 Fukomys damarensis | reverse complement strand
TATTATACATTTATATTTAGATATAAATATAAAATATTTAAATTATATAATATATAATGTATAATATATATTTTAAAATATATAAATAATATTCTTTCTCTTTCTTAACCTGTCCATGTCTATATTTGGTATTTGTATAAGGTAATTATACAAATGTTTTTAAAAAATTGGAAAGTATATTAAGTCTCTCTTTTACTTCACTTATTTAGGGAGTATAAATTAATCCATTTTCTCTAAGGACTGAACAAGACCTACTAAGATTGGTTGGGGTGGTAAGCAAATTTCTTAATTTTACCATCAGTCTTGAGATAATTATGAATCCCAAGTTTTAGCCTAAAAAATAATCTGATACATTGGCTGCATATTTAAAGAGAATGAGGAACATGAGATTAGTCATGACTTGTTGAAGTTCATAAGATTTATCAAAAATTTTATAATTTTGGCAGTCAATCCTTTGACGGTATTTAGCTGTGTGAATGATAAAATATACCTGCAAATAATATCAACAATCAATTTCTTCTCTCCTATTAAAATACTCTTTATTTTTCTTATAATTTTAGGCATCATGGTTTCTGAGCAGTTGCACAAAATATGATAAAATATTTGAAATCTGAACTATTTTAGATTTTCTATGTGTACTCCACTTAGTACTTTAATCTTGTGCTACATAAGATTAGTAAAGGAGCATGTAACATCCACAAGAATATTTATTCCCCAAATATTTTCAACTTACTATATTTTCTTCAAATATATTATTGATATTTTTAAATTTTAATAAGAACTTTCAAAAAACATTTCATCTCTTTATTTCTGGTAATAATACCTAGCCATACAAATGCAAATCTAATTTTGAATAGAGCAAAGTGCGTTATATATTTGAACAGATATAGAGCCTAAAAAGTATACTTATTACTACGAACAAACATTATTTACATATAAAAGTAGAAAAATGAACATATTCAAAGTTAATATTCACTTGGAACTATTTAGTTTTAATAATTATCTCGATTACATAGTTCTTTTATATGACTGAAAAGTGTATGTACTTATCCATACTTAGTGGTTTAAAACTATGAATATGCCTAGTGTGGTGGCATATGCCTGTTACCCCAGCACTCTGGAGGCTGAGGCAGGAGGATTGCCCTGAGTTCAAGGCCAACCTGGGGTACAGCCTGGGCTACATAGTGAGTTCAATGCCAGCTTGCACTATAAAACTACAAAGTGAGACCTTGTTTCAAAATAAATTTAAAAAATTCCTGAATGTTCATGAAAACATCCTTTCTGACAGGTAAGGAAGCATGATTTTTAATTTGCCTTACACTGAAGCATTGGAAATAAGGTTAACAAAATCATTGTCTAGGTTCAGGAACTAGGTGTCATCAGTCTGTTGCTAACAGTGGGTTTGAATAGGTGGAGGTAAAAAAATCAATGATAAGAATTAATAGGGAACTTAGAGGTCAGCATATGAGAGGCTAGGTAATAAAATGCTGTCCAGTTTCACAAAAGTCACTTACACAGACCCAACATTTATATTGTGTATAAATTTTAGCAACAAAGAGACACTGACACCTCCATGAGAGATAACCAAGCTTGGTTATTATAAGGATGTTCATGCTATTGTTTGTATATGTCACATGTGTGTAATAAGAACATTGAATCTGCACAAATTCATGTTTAAAACAGCAAAGCACATCGGGAATCAAACCATTGTGTAACACACATGAATCATTTAAAAGATGGTAAGTACAGGAGAGTAAAGGTAAGAAGAGAGATCACACTTCTTTTCTGTGATCCCAGAGGTTCCAATACCTGCAATATTTAATAAAATATCAACATAAATGTTTCTGAGGTGACCTAGGACAAAGTCACATTAAGTGGGAGTGTTTTGGCTTATTTTCCAGCTGCATAACATGTTACAAAATAAAGTAGAAAGAAAAAAATCCCTATTCCAAACAAATCAAAACTCAGCAAGGCATGAAAAACAATCAACTCCCTGTGCACTTAGTGTTAGAAGGCAGTTCAGGACCAGTTACCTAGTTTCCAGACTGAGTCACTGACGCACTGAATTAGTCAATGGTACTGGCTCCACAGGAGAACAGGACACCACTGCCACTGTCACTGTGAGGATGTGCATGGAGGTACCACAGAGCTCTTGGAAGATCATCCCTCTGCAAGAGGAAATTTAGATTGCTATGGCTGTTTTAGCCATTGCCAATAGGCTTCTTAGGACTAAATCAAATTATTTATTAATTCAGAAGACTATCAATATACACAATTTTCCCTACCTTGCACCTATACATTCTGACAGTCAAATGAGCTCAGTAAAATTGTTAGAACAAGACAATTTGGTGGCATCCTCCTGCAATCCCAGAACCCTGGAAGGCTGAGACAAGAATTGCAAATTCAAGTCCAGCCTGGACAATTCATCAATTTATTGAGAGGAGACCCTCACTCAGAGTCAAAAATAGAAAGGACTGGGCATGCAGCTCAGTGCAAAAGTCCTGGGCTCAGTGCCAGGTACCACCACTACAACCAAAAAGTTAGGAATAATAAGAGTTGTTCTGCTCAGTTTTGAAGTGATTCTCAGTTACTGGAAACTGAACTCTCATTGCCCTGGAGTCCTTGGGAATTTATATGGAGGGGTCCCAGCGGAAAAAGACAAAGCCATTCTGCTGAGTTCACTGGGAGCAGCTGCCTCATTCTGTTCAACTTCATTCTAATGGACACTGCTTTCTTACGAGATCTAAATGGTTATTTCATTCAAAGGGCTTCTGTTTCGGTGCCGTGAGATAATACAAGTTTATAAAGAAAACAGAAAAGCAAAGTAACATAGTTTTGAGCACAAGTTCAAATACTTTTATACACCAACAAATTGTTCCTCTTAGTCTGATTAAGGCTAAAAAAAGATTTATAAAAGATTTGGGTCAGTTTTACCTCCACTCTAATTTTCGGTACAATGCACAATGATTTAACTTCATTAATTCTTACTAGCTTCACCTTTTAGATGAGAATAACTGTATACCAATCTCTTAAATTTAAATTACATAATGCATGTAAAATAGTTGCCACTGATACAGGAAGACAGTGAACATACAACATGTACACTATTGTAAAAGTACCAAACTAAAAGTTACACATTTATTTGTTAATGAATATATCAGCCATCATTCAGTATGTAGGTGCAGAAAAAGGTTCTGTGGTACATTTTTTTTCGTTGTCATACTTAGAGACAGGGGCTCACTGTGTAGCCCAGCCTGGAATTGAACTCACAGTGTAGCCCAAACTGGCCTCGAACTTTCAATCCTCAGCACCCAGAGTTCTAGCCTTACAGGAGCACTTATATTCTAATTCTCAGCTATTTTCTGACTGTCAAGGGGAGACCCACTGGCACAAGATTTGTCTGTGTGATTTCTCTGGCCAATGACAACAAGTTGAAGTAATGCTTGTCACTTCTAAGCATAAATTTTAGAGTCAATATGTGGTTCACCATTTCTTTTTCTTGTGCCATTGCAATCAGAAAAGAATGTAGACAGAGGCTGCTGCATCATTCTGGTTTCTGGAATGAAGATGATGAGGGAAAAAGTAATCTCTGTAACAAATTTAATGAGAAAGAAACCCTTTTTTTGCAACTGAGATTTTGAGGTCATTTATTATTGCACCAGAACCTGCATTTTATAAACATTTCAGTTATACAAATGAACATCAACATTTCCTCCCTCCCATCTTCCCGCAAGGGATCATTTTACTTATAGTCCAATGAGTAAGTCATTCCCAAAATAAACACAGAGAAGGCTGCTCAGTTTGGTATCAATCTTTTCCAGTGGAAGAACAGTTCTTTCCAGAGAACAAATTTTAGGTTTGGCAGAAGACTGAGAGCATGATGTGGGCTCCTGGAGCTTTGCTTTCAAGTGAATTGCAACTATGGGTACTGATCCTTCACAACTTTGCATAGCAGGCAATTACTACTAGTGTTTCTCCGATGGTCCCTTTCCAAAAACAACTTATGAATATAAAAATGAAAAGCTAAAGTTTCATTGTTCTTTAGTTGGAATAAATCCCAGACAACTGCATTGAATTTATTCATAGTACATGAGAAGAAAAGGCTTAAGAAAATCTCAGTGGGAGAAGGAATAGAAGGTAGGAAATTAGTGATAATGAAAATGAAATTTTACATAATCATAATGCAAAGCAGGGGCGATGTTAAGGCCTTTTTAATTAGATATTTTATGCCTTTGAAAATTAGACTTGTTTATATATAGTATTACATGTGTTTGACTATTAAATATCTATATTTGGTCCAAAATATTAATTTCAAGGATGTCAGCTACAGGATCTTTATGGGAAGCCATTTTAGTTTTCAGTTCAGGGACTGAAAGTTAGCAGCACTCAGGTGAAGTTCTCTTGGTGCAGGTTTTGTGAAGTGGTAAACATGATCACAGAAATTTCCATGAACAGTGAGTGATCATGTTTTCAGTGAACCAAGGAGGCTTGCTATTTTAATGTTTTCTTTTGGATAGATCACAATGATGATTTTTAGCAATGAAAAATAACCATCTTCCAATTTACTTTTTGATCAAAGTGGATATTCATATAAAATTCAGGAATAAGCCAAGGGTGCCAGTATTAAAAGCTTGGAAATTTGAGCTTTTTAAATTCTTCAAAGACTTTTCAACAGATACATAATAAACAATCAATTTTTTTATTTTACTTATTTATTAGGGAAGATTGAGCACCCCTTATACAGGAGCACTATTCAAGATAAAAGGAATGAACCCATGAGCTGTATAGTTTTAATTCCTATCTTGGCAGAAAGTATCTTTTAAAACATATATGACATGAATGCATATTTCAAGCAAGTAGACTTTTGCAATTCCTCCTTGTAACATGAGTAGATGAACTAAGTGTGAGTGACATGCACTAACTCCCTTCACTGCAGTAGGCTTTAATGTGCACACTGTAATGCAAATATGCGTGAGTTACACGAATGAATGCAGCCTTCCTCAGATGATGGTAGAAGAGCCTTTTGTCACTTCAAGGCGCTTCAATTCTTTGCACTTCACAGTCAGCCCCTTTAGGGTTAGACGGTCAGAGTCCGAATTTTTTTTATACCCTTTCTCCTGCTATGGTGTGGGCTGGGCTTACTGACATAACTGCTGGCCAGGAAACGATACTAATCCTATTCTAGTTCCCACACTTTGCACTTAGGGCAGCCTGTTTTCACAGTGTCCACTGTTGAGGAGTCCACATCTGGTACAACTTGTGTTCTTTCTGCTGGGTTAACATAGTGCACCAAAATCACTCTGTGAGAACTTGGCGGTGTCACCCAGCTATTGATGAATCCCTCTGGGGCATCAGGAGTGTCACTCAATCTTGTAAAGCTCAGCTGCATCCTTCCCTTGACCTTGCTCTGTGGTGTCACCCTGGGACTTCTGAGAAGGGCCTAGTATCCTGGGATCTCAGGGTCTGAGTGTAATGGGGTGAATGTGTATACGTGCGTCTGAGGTAACACAGGCTGTACATTTTTGCCATTTCCATTGCAGTCTTTCTGTGTGGCTTAGAGGACATTCTTCTTTCTTTTAGGTGGGAACTGCATCATTCTTCCTTTGTGGTTTAGGTAAAAGCCCTGTGCTCCTTCATAGGCAAGCTCTGCTTGGCACTATAAAAGATCTTCATTATTATTATTACTGTATTTAAATTATAGAATATTGTGTTCTTTTTCTAAAAAGACTAGAGTCTTATTTCTGAAGAGAGCATCAAGCGTTAGTTTTAGGAGTTAAAATCTAAACTTTATCACCTTTGGTTTTGGTTGTCCTCTGCCCTCTTCTGAAGCTCAGGATGCCTCACACAGTAGGTGAGGGACTGGAGGGCGGCAAGAATTACCAGAGATAAACAATCACCAGATAACATTTCAAAACATTGCCCTTCCTCATGAGAGCTTCAAAAGACATTAGAAAATAATGAGTACACTATGAGTAGGAAAAATAATTCAGTTCCCAGAAAAACAACTGCTCGCAATATTTTTAAAAGATAGTGCTGAAGCTATTAGGATTCTGAGATTAAATTAGCCTATTTTTATGCACATACTACTTCAAATAAATAACATACTACTGGCCAGTAACCAAATACATGAGTGAATTTTCTGTTTACAAAGAGATGGAAAACAATATCAGCCTGGACAGCATCTGAAGGCTTTGAAAGAAACATTAACAATTTTGGAATAAAGGTCATACGTTAGAGTAGTTAACCCCAGTCACATGATACTATCTTTAATCTTATAAGCAGCAGATAAATTTACCAAAAAATTACAAAGGAAAAAGTCATGCATATTTTAATAATTTTATCTAATATGTGAAAAAATTCACCTAAATTTCATTTAGCAATTTAAATCCACCACCAAAAAGCCATCCTCCATCCTCAATATTTCCTTCTCTCTTTTTCTTTCAGGGATCATTTTTCTCTCTCTAATAACCTATGTGACATTTCTGGGATTTCCAGTTTATCATATTTTGCATCAGACTCAGCTCTCATGAGAATCAAGGCTATCTTGTTCATTCTATGCCTTGGGCTCAGTGTAGTACTTGGACTTAGTGTGTGCTCCAGAAACATTTAAAAGATATTTTAACACTGAAATGCTCCAAATCAGTTTATTCCCCCTTCTAGAAGGAAACTCAGTTTGAAGTAGTATACAATGATCCAGGTATATGACTTTAGACAAAGGGAAATAGGGATATGATTAAGGATGGGTCTTTAAAATAGACTACCCCCTCTTTCAAAAGAGTTCTTTAAGGCCCCTAGTTATAAACAGAGAATATTCACTGGGAAAGGTCTACATTTGGAATATATATATGTATGTGTGTGTATATATACAGACACACACACACACACACACACACACACACACACACACATACATATACAGTAGCCCCTGGTACTATTTAGCCAATTAGATCAAAGTAAACTGTCATTCTTACAGGGCAACAAGAAAGATTTTTCTTCCCATTTGTGAAGGTTATAAGCAGTCATAATATATATATAGATAGATAGATAGATATAGATAGATAGATATAGATCTATATCTATATATATATATGGATATATAGATATATATGGATATATAGATATAGATATAGATATATCCAAAAATAGTTCTTGCTTTTCTATGTCCCTTATACTAGAATTTGTTTCTTCACTTTGCTAAATCTCTGGCAAGCAATTCTTTTTTTTTTTTTTTTTTTTGGTACCGGGGATTGAACTCAGGTCCTTGCACTTGCAAGGCAGGCCACCAAACCGCTGAGCTAAATCCCCAGCCCTGGCAAGTAATTCTTAGTTTAAGTCTGAAATCAACTGACCACATGGTTTTAATAGGCAAATTTTAACATTTTTATGATCAGTCTTAATGATCTATAAATTCATATATACATGAATAACTTCTGGCACATTTTATTTAGCAACAGCTGAGATTAAAACCTGTAAACTAGACATAACCTCATTTAGTAACTTGCTTTTATTAGAGTTTAAAGAAGATGGAAAAATATACTTGGTATTTTGTGTGTTTTGATTGTCATATTTCACTTTCATACCTTACTCTAAATTAATTTTCTTTCCTCCCATCTCATTCATGATGCTCAAAATAAAATCTCTCTGCATGTCTGAAGGAATAGATCATAAAGAAAAAAGGGCTGAATATAAAAAATGAGAAGTGATTGCCTGTCAAAGGATACCACTGTCACCACAAATGACCATTTTAGAATCCTAACCTAAGATTTTGGAGAAATGGAACCCAATGTTTTGGAGAAATATCAGTCAGGCATTTTCTGATGCCAAATGATGGATTTTCTTTTGGATCTGAAATATATTTGTTTAAATATATTTGTGTAAATTAGTAGTTATAGCAAGTAGAGTGTGATTTGGGGCCAACAACTTTTTCCCTTTTTCCTTTTCTATTTTTCTATTTTCAGGGTATAAAAGAGGAAACAAGGGCAGATAAAAATTATATATATATTTTACTTTTTTGCTCACAATCTACTTATTTTCACATTTTCTCCCATCCTTCTCCTCTTCCTTCTTGTCATGTAACCCTCGTTTTATAAATAAGGAAATTGAGACTTAAAGTGTTTAAATTTCTTACCTGGAGTAACACATGTACTGAGTCCTCAAAATGTATCTTGAAGAATTTGTGGCTTTTAATGCTTCATCTTCTACTTTTGAGCTTGAAAAGTATTTATCCATGTGGCTATTGGAGATTAGATCTAGAATGAGCAACTCATTAACAGTACTTTTTCCCTCCATCTTTCTCGGTAGATTTAGGGTCACAGTGGTGATTCCTCTTTTTAATATTTATTTTATACTGTTCATTTTATGCTGTTTTTCTCCATTAGCACCTCTTAGATATGAAACATGTATGCACAAAGGCAACATGTGAACACTAGGCTAAGAGTATATTTCTTTCATGTTTAGTCATCAGTTTTACATATGTGTTAGTCACTCTTAGAAATATGTGAATCATCAGAACAGGTCTGAATAAATGCAAAAGAATTGAAGTCATACCCTGTATATTATCAGATTATAGTGCAATCAAGCTGGAGATCAATAGCACAAGAAATTGTAGGAACTTCACAAGCACATGGAAACTGAACAACACTCTCCTAAACAGTCAATGGATTACAGAGGAAATTAAAGAAGAAATTAGACAGTTTTTTACAAATAAATGAAAATGCCAGTGCAACATACAGGAATCTATGGGACACAATGAAAGCAGTTCTATGGGGCAAATTCATAACACTGAACGCCCACACTAGGAAAACAGGGTGGGCTCAAATAAACAACCTAATGATGAAACTTAGACTCCTAGAAAAACAAGAGCAAGAAAAACTCAAAGCTCAAACAAGAGAGGACATTATAAAGATCCAAGCAGAAATCAATGCAATGGAAACTAAGAAAATGATACAAAAAATAAATGAAACAAAGAGCTTGTTTTTTGAAAGAATAAATAAAATTGACAAAACCTTAGGTAATCTAAGAATTATCAAAAAAAGGAACTAAAAGGCTTAGATCCATGCAATCAGGAACGAAAAAGGCGAAGTCACAACAGATCCAAAAGAAATCCAGAAGATCATGAATACCTACTTTAAGAATCTGTACTCCAATAAAATGGAAAACACAGAAGAAATGGACAGATTATTAGATACTTATGAATTACCAAAGTTGAACAAAGGAGATAAAAACATTTTAAACACACCAATTACAATCAGTGAAATTGAAAATGTAATTAAAAATTTACCAACAAAGAAAAGCCCAGGCCCTGATGGATTCACTGCTGAATTTTACAAGACATTTAGAGAACAACTACTGCCATTACTCTTCAAACTTTTCAGTGAAGTTGAAAGGGAAGCTATACTTCCAAATTCATTCCTGGAAGCAAGTATCACTTTGATTCAGAAAGCATGGAAAGATGCAACTAGAAAGAACTACAGGCCAATCTCCTTAATGAATATAGATGCAAAACTCCTTAATAAGATACCAGCAAACAGAATACAGAGGATTATCAAGAAGATTATCCATCCTGACCAAGTCGGATTTATTCCAGAGATGCAAGGGTGGTTCAACATATGAAAGTCAATAAATGTAATACATTATATTAACAAAGTCAAGGACAAAAGCCATATGATCCTCTCAATAGATGCAGAAAAAGCATTTGATAAAATTCAACACCCATTCATGATAAAAACTGTGCAAAAAATTGGAATAGATGGTCTATACCTCAACTTGATAAAGGATATCTTTGAAAAACCAACAGCCAACATCATATTAAATGGCCAAAAACTGAAAACCTTCATGTTAAAATCAGGAACAAGACAAGGATGCCCATTATCACCACTCCTCTTCAATATAGTTCTGGAAACATTAGTCAAAGCAATTAGACAAGAGAAAGAAATTAAAGCAATAAAGATAGGAAAGGAAGAAGTTAAACTGTCATTATTTGCTGATTATATGATACTCTACATTGAAGACCCAAAAAACTCCATCAAAAGACTTCTAGAATTAATTGATAGATTCAGTAGAGTATCTGGATACAAGGTGAACACCCAAACATCAATAGCCTTCTTATATACAAATAACAGACTCATGGAGAAAGAAGTAAGGGAAAAAAATTCCTTTTACAATAGCATCCAAAAAAATGAAGTATCTAGGAATCAATCTAACAAAAGAAGCAAAAGATCTCTACAGTGAAAACTATACCACTCTGAAAAAAGAAATTGAAGAGGATATAAAAAAATGGAAATATATCCCCTGCTCCAGGGTAGGAAGAATCAACATAGTGAAAATGGCCATACTACCAAAACTGCTATATACATTCAATGCAATGCCAATTTAAATTCCAACACTATATTTCACAAAACTAGAAAAAAAGAATCCAAAAATTTATTTGGAGCCATAAGAGACCTAGAATAGCAAAAGCCATCTTAGGCAACAGACACATGGCACCTACTATAACAATTCCCAATTTGAAACTATACTACAAAGCCACTGTGATAAAAACAGCATGGTACTAGCAAAGAAACAGGCCTGAGGATAGTGGAACAGACTGGAAGACACAAAAACCAAACCCACATGTACTCTGCTATGTCATCTTTGACAAAGGAGCTGACCATCCCCACTGGAGGAAAGATAGCCTCTTAAATAAATGGTGTTGGAAAAACTAGATTTCAACCAGCCACAGATTAAAACTAGACCCTTATGTTTCACCATGCACTAGAATAAAATCCAAATGGATTAAAGATCTAAATATTAAAACAGAAGCACTAAACTTGCTGGAAGGTAAGTTAGGCAGAACTCTGGAAGACATTGGCATAGGAAAAGACTTTATGAACAAATCCTCAGTAGCATGGAAACTAGCAGATAGAATCAACAACTGGGATCTCATCTTATTAAAAAGCTTCTGTACTTCAAAAGAAACCATCAACAGAACTAAGAGACACCTAAAATGTGGGAAAAAATTTTTACCAACTGTTCCTCAGACAAAGGACTATTATCACGAATAAAGAACTCCAAACAATCAGCCCCCCCAAATATAAAGAGCCAATTCAAAAATGGGCATCCGAAATGAACAGACATTTCTCAGACAAAGAAGTAAAAGCAGCAAGTAAATATATGAAAAAATGTTCCACATCACTGATCTTTTGAGAGATGCAGATAAAAACAACACTGAGATTCCACTCACCCCACAAAGAATGGCTGCTATCAAGAAATCACACAATAACAAATGTTGGCGGGGTTGTGGGGAGAAAGGAACCCTTCTCCATTGCTGGTGGGAGTGCAGACTGGTGCAATCACTATGGAAATCAATATGGAGATACCTCAAAGAGCTTGGACTGGAGGTTCCATTTGACCCAGCCATCTGTCTGCTGGGTATATTTCCAAAAGAACTAAAAGAATTACATCATATAGAAGTATGTGCACCCATGTTTATAGCAGCACAGTTTGTAATAGCTAAAACTTGGAAACAGCCTATTTGCCCATGAGTTGGAAACTTGGCAAAGAAGATGTGGTTTTTCTATAAAATGGAATATTACTCAGCCATAAAGAACGAGAAAATAGATTCATTCATAGGAAAATGGATATATATTGAAGATATACTCCTAAGTGAAATAAATAAAGAACACATGTGTAAATACCAAATAGTTTCTCTGGTGTGAATAATCTGCAATAATACAGAAGATCCTAATAAGATTACTGACATTGAGAAATGGGAAGAAATAGCTAAAGGTGTAGGGAAGGTGGGACGGGTAGGGGAAGGGTAATAAGGGAAAAGAAAAAATGTGAGATAATGAAAAGATAGAAATTAAGTGGCTGTAGATGGGGAGGGAATGAGGGGGTGAAGGGAGGGCAGGGACAAGGGGAAAAAATGAGAACCAAGGATTGTTATGTAGAGGTACAAGATCCCAACAATAAGTGTAACTGTACTGTATCCCTAAAATGTACCAATAAACTCAATTAAAGCTGAAAAAAAAAAAGAAAAATGTGAGTCATGAAGACAGTCTTTTTTTGTTGTTGTTGGTTCTGCTATTATAGTTTTTTGGATATGACATTAAAAACACAGGCATCAAAAGCAAAAACAAACAAATGGAACAATGTCACAATAAAAAAAAATTTGTAAGGAGTTAATAGTCAAAATATATAAGGTACTCATACACCTAATAGGAAAGAACAGCAGCAACAAAAATATCAGCTGATTAAAAATGGTCTGAGGACCTGCAAGTATATATGAAAAGGCACTCAATTTCATTAATCACCTGGGCAATACAAAGCAAAACTATAATGTGGCATTCTCCTTGCATTTTTCAGTGTGGCTGTCACGCTGAAGTCAGAAACTAACAAGTGCTAGTAAGCAAGTGGAAAAAAAGAAGCAGAAATGTACTATAGGTGGTAATGCAATTTAGAGCAGACAGACAGTATTATGGAAAACAGTATAGTAGTTCCTCTTAAAATTCAAGATAGAAGTATCCTATGACTGAGCAACCCTTCTGCTGATATACACACAACTAAAATGAAATCTCTTAGCAGAGGTTATCTACAGCCCCATGATTTTTGCAGCTCTATTTATAAACTGTGGGAACAACCAAAGTGTCTGCCAGCAGATCAATGGATAAAGAACAATACAAACACATAATGAAATACTATAAGTTCCTTAAAAAGAAGACAAGTTTAGCCAGACATGGTTGCACACATCTGTAATCCCAGACCTGTGGAAGGCTGAGGAAGGGGGATTGCAAATCCAAGTCTAGCATGGGAACTCGGTGACTTACAAGATTGGTTCAGTTTTATAGAAGGAATACTACTCATCCTAAAGAATGAGAAATTAGATTCATTCATAGGAAAATGGATACATATTGAGGATATACTCATAAGTGATATAAATAAGTCACACATGTGTAAATATCGAATAGTTTCTTTGCTGTGAAAAATTATAATGGTACATAAGATCCTAATGAGATAATTGACAATGTGAAATAGGAAGAAAAAGGCTCAAGGGGTAGGGAAAGTGGGAAGGTGGGGAAGAGGTAATAAGGAAAAAGAAAAAATATGAGAAAATGAAAAAAATGGAAAGAACGTGTTTGTAAAGGGGGAGGGAAGGAGGGCGTAAAGGGAGGGCAGGGACAAGGGGAAAAAGTGAGAACCAAGACCTGTCACGTAAAGGGGCAAGATTCCAGTAATGAATGTAACTACTGTATACCGAAAATGTACCAATAAACTCAATGAGATAAAAAAGATTGTTTCAAAATACAAAATGAAAAACTAAAAGTGTAAATAAGGATCAAAATGTATAATTTATATTGTGAAATAGTAAGAAAATATCTAGAGGAGCAGGGGAAATGGCAAGGGTAGGGGAAAGGAAAGACGGGAAAAGAAAAAATAGGAGGAATGGGGCCGGAGATTTAGCTGAGCATTTTGGTGGCCTGCCTCACAAGTGCAAGGACTGGAGTTCAAACCCCGGTACCAAAAAAAAAAAAAAAAAGGAGGAATGGAAAATCCATGAAAACAAAGTCTTTGTAAATAGGGAGGGCTGGAGGGAGTGAAGGGAGGACAGGAAAATGGAGAAACACTAAAAACCAAGATATATCATGTAAAGGTACAATATCCTAATGATTAGTTAGGTATTGTATACCTAAAATGTACCAATAAACAATGGGGAATAAATGAAAATGACTGGAGATGTAGTTCAGTGTAAAGACCTAGGTTGAATTTCCAGTGCCACAAAGAAGAGGAAGGAAGAAGGAGGAGAGGAAGAAAATATTGCCCTTTGTAATAATGTAGACAAACCTGAAGGACATTATGCTACCTGAAGTGTACTGGATATGGACAAATACCACATGATCTTACTTATATATGAAATCTAGTAAAGTCAAATTCATGAAAAAAGATTAGAATAACAATTGCTGAGGGCTGAGCAGGGGAGAAAATGAATATATTGGTAAAAATATACAATTTCAGTGATCGCATGAATCCTAATATCCATAACTATTCTTTTAATAATAATGTAGTGTACATTTGAAATTAGCCAAGATATACTAAGTATTCTTTTTTTCTCATTGAGTTTATTGGTACATTTTAGGTATATGGTACAGTTATAGTCATCATTGGGATCTTGTACCTTTTTTTTTCTTTTTATTGAGTTTATTGGTACAATCTAGGTATACAATACAGTTACATTCATCATCGGGATCCTGTACCTTTACATAATAGATCTTGATTCTCATTTTTTCCCCTTGTCCTTGCCCTCCCTTCCCCCCCTCCTCCCTTCCCCATTTACAAACACTTTATTTCCATTTTTTCAGTTTCTTACATGACAGGTCTTGGTTCTCATTTTTCTCCATACCTCTGTCCTTCCCTTCCCTATTTGCAAAGCTTTTTTTCCAATTTTTCATTTTCTCATATTTTTTTCTTGTCCCTTATCACCTTTCCCATACCCTTCCCACTTCCCCTACACCTTCAGCCTTTTACTTCCTATTTCACATTGTAAATTATACCATTTAGATCTTATACACTTTTAGTTTTTCACACCAGAGAAACTATTCAGTATTTACACATGTGTGACTTATTTATTTCACTTAGGAGTATATCCTCAATATGTATCCATTTTCCTATGAATGAATTAATTTCTCATTCTTTATGGCTGAGTAGTATTTCATTTTATAGAAAAACCACATCTTTATCCAGTCTCCAACTGATGGGCAATTGGGCTAATTCCAAGTTTTAGCTAATACAAACTGTGCCACTATAAATATAGGTGCTCATATATCACTGTGATATGATTCTTTCAATTCTTTTGGAAAGATACCCAGCAGAAGGATAGCTGGGTCAAATGGAACCTCTAATCCTAGGTTGTTGAGGTATCTCCATATTGATTTCCATAGTGGTTGCACCAGTATGCACTCCCACCAACAATGGAGAAGGGTTCCTTTCTCCCCACAACCCCACCAACATTTTTGTTATTGGTTAATTTCTTGATAGCAGCAATTATTTGTGGGGTGAGGTGGAATTTCAGTGTTGTTTTCATCTGTATTTCTGGAATGACCAGTGATGTGGAACATCTTTTCATATATTTACTTGCTGCTTTTACTTCTTTGTCTGAGAAATGTCTGTTCATTTCAAATGCTCATTTTTGGACTGGGTCTTTGTGTTTGGTGGGGTCGATTTTTTTGAGTTCTTTATATATTCTAGATAATAGTCTTTTGTCTGAAGAGAAGCTGGTAAAATTTTTTTCCCATATTGTAGGTTGTCTCTTAGCTGTTTCTTTTGCAGTAAAGAAGCTTTTTAATAAGATGAGATCCCAGTTGTGGATTTTTTCTGCTAGTTCCCATGCTACTGAGGATTTGTTCATAAAGTCTTTTCCTATGCCAGTGTCTTCCAGAGTTGTGCCTAACTTATCTTCCAGCAAGTTTAGTGTTTCTGTTTTAATATTTAGATCTTTAATCCATTTTGATTTTAGTTTAGTGAATGGAGAAAGATAGGGGTCTAGTTTTAATCTTTCACAGGTTGAGATCCAGTTTTTCCAACACCATTTATTAAAGAGGCTATCTTTCCTTCAGTGGAGATGGTCAGCTCCTTTGTCAAAGATGAGGTAGCTGAGTACATCTGGAGTTGTTTCTGCATCTTCTAATCTATACCACTGATCCTCTGGTCTGTTTCTTTGCCAGTACAATGCTATTTTTATCACAGTGTCTTTGTAGTATAGTTTCAGATTGGGAATTGTTATAGCCACTGCCATGTTTCTGTTGCCTAGGATGGCTTTTGCTATTCTGGGTGTCTTCTGGTTCTAAGTGAATTAGACTAACTATTCTTAATACACACAAAGTAACTACATAAGATGCCTGATACATTAATTACCTCATTTGGGGAAATAATTTCACAATGTATGTGTATATCAAATCAAATCATCACATTACATATCTTAATTATATAATGTTTTTATTTGTCAATCACACTTCAGCAAAGTTGCACAAAAGAAATGTTTGGTAGCATTTTGTAATGTGTTGGAGGCCAGTAATAAGAAAAATAAGTGTAAATTGGATATACTTCACACAAGTCAGACTTTTGGCCCAAAAGATGGAAAAAAATCAATAGACATTTGTGCTATTAGAGATGTTGTAGTTATTTTGTGGTTCAGAAAGTTATAGGGTTGAAAAGTGGTTGCCACATCTCCCCTATGAAGGCCGTACACCCTTGTTTATGAGGCTTCAATGTTCTACAGAGCCCACAAGAGAGAGAAATGTGTTAGAACAGAATGCTTGTTTTCCCACTCAGACTTCACTCTGAATAGGTCTGATTTTCATAAGTTGATCAATTTTTGATTCATGTAGACGTTGCTGTATGAAAAATTTCTGATAAAAATGATACTGCCAACACCTAAAATTGAGTTTGGGTTTTAGAAAAATCACATGATTCATCATCAGGTTTTTATGAGAATCAAACAATTTGTTACATTGATAATAGTCCCTGGCTCAATCTTAGAGCTTAATAAATTAGTTATTATTGCTATAACAAGGAGGAAACAAAATTCTTATTTATATGGACATAATGCTGCACAAAATTAGTACAATAAAGAGCTCATGAGTAATGAAGAATGAAAGTGAGTCATGTTGCTTAGAGAGGCAGGTCAGGGAAAATTTCTCCGAGGAAGGGATATTTTGCCTGTGTTACACAAAGAAACTCATGATTATGCCAACTGGAAGGCTAGAAGCCAGAAGAGACTTGAACCTGTATGTGAAAAGACTTCTACTCTGGTTTGCAGCCTCCCTTGTCTTTTTGTCTGGGTTACTATTATTAATGAGTAGAATAGAATTATAAAACTGAATGAAACCAGCATAGAACGAAGAAGCAAAATTTAAAAATTCAAATCATTTCTTTTCTTTTTCACCCTAAGTCAATCAATGATTTAAAATAATCTGTATATGAATAAAAAATAAGGAAAAAAATTGCAAACTTTTGAGCAAAAGGCTTTGGTCAGCAATTTGAGGCAGATTGCAGATTGTCTTAATAAAGCTGCAATTTCTATTCCTAAGAAGTTCATGGTCCTCCAAAATTCAATCAGTGCTCAGACCTTTCCAGGAGGTACCAGAGACCATTGATCACAGGTCCAATGGAAGACTGGGAAAACCAAAAGGTAAACCTTTTCTGATTAGAGTTAAATAATTTTTCACAATGCTACTAATTTTCACAAAGTATAATTATTTTATTTTTATATCTATGCCATTAATTTTTCATACATTTCTATCATATCGTGTAGAAAAAAATCACAGTTTGCAGCTATGTAAACAAAAAGTCTTCTTTAACATCTAAAGATGCAATAGGAAATACTAAGAAAAATCTTACCATTTTCAGTTTAAATAATTTAATTTCATTAATTTTAAAACTTGACCCAAATTACATTTGCCCAAGAGCAAAATGTTTTCATCTTTATTTCTAACATTAATTTTTAGGGCTTGGCTAATAAATTGACTGATTGGTATTTATCAAAGAGCATAACTTTTGTTTCATTCAGAATTTCAAGTATTTTAAAAATATGTTCAATTAGATAAACTTCTCATTAAAGTAGAATTTGTTTTAGTACTCTAAGTTGGTCCCAAAATTCCTTTCTCCGTCCTTTATCCTTCACATGCATAGTGCTTTTGACACACCAAAGAACTCATCATCCCCTAAATGTCTGTTGTCAACATTTTATTTCTCTCCTTTCAGTTCAAATGTTCTTTTCTTTATCAATAATCAGTATGCTTCCTCTAAGGCAAAGAATCATGGACTTCAATAAAAAAGTAATAATGGAGAACTCAAGAGATGAAATAGGGGTAATGCAGCTATTAAAATACTTGTATCCAGAGAAAAGAGTGAAGTATGAGATTGAGAAAGAAAGGTAGAACACTAGGCAGTGTTCTAAACTGCTTGAAAGCAAAGAGAGACCCAGGTACAACAATAAAAATGGGTTGGGCAGTGAGAGAAACTGTTGATTGAAAAGCTGTTGATGGTTAGCAGCCATGATCATAAAAATATTTTTGCCTCTGCTTTAATAAATGTCTAATCTTCCTAGCAAACAATAGCTAGTAAAAAAATATTAAAATCATGGTGGCAATTTTACATGAGTCCTGGAAATACTCCTTTTGCTATAGTTTCCAAGACTGCAGAGGTCTTTTGTCCTTCAATCTCAGGATGACAATGAGGCACACATATACTTGACCTACCCATCTTTGTTTCCCACTACAGTGAATAATTGCATCAAGAGAACTGGGAACATCTATGAAAGATTCAGTATTGGATAATAGAGAAGTATGTGCAATTTATGTGACAAGGTCAATGTTACATGGGTGATTTGAGATTTGAGAAATTTTACTTATTTTTAAGGACAATGGTTACCAAATTTTCCTTAACTTCCTTATGATATGTATATGTATATATAACTACAGTGAATAATTGCATCAAGAGAACTGGGAACATCTATGAAAGATTCAGTATTGGATAATAGAGAAGTATGTGCAATTTATGTGACAAGGTCAATGTTACATGGGTGATTTGAGATTTGAGAAATTTTACTTATTTTTAAGGACAATGGTTACCAAATTTTCCTTAACTTCCTTATGATATGTATATGTATATATATATATATGATTTTAAAACATTATTCCAAATTAATTTGAAATCAAAATGATGGTGCAAGCTGAAAAATCAGGCCCTAGCAGATTGAAGGAAAGAAAAGATGGAGAAATGAAGAATTATTACTTAAATGATACAGAGAAATTTCTAAAAATATATAATGATGCTTCATTTTTCTCCTGCTCTGCTACCACCTTCTGCTACTCCTCCACAAGACTTCCTCTTTTTCTCCACCATATTTCATGTATAGTTAAATACTAAAAAGCATGATAGATTATTTCAGGCTACCTGTGAAACACATCCTGAGAAAGGAACCACAGAAAGGAATCAGCTAGAGGAATTGCAAGAGAAGAGCCAAAATGTCAGATGCAGAAATGTGATCAATATCACTTAGAAATTAGAATATTTTAAAATCTCTAAACAAAAATAATATTTGGACAGTTCTGAGTTTTTTATACCAT
>NW_022900950.1:17194425-17227727 GCF_012274545.1 Fukomys damarensis | reverse complement strand
ATATATATATATATAAAATGCTGTTTTAGGTGGGGCTTTCTCTGAGGTGACCAGATCTACAGTGTGTGACACTGGAATTGATTCATGGTGGAATGCTAGGCCCCAGGGAACTAGGAATAAGGATGTGAGTGCTCCCTACCCTAAAGTAGTTCGAATAAGATAAAAGGCAGAAAGATGCCATTAAGGTCACTTATTGCTTTTGCTGTCTTCTGAGTGTGAAGAATTCTTTCTCTTCTGCAATGCCCCTCTGCTATGTGCCACTCTGCCTTGCACCCAGCCAACTATGGACTGAAACCTCTACAAAAAGTGAGCTAAATAAACCTTCACCCTTTAACTTTTGGTGTCATTTTATCTCAGCAATGAGAGAAAAAGTAACTAAGACAAGATACAATGAATCAAATCAATATAAACTTATGATTTTACAAATAAATTCTAAATATCAAAACTTTTAGGACACTAGAAATTTTAAAGTATTAAAATGTATTTTTACCTTCTGATTTATTTGTTTTTAGCAATTTACAAGTCTATAGAAAGGTTGAAAAGACAGCATAAAGTTCTTCATACCTTTCACTCAGCTTCCCAATTCTTACCACTGGAACTTTTGCTTCAGGGGTTGAGTATTTACAATAAAGTGGAATTATGTTTTCCTAGGCTATGCCAATCCTGAATTTAAAATGCAGTCCTGGACACATGACCAAGCCACAGGCCCACCTAGAAAAGAGCTGCAGAGGCACACAAGCTTCACCCAGAATCCCGCCATACTATCAGTAAGTGCATGCAGATCCTGGGGAGCAGTTGTGTGAACCAGAGTGGTGCAGCTGCAAGAAGATCCCATCCAAGGTCCTGCCCTGACCCCAGAGGCATGGGTACACTTGTCCAAGCCAAAGGCCCTTCTAGAAAAGAGCTGCACGGACACACAAGCTTCAGCCAGAGAACAGCCATACCACTGGAAAAGAACTACACCGATGCATAAGTAACAGCCAGAGGCTTGCCCCGACACCTTTGATAAGTGAATGAAGACTCTAGCCAGATACCTACACAGACAACAGGAACTGGAATGTATAGCCCCCAACCAAAGGCCCTCCCAGACAACAGCTACACAGGGGCCCCAGCCAGAGACACACCTAAATACCATCCCAAGCGTGCACAGGCCCCAGCCATAAGTCCACCCAGAAAACAGGTCATCTCAGGGATCTAGAAGGCCATGATTCTAAACCCAGGAATCAGTGTACTAGTGAGCAGCAGAGCAAAAATTGCTCTGTGGCTTGCTGAGAATTGAAGACCACTAGGTGAGCAAAAAGTTGCCTCAACAAGGACACAGCAGGCTGCATCTGTTGAAGTGAGAAGGCACAAAAATAAGTCTCAAAACCAGACTTCCAGACCACCTAAGGCAATTCCAAGTGTCTATGAGATGAAACTATCTGATACTCAACAACCTAGACTCCTTGAACTGTCAACAAAGAGAAGCTGGAAAAAATGAAATCAGAAATATTTTCTCCAATAACCACAGAGACTGTGCCCATAGCACAAGACATGATTAATAAATCTAAAGTAGACACAGATTAAAATATAGATGAGCTGAGACACATGATGGAATCCCAACATAGCAAACAAATGGAATCCATAAAACAGATGCCAACAGATTTCCAGGAGATTAAAAACTCCATTGAAAGTTTATGCAACAGAATGAGCCAATGAGAGGACAGAATTTCAGATATAGAAGACAGGATTGCAATTGGTGAACAGGAAAAGAAAAATCTGTTAAAAATAGTAAGGCACCATGAGAAATAAATCCAGCACCTGCTAGACTATTCAAAGAAGATTAATATAAGAATGAATGAAGTAAATGAAGAAATAGGAGAGAGTGTACTCATATGGCATAAAAAACTGTTCACAGAGGTAATGGCAGAAAACTTCCCAAATAGGGAAAAAGAACTTTACGTAAGTGGGGTTTATAGGACTCCAACTAGCCACGATAAAAAAATAATCTACACATAGGCATATAATAGTTAAGATTCCAGAAACCCAACAGAAGAACAAAATTCTACAAGCAGTTAGAGAAAAGAAACAAATCACATACAAAGGAAAGCCCAACAGAATGATAGTAGACTTCTCAACACAAGGCAAGAAGAGGTAGGAGTGACATATTTCAAGTCCAAAGGGAGACCAACCTCCAACCCAGATTGCTGTACCTTGTAAAACTATTTTTCAAAGTTGATGGAGAAATAAGATACTTTCATGACAAAGAACATCTTAGGAACTTCATGAATACTAAACCATCACTCCAAAAAATTTTAAACAATATCCTAGGAAAATACTTTGAGGATCACAACCAAAGGAATCCCAGCAGAATGAGTCCATCAGGTATGACAAGAAATTAAATGCAAAGGGGGAGCATCCAACAAAGAGAAAAAATCATGACAAAGATAAGTAAATATCGGTTACAACCATCAATGCTAATAATCTCAATTCACTGATCAAAAGAAATAGACTGGCAGAATGTGTAAAGAAGCAAGATCCAACGATATGCTGCATACATGAGACACGATTCAAAGAGAAAGACTGAAAGTTAAAATGTGGAAAGCAATACTCCACTCCAAAGGACCACCCCCCCAAAAAAAAACAGGAGTAGCTATCCTCTTTTCAAGGCAAGTGGATTTCAAACCAACACTGATTAAGAGACAAAGAAGGACATTGTATTCTTGTAAAGGGAACCATCCAAGAGGAAGAGATGACAATCATAAATACACATGCACTAGTACCCAACTATATAAAACACTAACAGTTATGAAAAATCATATAAACAATAATTCAATAGTAGTTGGAAACCTCAGTACCTCACTGTCACACATCAATAGATCAACCAGGCAAAAAAATAAACAATGAAATACTAGAATTCAATCAAGCTCTTGAAAAAAATGAACTTAACAGATGTTTACAGAGTGTTGCACCCCACAAAATCAGAATACACATTCTTTTCAGCTGCACACAGGTCGTTCTCCAAAATAAACCACATATTTATTCACAAAACATGTTTAAGTAAGTGCAAAGGAATTGAAGTTATCCCCTGTATATTATCAGGCCATAATACAATGAAATTGGAGGTCAGTAGCAAAAGAAACTGCAAGAATTTCATAAACACATGGAGATTGAACGAATCATTTCTGAATAATCAATGGGTCATAGAGGATATTAAAGAAGAAGTTAGACAGTTCCTACAATTAAATGACAATGACAGTAGAACATATTGGAATCTATGGGACACAATGAAAGCAATCTTATGTTGGAAATTCATAACAGTACATTCTCACATTGGGAAAATAGAGCAAGCTCAATTATGCAACCTGATGCTGAAATTCAAGCTTCTAGAAAAAGAGGAACAGGACAACCCCAAAGCTCATACAAGGGAGGACATTATGAAGATCAGGATGGGAATTAATGCAAAGGAGAATAAGAGAACAATACAAACAAAATCAATGAGACTGAGAGTTGGTTCTTCAAAAGAATAAACAATATTGGCAAACCTTATCAAAAATAGGAAAAAAAAAAGAGGCCCAAACCCATGCAATTAGGAATGAAAAGAGTAAAATTACAACTGACCCAGCAGAAATCCAGAGGATCATCAATACCTACTTCAAGAACCTATACACAAATAAGATGAAAAGGAGAAGAAATTGACTGATTCCTAGATACATATGAATTACCAAAGTTGAAAGGAGATGATGTAAAATTTCTAAGTGACCCAATATCAATCAATGAAATTGAAAAAGTATTTAAAAACCTACCAACTAAGAAAAGGGCTTTACTGTCCTGAAGGCTTCACTGCTGAATTCTACAAAATATTTAAAGAAGAACTACTTCCACTACAGTTTAAACTCTTCAGATGAAACTGAAAGAAAAGCAATATTCCTGAATTCATTCCTAGAAGCAAGCTTGATCCAAAAGAGAAAGACCCAACTGAAAAAAAAAAAAGAATTATAGGCCAATCTCACAGTCTAAAATAGATGCAAAAACCCTTAATAAGATACTGGCAAATAGAATGCAGATCATCAAGAAGATCATACACCTTGACCAAGTGGGATTTATCCCAGGGATGCAAGGATGGTTCAACACATGCAAATCAATAAATGTAATATAGTATATTAATAGAGTCAAAGACAAACCATATGTTCATCTCAATAGATGCAGAGAGAGCATTTGACAAAATCAAACATGCATTTATGATAAAAATCCACCAAAAAAAATGGAATAGACAGTCTACCTCCAACTGATAAAAGCCTTCTATGAAAAACCAACAGCCAATATCATACTAAATGATCAAAAACTGAAATCCTTCACACTAAAATCAGGAACAAGACAAGGATGTCCACTATTACCACTCCTATTCAACGCAGTTTTAGAAACATTAGCCACAGTGATTAGATAAGAGAAAGAAATAAAAGGAATAAAGATAGGAAAGGAAGAAGTCAAATTGTCATTATTTGTAGATGACATGATACTCTATTTAGAGACCCCCAAAACACCACCAAAAGTCTTCTAGACTTAATAACCAAATTCAGCAAAGTAGCTGGATACAAAGGCAATACACAAAAATTAATAGCTTTCCTGTGCGTGAAAAATTGACTTAGTGAGAGAGAAAGGGAGCAAACAATTCCTTTCACAATAGCATCCAAAACTGAAATACCTAGGAATCAAGCTAAGGAAAGAAATCAAAGAACTCTACTCTCAAAACTGCAATACCCTGAAAAAAGAAATTGAAAAGGATATCAGAAAATGGAAAGACATCCCTTGCTCCTGTGTAGTAAAAATCAACATAGTGAAAATTGCCATACTTCCAAAATTGCTATATAGATTCAATGCAATCCCAGTTGAAATCCCAGCAGCATACTTCACAGACCTTGAGAAAATAATCCAAAAATTCATTTGGAACAAGAAGAGACCTAGAATAGCAAAAGCAATCATAGGCAACAAAAACAAGATAGGGATTATCACAATCCCCAACTTGAAATTATACTATAAAGCTACTGTGATAAAAACAGCAAGGAAACAGGTTGAGGACCAGTGGAACAGATTAGAAGATGCAGAAACAATTCCAGACATGCTCAGCTACCTCATCTTTGAAAAAGGAGCCAAACACCCTCATCTGAGGAAAGATAGCCTCTTTAATAAATGATGCTGGAAAAACTGGATTTCAACTTGCCAAATGTTAAAACTACACCTATATCTCTCACCATGCACTAAACTAAAATCAAACTGGATTAAAGATCTAAATAATAAAACATTAACACTAAACCAGCCAAAAAAGAGATTAGGTAGAACTCTTGAAGACACTTGTGTAGGAAAAGATTTTATGAACAAAACTTCAGTTGCCCTTGAATTATCAAAAACAATGAACAAGTGGGATTTCTTCTTACCAAAAAGCTTTTTCATGGCAAGGGAAATGATGAACAGTGTAAAGAGATAACCCACAATGTGGGAAAAATTTTTCATCAGCTCTTCTTCATACAAAGGTCTACTATCTAGGATATATAAAGAACTTAAAAAAACAGACCTCCCAAATATAGAGAACCAATCCAAAAATGGGCATCTGAAATGAACAGACATTTCTCAAAGAAGTAGAAATAGTAAATAAACATTAAAAAATGTTCAACATCACTGGTCATTCGAGAGATGCAAATGAAAATGACACTGAGATTCTACATCACTCCAGAAGGAGTGACTGCTTTCATGAAATCAACCAATAGCAAATGCTGGTGGGGCTGTGGGGAAAGAAACCCTGCTCTGCTGCAGGTACAAGTGCAGACTGGGGCAACCACTATGGAAATCAGTATGGAGATACCTCAAAGGACTAGGACTGGAGGTCCCATTTGATCCACCTATCTCCTGCTGGGTATCTTCCCCAAATATTTAAAAGGATCATACCACAGTGATATATTGCACCCATATTCACAGTAGAACAATTCGTGATATCTAACACTTGGAAGCAGCCCCATTGCCCATCAACAGGAGACTGGATAAAGAAAATGTGTGTGTGTGTGTGTGTGTGTGTGTGTGTGTGTGTTTAATAAAATGGAGTACTACTCAGCCATAAAGAATGAAAAATTACAGACACCTATAGCTAATTAGATGCACATTGTGGCTATCCTTTTAAGTGAAATAAATGAGATAGACACATGTAAATACTGAATAGTTTCTCTGGTATGAGAAACTGAAAGTGTAAAAAAGGATCAAAAGGTATAATAGATAATGTGAAATAAGAAGAAAAGGACCAAAGGGGAAGGGGAAGTGGGAGGGGTTTGGGGAATGAAAGAAGGGAATGGAATTAATATGAGAAAAGGGAATAAATGGAAACAAAGTCTTTGTAGACAGGAAGGGATGGAGGGGTTGAAGGAAGGGGAGTGGGGAGAAAGTAAGAACCAAAATGGATTATGTAGAGGTACAACTTTCTAATGATGAATGTCATTATATTGCATATCTTAAATGTGTCAATAAATTAATTAAAAAATAAAAAATTCAATAAATAAAGTGTAATCCTGTATCACCACCTTTTGTAGAATTTATAGACTACTGGAACTTCTCTCATTTTCTTAGATATTCCTGAAATGTCCTGGAGGTTGTTGCATGTGCACATAAATTCTGTTGGAGATTACCTGACACTCAGTCTCTTCCTTTTTCTTTGCCCAGGTCTCCACAGAGAAATACATTGTATCTGTAAAGAGGTACAATGGAGGATGTGGGGGTGAAGGGAGGGCAGGGAAAAGGGGAAGAAATGAGAACCAAGACCAGTCACGTAAAGGTACAAGATCCTAATGATGAATGTAATTGTACTATATACCTAAAATGTACCAATAAACTCAATAAAAGAAAAGAAAAAGAAGTACAATGAACACTCTGCAGTCCCAGGTGCAGCTAAATGCTTTGAACTTTCTCAAAAAGCAAAGAGAAAGAAAATGTATTTAGACATAGGGAATACTACTCTGCCATAAACAAAGATAAATCTCAGTCATTTGCAGGAAAATGGATGGACCTTGAGCCCATAATGTTAGGTGAATTAAATCAGACACACAAGCTTAAATAGTGCATGAATTCTCTATGAGAAACCTAAAGTACAAACAAAGAGCAAAGTAAAGGTAGATAATAGGAAACTGGAAAACAGATCTTTGTCAAAGGGGAAGGAGATCAAGAGATGGACGTGGGGAAAGAGGAGGGATGGTATGAAAAAAGGAATTAAGATACATTACATAAATGTACCAACTACACATAAAGAAGGTAAACACTACATACTGCAAATAAGTACAAAAAGAAAGGCATCAAGAGGTGGGTGGATTGGGGAAGGGAAAAAGGAGAGAGGATGAAAAAAAAGGAATCAAAATGTGTTATCTACATGTGCATACTCCCCACAAAGAATGTAAATGTTATGTAATACACACATGTACTATTAAAAAAAAGCATGGAACAACTGGACTCAACTTTTTGTTAGCAGAACACCACTGCCTCCAGGCCCTAATGCATCCTTCACTCACAGGCTACGCGATCACCTGCATTTTCTGATGTTTTTGGTCTCATATTCAGGAAACCCATTTATAAATGCTTCCCTGTTCCTCTTGTATGCTAAAAAAATATCATAATAACCCAAAGGGTGCCACTTGCTACCTTTTTAGCAAAAGTCATCGTTTGTATTTAGTTTACAGTTTACACCCATTAGCAAAAGTCTTAGATGAAAATTTACAGGGGATTTATACAGGGACAGATTCCCTACCATCAGAATCAGTGAAGTCTGATTCCTGAAACCTGGTGAATGGGCCAGACTTGCCTGGCTTCCTTTCTTTACTCAGTTAAAATTCTCTCCTGCAGGCTCATCTCCAATGTGCTGCTCCCTGCTGCAGACTCTGCTCACCCAGGAGCTGTCCTTCCTTCCAGCATTCACGTGCAAAAGTGCATTTTCAAAACAGGCAGAAAATGAGGCCCAAATGAACATGTCATTCAAAGTAAGAAGCCTGATAACTTGGGGATGAAATAAAAAAAAAAAAAAGAAAGAAAGAAAGATTCACACCAACCTAAATAACACCTTAAAAAAGAAAAAGTACAGTATATGATTTGGCTCATTGTGAATTCCAGAAACAAAGGCTTCTTGCTTCTTTTGATAGTGAAAGTAAAGACTGACTGCATGTGGCAAGTAGGGGTGGAGTTGCAGGAAGAACAGGAGTTACATTTTGGTGAATTTTGAAATTTCTATTTATTTTTTAAATCAATAAGATAAAAAGTCTTTGTTTACTTCATTTTTGCAGTTGTGGCTTTTTAGAGTTTTGTAGAAGCATACACAGAAGAGAATTTGAACGTATTTTAGGTTGCCCCACCACCACCCTTAAAGTGGAGTGTTTTTCAAGTCCACAGCATTTCCCCTCCAACTTGGTAGTGGGAATGAAAACGTTAATTGTTAAGAAGAGACCAATCTTTTCCTTACAGTCTGTGTGGTGTCCAATGGGTAGAATATCTAGTTCAGCTTTTAAAACTTCTCTTTCTAGATTTAAAACACAAATGTATTTCAAAGTTGAATGATTTCATATTTTTGTCACATATCTTTTTTTTTTTTTTTAATCAAATAGTCTTTAATTCTGACCCTCAGGACTTGGGAACGTGGAAAATGGAACTTTGTTTAACTTCAGCATGTCACACTAATTTCTTTTTTTTCCCCATTAACTTTATTGGTTCTTTTTAAGAACACAGTGCAGTTACATTTGTCATTGGAATCTTGTACCTTTACATGATGTATCTTGGTTCTTATTTTATCTTCATTCCACTGACCTCCATTCACCCTCTCTACCCTTCCTTATTTTGTTTCCATTTTTTCCTTTTCTCATATTTTTTCTTTTCCTTTCTTTCCTTTCTCCTACCCTTCCCAATTCCCCTTCTCCTTTAGCCCTTCTCTTCCTATTTCATATTATAAATTATATAATTTGAACCTTATTTACACTTTAAGTTTTTCAAGCCGGAGAAACTATTCAGTATTTACATGTGTATCCTATTTATTTCACTTAGGATTATGGCATAAATATGCGTCCATTTAGCAATAAATGACTCTAGTTTCTCATTTTTTATGGCTGAGTAGTATTCCATTTTATAGAAAAGCCACATATTCTTTATCCAGTCTCCAACTGATGGGCAATTGGGCTGTTTCCAAGTTTTAGCTATTAAAAACTGTGCTGCTATAAACATAGGTGTGCATGTATCTCTGTGATATGATTCTTTTAATTCTTTTGGAAAGATACCCAGAAGGGGAATAGCTGGGTAAAATGGAACCTCTAGTCCCAGCTCTTTGAGTTATCTCCATATTGATTTCCATAGTGGTTGCACCTGTCTGCACTCCCACCAACAATGGAGAAGGGTTCCTTTCTCTCCCAAAACTCTGCCTGCCAGTATTTGCTATTGGTTGATTTCTTGATAGCAGCCATTCTTTCTGGGGTGAGGTGGAATCTCAGTGTTGTTTTCATCTGCATCTCTTGAATGACCAGTGACGATGAACAGTTTTTGAACATTTATTTTATTTTGAACATTTATTTGCTGCTTTTACCTCTTTGTTTGAGAAATGTCTGTTCATTTCATATGCCCATTTTTGAATCGGGTCTTTATATTTGGGGGGGTCTGATTTTTTAAAGTTCTTTATATATTTTAGATAATAGACCTTTGTCCAAGGAACAGCTAGTAAACTTTTCTCCACACTGTAGATTATTCCTTCGCTCTGTTGGTGGTTTCTCTTGCCATGCAGAAGCTTTTTAAGAAGTTGAGATCCCAGTTGTTGGTTCTTTGTGCTAGTTCCCATGCTGTCACATTAATTTCTTAATTAATTTTTACTATTTCTTCAATAATAGAAAAGTAACTTTACTTGCAAAAGAAGCAGAATTTTAGGGGTTCTGTGGTGTAAACCTTGTTATTAGAGAAGCTGTTTCTAGTGTTTAACTACAAACATTGTTGTTTGTCCAATTTTAGGTCAAAAATCATTGCATTCCAACTTGGCAAGTTAAAATTGCTTAGGAGATGCAGGCTAGTGGGCCTTGTAAAAATCCTCATTACTTATTTTTCTTTTCTTTTTGTATTTCATGGGAAAGAGGACATTTTAAATTTACCATATATCTTGACTTCTTAATCCCTTTAAATCTGACATCATTTTAACTTATACTTCCAGAAAAATTTCTTGGTGTCACTATAGATTATTTAACTTGCCTAATAATTCTATTATTTTATTGGCAAAACATAGTATAAATATTTATGTGACTATTTTGGCACTCATTTGAAAATATGTCACAAAATTTTATTCTCAATTAGCCTCTCATAAGTTAAAGTTGCCAATAACACAACAATATATTCACCATTTTTCCTGTGTATAATAATTTAGAACATTTAGTAGGAATTCTTTTGAACTGAAGATTCCCTAGTTGACTTTAGTCAAAATGTAAGCTGCTATTCCTAAGGAAGCTTCAGGAAAAATAACTTCAATCCAGGTGTGTGTGTGTGTGTGTGTGTGTGTGTGTGTGTGTGAAGCTTCAGAATAAATTACTTCAGTGTGTGTGTGTGTGTGTGTGTGTGTGTGTGTGTGTGTGTTGTGATTTGTATTCTTTAAATACAATTTAATCAATTATTTTTCTTAATATACATTTAAAAGTGAAAAGTATATTTGAATTTTAAAGAAAATCTTCCCATAAGATATTCTTAAGAAAGAAGCTTTACAAACCAGTTGGAAAGCTTTAAAAATTAAAAAAAAATTTTTGAATAAACCAATAAGGCAGATATGGCCAAAAAACTGTTCTGGAATAAAATTTTAAATTTCTTTATAAAAAAATACAGTGGGATTAAATTCATGGCTGGCTTGTTTTGCTTCTGTCAACAAGTGTTTGGTGACTAGTAGCTGTTTTGCAGAGCCTCATGGAAGCACAGGTTCTCCTTTCCACCTGTGTTGAGCTGTAAAGGGTAACATGAAAAGCTATCTGGTAGAATAGGAATTGTTTACTCGATGTTCTTGTACTTAATTAAAGAAGATGGCCAGGTTAGGAAATGTTTCTGAAAAAATTTAGCTTAGGGAACTATTTTAATTTATTGTTAACAACTCAAATGGAAATTTTGAGAATATTTTCCACATGTAGTTTTGGTATTTGGATTAGATTCAAGACTAAGAACAATTATATTTTTAAATCTTGGATCATATCTGCAAAATATTATCATCTTTATTTTTGTAAACGAGAACACAAAAGACCAGAAAAAAACAAGCAGCCTGCTCAGGGCCACTTATTTACATGCTCTCAAGCCCTAGCATGACTGTCACCAAAGTTGATATTTTTCCACTAAATCACATAACCCCACCCTCCAAAAATGATATTTACCAAGAAGCTTTTTAAATAATTTTTGGAGAAAATGCTGGATGAATAAGTTTTTAATCTTTCTTCTGATTACTCAATGAGGTCTGAGATTATCCAAGCTTTTCATGTCTTGCCTATCAAAAATTGCAGCACTTCTATTATGTCAGATTTGGAATTTATGAAGTCTTATAAATTTAGTTTTATATGTGAGTGAATACAAAAAAGAGTGTTCAAAATTATAGCATCTTTTATAGTGGTGTAATTAAGCCAAGACAATTCTCCAAAAAGCAACTCAATAAAAATATAAATAGCTGTTTAATATTCTTTTTCCTCCAAACTACTCATAATTCTGCTATTAACCAGGGAATGTTTTTCAGAGGAACTATTTGGAATAACAATAGAACTGAAATGGAGTACAGTGAAGATGTCAGACATTGTTAATCCATATTCTGTTTTAAGTATGCTAATGTAAAATAACAGGCAGGAGAAGGAACATGTCACATACTGATGCATAATTAGGTTATGCTCTGTAGTTGTTTCACAGAGTCCAACACATCCTTCAGTTTTTGACAAAGTTTAGAATGATTAGCAACTTTATGAATCCCTTTTCATCCTTAAGATTTCCATAGTTGCGTTTGAATTGTTTACTGACATCAGTGGATCAGAGAACTGAGTGTTAATGAAGAGAGAATGGAGGGTCACAGGCTGAAGACCTGTGGGAAGTGCCCACTGCCTGGTGTGTCTGGCCTGTGTAATGCCAGATTAGGCCTGTCATGTTCCACAAAGCTGCCCAGAGCCTAGTTGAGTTTGCCCCATATTGTAAATGTTGGGGCTGCCCAGGGAAAGTGACCTCTGATCATCTCAGTGCAGATTTATCTCTTGATCTCTTTGATCAGAGAAGAAAAGTGTTTATTTCTGGTTTGTGTAATTGGCCCTTACAGCCTCCTTTCAGTGATTGTAAACCACCTGATTAATATTGCAGATCATAATTAAATGGAGCTAGGGGGATAAGGGAGGTACCCTTGAAATAAATCCAGTCAGGATGTAGTCACTTACTTAAAAACGTGATGGAGGTGCTTCCTAACCATGTAGTTTTTACCTTGTTTGATCTAAGACTCTAAAGAGAAGGACTTGTTGAAATTTTGAAATAATCTCAAGTTTTTTCTTCTGAAAATTACTTAACGTCCCAAGTTGGGTGGGGCTTGGGGGATGGGGTAGAAGACCCTCTGCCGCCAGCAGTTAATCTTGGTTTCTGTGTAAAGTTAAGTTACCATTGTGAGCTGCTTCTCCTTTACCCAGAGAGGAAAAGAAGCAGTTGACAGTTTTATTTACACAACACAGTCTTAGTGATTAGCAAATTCTCCTATTTCATAGATTTAAAGGCCTTTTTTTTTTTTAACCATCTAACAAATATGGGCTAAGTCACCTCAAATCATAATTCTGGAGACTGAACAGATGTTTATTTTTATTGCTTATTTTGCTCAATGTAGATGTTCATTTAAATTTAATATATTGTAGGTTTATTTACATGTCTTTCTTGTCAGACCATCCTGTGGAAAAAGCTCCTTTCAAGCTAGGTTCTAAAGAAAAGGCTTATAGGTTGCCCTTTCTCTGTTCTGTTTTCATTCCAGCTTTGGAGTATTAAGGGATTTGGAAAGTTGAGATAAGATCCCCAAACCTAACATGTCTCACTTTTATCCAAACAAAATTTAAAACCCAAGTAAGGGTGTCCATTATACTGAAGCAAATCAAAGGCGCTGCTAAACTTTGTTGCTTAACAGACATAATGGTCCAGTGGTTAAATGTTGAACATGCATATAAACAAACATCAAGACAAGAATTTTCTTAATAACAATTTTTGAAAGAAATTTGAGGAATAAGTCTTAAAGTAGAAAGTATTTATGTTTTTCCACTTCTCTTAAATTCTCATTTCCATTTCCTTTCCCCAGTAAGAAATTACATTATTGCCAAAGACACTCCACAAGCTAAGTTTGGGGCTTATTCCTATGTGGCTTTTTTCTACTCTTTTCCAACCCAGTGGACTAAATTCTTCCCATCTCTCTGCCCAAGTACAGATTTGAACAGTGTTTACTTAGAAGTTAAGGGGAAGAGCCATCATATGTTATTAAAATGTATTTGAAAATGTATAAATTATACCAAATGCCAAAGACATAATTCTGTATTTATTGGATTTACTGAAAAGTGAGTATTATTTCCCAGTCAAGTAAAGGTAATGTTTGATGCTACAAAAAAGTGGAAAGTGATTTCTGGTCATTTGAAAATGTTGTTTGGCTATTTTTTAAAAAAATAACCACTGTAAAATCATACTTTATTAAATTAATAAGGTAATTTTATACATTAAACTGCTTGGCATTTCTGACTCTTATACCTGCTTTTATACTATTTGTTCATTTTGATCCCCATGAAATGTATCTTGCTAAGAACAATAAGATACAAACATGTTTTAGTTTTTATACTTCATTTGTGTGATAAAATAGATGTTGGACTACTTATTTCTGAATGAAACAAGAGCAAATCTAAGAAATCTTTGCTTCCTGACATATTCATATTGTTTTGGTTTCTGATAGTTGTTTGAAGTTGTATGTGGTCGCACAAAAAGAAATCCAGGTTTTGTTTTAAATTAAAATACTGGATAGAATCTGGAAAGTCTAAATGACTAAGAAGCTAAACATTGCTTTGAGATAATTTACAGCATTCAACCATGTCACTTTATTTATATTTATCATTGTTCCTGGGACAACAGGTATGTTTTTAGAACTTTTTCATGTTTTTATACAAAATAAATATATCTAATATATTGGTAAAATAAATGCTTATGAATCATGATTGATTTTTACCATTGAAACAATTTTGTTTAATTTCATTGGTAAGAACATTTCTCTCATAACATTTGCATTATTTTATAAAAAGATTCCACCAAATTCCCAGAACCAATAAAGAAATACCTGTGGTTTGATGGTCTCAGACAGGCACAAAATGTGAAATGACAGTGTTATATTTCCTTCTTTATTTTTTGTTTGTTTGCCTTTTGAGGTTCTGACCTTGATTTTAGACTACATTGTTCGTTTTGCAAGCAGTAGATAACTTGAACTGAAGATCTGAGTTGGTAAGAAAAAAAAAATCAAAGCTGCTAGAGAAGAAAATGCTAATTTTATTGAATTACAAAGTTCACACACAAAACTTTACTTATTGAACATAGTATTTATATTAGAATACACAAGCATGAATTAGATGGGGTTAATTTTGCTTTAGGTCATCATTGCTGTAAGCTATCGCTAATTTATCAGCATAGAAGTGGCTGAAACTCTGGAGCAGAAAAAGACAATTTGCACAAGGTACAATAGCCACATAGTACTTGATAGGAAGGACAAAGTAAATTTCTACTCTACTTCGATTAGTACTATTTCTTGCGATGACAAGGAGTCTTCTGTTTCTTTATTTTTTCCCCTTTGTTTTGTATTTTCCAGTACTGGGGATAGAACCCAAAAGTGCTCTACTGCTGAGTTGCATCCTTGGCTCTTTTCATTTTTTATTTTGAAACAGAGTCTTGTTAAATTGGCCAGGCAGGACTTAAACTTGTGCTTTTCCTGCCTCAGTCTCATGAGTAGCTGAAATAATAGTCATGAATCACCATACCCAATAACACTGTGTTTTTTTTTAAAGAAAAATAATCTATTGACTTCCTTTGTTGATAGCTTTAATTTAGAAAAAATTATTTGGTTGATAGCTTTAATTTAGAAAAGACTATTTGGAATATCATCAGCCAAAAGTTTATTTATTTGCTTCATTTTATCAACGTGCCTCCAAAAGTGGAAAGTACTCAAGGGTACTGTTCCCAAATGAAAGAGTTATAGGGATGATGTTTTTCCTCTTGTCTCAACTGAGGGTCCTGAGCTCTTTTTCCCATTGTGAACTAAAATATAAAGAATTAGTTTGTTTTGTTCTGTTAACTGTCTGTTTTTCAAAGGCCAGGAATTTTGTATACTGGCATGGAGAAATGGGAGTTTTATTTGAAAGTGCTGTAGTCTTGCCTAAGGTAATACACAGAAGGTTTTGAATTATGGTGTTTATAAGAAAGTCTTCCTCACACTTCAGTGAATAAAAACATTTCTGACTTATGGTATGAATTATGGATGGATCTGGTACACTGAGTTTGGAGTAAGGCACACAGTGGCTGGTGTATGCAGACCACTTCTTTTAGTCTTCTGAAATGGCAAAAAAGGTCAGCCTTTTTGAATACTTTATAATACTGAGTAATAGCCAGATACTACCAAATAAGCTTGTGTCAGAACTGGAGTAAGGAGTGCAAAAATATACAAAGGGTGAATGGAACTGTTATATCTATTAATTCATATTTTCTATAAAAAGTTCAGAACTTTTTCTGTCTAATTATAGTTTAGTACCCACTGATTGACCTTTGCCTGTCACTATGTATCTTAGCAAAAAAAAAAACAACCTTCACCTGTTTAGTACCGTACATTTGATTAAAAATTAAAATTACAAAAAATTGACACAGATGAATGACATATTATTGTGCCTTTTTAATCTGTGTGAAAAAATGGCATTTATATCCAGTTTTCAGAATCCTGGTAATGTTCCCCTGAATGACAAATTATTTTCCTCACTTTATCGATGAGCAAACCGAAGCCCTGGGAGAATAAATAGACTATCTAAGGCCATGCCCCCAATGCACCCTACTGCTGGGATCCACGGTGACCACAACACTTTCTTGTGCTTGAAGCTTCCCCTTTTATGTAGTCAGGTGCCACAATAATTATTCTTGTAGTGAACAGGTGTTTACACATAAGAAATATAAAATGCACTGAACTTTAAGAAAAAAATAAGCAAGGAGGTCATTATTACAAACATGTTCAGATGCTATGAGAATGAAGGGTGGGCTAAATCTGCAGGTCTTTGCAAGAGCTCAGGAGAATGTTCACTCACCCACCTTCACTCTTCTTTAAAGATTCTGTGCTTTACACAGGACATCTTTCTGTTTTCTTCTCTACTAGCTTCCTCAGTCTTCCTAGTGTGCAGGATAATAGGCATGACCCCTTTATCACCTGTTAGAAAGTTTATGTAAGACTCCATCAGTGCAGCCTGTATTATGGATCCAGGACCCCCAAGTACAAGGTCACTGGGCCCTATAAATTGGCATAAAAGAACCATCAAAAGAAATTGAAAGCAGTTGACAATTTTATTCTGGGTACAGTCAGGTTTAATGGCAGCAAGGATCACACACTCTCTCTGATTGCTGAGAAGGGCATAAATGCATGTACACATCTACCTGCTGTGACCCACATTTTTATTTTCTAGGATTTATGAATTTCATTGTACATTGCTATTCCATATTTATGATGAACATGAGGAATTTGTAAAATATTTAATTTTTCACACAAGACATTGCAGAGCTGATGGCTGTAGGTAATTTACATTTAATTAAGTATTTGAGCTTCTGAATTATAAGTGAAGATTTTTTTAAGACTTTTAAAAGCCTTTTATAAGGACTTTTTTTCCATGGGGAAGAAAATGAGTTATCTTCTAGATTTGCTGATCACTAGAATCCTATAACTTTAATGTGTCAGAAAGAAAATGAGAAGACATTAGGACAATTTTCTCTTGCCTAGAAAATGGTAAACATCTCCATATAGATGAAAACCCCTCCGCAGATTATTATAGTTTTTAACTTTAGGTAATTGTAACTGTTTTGTTTTTAGTTGGTTGAATTTAGAAAAAAAAATGTGGTATTACAAGAGGAATTTAATTTATGAAGCCTTAGGAGTGATTTTCTTTTCTTAATTAATTTTATTGGCACATTTTAGGTATACGTTATGATCATTGGGAAAGAAGCCTTAGGTGATTTTCTTTTCTTAATTAATTTTATTGGCACATTTTAGGTATACGTTATGATCATTGGGAATTTGTACCTTTACATGATACATCTTAATTCTTGCTTTTTCCCATTCCCCTTCCCTTCCACCCCTCTAACCCTCCGTATTTACAAAAGCTTTGTTTCCATCTCTTCCTTTTCTCATATCTTTTCTTTCTCTTCTTTCCTTTCCCCAAACACCCCCTACTTCCCCTTCCCCTTTCAACCTTTGCTTCCTATTTTACATATCTGTTATACATTTTGGTCCTCGTCTACACTTTCAGTTTTTCACACCAGGGAGACAACTGGGTATTTGCACATGTGTGTCCTATTTATTTCACTTATGAGTATGTCCTTGATATTCATTCATTTAGTTATAAATGTCTCTAGTTCATCATTCTTTATGGCTGAAGAGTACTCCATTTTATTTTTTAAAAACACATATCTTCTTTATCTAGTCATTTGTTAACAGGAAGCAGGGTTGTTTCCAAGATTTGGCTATTAAAAACTATGCCTGGGCCAGGAATTTAGCTCAGCAGTGCCACACCTACCTTGCAAGCACAAGGTCCTGAGCTAGGTTCCTGGTACCACCCCCCCCAAACAAAATAAAACAAAACAAAACTGTGCCACTGGCTGTGCGTATATCACTGTGGTATGATGCTTTTAATCCTTTTGGGAACATACCCAGCAGGGAATAGCTGGGTCAAGTGGGACCTGCATTGCTAATTCTTTGAATAATCTCCACACTGTTTAGAGTATTGAGTAATTTCTACAATGCTCACACTCCCACCAACAGTGGAGAAAGGTTCCTTTTCCCCCCACAGCCCTGCCAGCATTTGTTATTGGTTGATTTCATGATAGCAGCCATTCTTTCTAAGGTGAGATGTAATCTCAACACTGTTTTCTTTTTTTTAAATGAATTTATTGGTACATTTTAGGCATACAGTACAGTTACATTCATTATTGGGACCTTTTACCTTTACATGACAGGTCTTGGTTCTCGTTTTTTCCCCTTGTCCCTCCCCTCCCTTCATCCCCTCCTCCCCTCCCTGTTTAGAAACACTTTATTTCCATTTATTCATTTTCTCCTATTTTTTCTTTTCCCTTATTACCTTTCCCCTACTCTTCCTCAACATTGTTTTCATTTGCATCTCTTGAAAGACCAGTGATGTTGAACATTTTTTCATGTTTATTTACTATTTCTACTTCTTTGTCTGAGAAGTGTCCATTCATTTCAGATGTCCATTTTTGGATTGCGTCTCTAAATTTGGGAGGGGGCTCTGATTTTTTTTAAGTTCTTTATATATTCTAGGTAGTATTCCTAAGTCTGAGGAACAGCTGTTTAAAAAAAAATTTCCCCCATTGTAGGTTGTCTGTTAGCTCTGTTGGTGGTTTCTCTTGCAGTGCAGAATCTTGTTAATAAGATGAGATTCCAGTTGTTGATTCTCTGTGCTAACTCCCATGCTACTAAGGATTTGTTCATAAAGTCTTTTCCTCTGCCAATGTCTTCAAGAGTTCTACTCAACCTCTCTTCCAGCTGGTTTAGAGTTTCTATTTTATTATTTAGATCTTTGACCCATTTGTATTTTAGTTTAGTGTATGGCGAGAGATAGGGGTCTACTTTTAATCTTTGGTAAATTGAAAGACAGTTTTTCCAGCACCATTTATTAAAGGCTCTTTTGTTGAAGATGAGGTGGCTGAGCGTGTCTGGAGTTGTTTTTGCATCTTCTAATCTGTTCCACAGATCCTCAGTTCTGTTTCTTTGCCATGCTGTTTTAATCACAGAAGCTTTGTAGTATAGTTTCAAGTTGGGGATTGTGATACCTGCTGCCTTGTCTTTGTTGCCTAGAATTTCTTTTGCTATTCTAGGTCTCTTCTGGTTCCAAATGAATTTTTGATTGTTTTCTCTAGTTCCATGAAGTTTGCTGTTGGAATTTCAATTGGGATTGCATTGAATGTGTTTAGCAGTTTTGGAAGTATTGCCATTTTCACTATACTGGTTCTTCTTATCCAAGAGCAAGGGATGTCTTCTGATACCCTCTTCAATTTCTTTTGTCAGAGTACTGTAGTATTCACAGTACATGCCTTTTGCTTCCTTCATTAGATTGCTAGATATTTCACTTTTTTAGAAAGTATTGTGAAAGGAATTGTTTCCCCCATTTCTCTCTTGGTGAGTCTGTTATTCATGTAAAAATCAGTGTTTGATCCTTTCCAAAATAATCAGAGAGGAAATGATGCAGAAAGTGTATCATCATCATCCTCCTCTATCCCTAGACTGATAGAAAAGGATGTCACCACACTCAGAGTTCTTTGAATATCTGATGTCAGCCCACAGAATTCTTCAATAGCTTGTGCATCTATTTTTCCACAAAGTCCTCATTAAACAACGAAAAATCATTACTATTGCAATACAATATTCTCAATTTTAACCACTTGCACAGTGAACCACAACAGCAATGAAGTTATACATTCCTTAGGATTGGTTGGGTCACCTGAAGTGTTAAACAGACACTGATTTGTAAAGGAAAAACTACACTGTGAGGAAGTTTTGCTCATCGATGACACTGATCCATATATTTAAATCTCTTCAGATATAAAGGTAAAATCATGGGCAGTTTTTCTTTTTAACTTCTGTTTGCTGCCACACACTTCACAGTAATATCTGTATTTGCTGCACATAGTTTATGTTGCTAATGCTCTTTTAAAAGGGAGTAATTGATGTGTTTTGCTGAATCTTCATTTTTGTTGCTTATAGTTTCACATACGTGTCAGACATCTTGTTTCATTAGTTAATGGTCCCTGAACAAACTCATGAACCCATGTTGAGTCTAGTGTGCTGCTGTTATTTTCATTGTCAATGTTGCAGTTAAGTAAGCCACCATTTTGTTTTTCCTGGTTTTTTTTTCTTCTTCTTCTTGTGAAATATCATCAATTGTATTTAGTAGGCAATTTAAGAATTCATGGGCATCTTGTTCACACTACTATCAAAAAGCTCATTTCTTTCTGTTATCTCGTGATGAATTTCTTAGGAGTTCTTACTCTGACCTTTTTTCTTCTGAGGGACTATGCTGTGGAAGAGATCTGCTAAGCACGTGAGAAGTGTGCCCTTCCTAGTCTCTCTCACGCGAGAACGCCTCCCCCATGAAATGCACTACAAAAATTAAGTGTCTGAAGACCTGAATTGCAGTAGCAGGTATTCCCAAAACTGACTAATCCAACTAGTGAGCATTGACTGGAACTGTTTTATACCAGCAGCTTTCTCTAACGCCGAGGCACTGGGGCCCATGGCACAGATGGAGGCGAATTTGGAGAATGTCTTGGGGATTTCCATCCGCCCAGAGCAATCTTCCACCCAATCACAGAGCGGAGGAGGTGGGGGAGGAGGCAGCAGGGCTGCGGCTAGCTCAGCACCCTCGGGCTCACCCTGTACAGAGCCTGCTGAGCCACTGCTGTGGTCCTCTCACCAGGCTCCTCAGACTCTCCAGTGTCGGCCCAAGCCCCCACCTCGGGGTGCTGTTGAATAAGAAAGAAATGATTCAAAATATTCTGTCTACTGTGGATATATTTGTAAAGAAAACGCAGACATTTTTTCTCATTATATTGTGGAAAGACACTAGTTTGTTTTTTAGGTTTATATTGACGATTCTCAGTTCTAAAAGACAGCAGAGGCTGGATAAAAAAGTAAAAATAAAGGCAAGTTTGTGTCATAAATAGTGAATATTCGTTTTTTCCTTTGAGTACAAACATACATAGGAAAAAGTCACTTACAACTGGAAAGTGCTTTGTTTGATCTGTGCTGCTTTTGTGTCACACATTAATTTTATTGAAAAGTTTGAATTAAATTACATTTTTAATAGCTGTTGCTCCTACTTGGTTAGATAGTTGTTATAACAAATGGATTTTTATAAAGACAGCACTAGAAAACAATATAGAATAATTTTATTTTTTCTATTTGATCCTTTACAGTAATATATAACTTACAAAATAAAGACATAAGTAGGGCCTAGAACCTGAGACAACATTTGAAGGCGTTTTGTTCTATCTTTGTCTTTAGGAGCTTTCAGGATATTGTGGAAATTTGTAATTCCAAACTGTGTCATAATTTATCAAAGAAGTAAATGATCTGATTATCATAGATTGTATGGTACATAACTTTATAATTAAGTAGATTTCTTGTTAATCATACGTTTACGATTCAAATGCCAATAAATCACTCTGGTGGATTGAAATTAAACATTGTATATCAAATGTGGAGTTTATGTAGTTTGACTTAATGTTTTTATGAGTTCTTTGAGAAAAAACATCCAGATACCAAAAAAGCACAATAGATGAAAATCAATAAAACTATGAGAATACTTTACTGTGAGTAGTTGTATTTTCTGGTAGAGCTGCTCCTTTAGAAAAAAGAGTATCTATGGCACTTAAAAAGGAAATGGAAAAGTGTATATTCATTATTATATGAGAGAAACAGCATAAGATTAACATGTCATGTGTAGATATTATATGGGTTTGAAGTGAGTTGAACTCCTGCTCAGAGCCCAAGTGGGAAAAGATAACTAGTGTCGAGCCCCTAAACCATAGTGAAACTGTGCATGTCTTTCTGGATACTATAGCTTTTTACATGTATTATGTACTATGGATAAAAATTCGACTTGATGCATATGATAGAGCTGAATAAGCCTGAGACAAAGCATCGATGATCTGAAATGGGGTCTGGCCACTTTTGAACCTGTTTCCACATGAGGTAGTGATACTTCCTTGTCCTTCACTAGGTTTATACAACTTATAAAACAATGTTGTATATAATAATGTATATCTGATCTCTATACTACTGACATTATTTGCGGGGAGTCAATAGACTAAGTTATGTTTATGACTACACTGTGAACAAAATCTAAAATGAATGTTGGAGTTATATTTGAGGCAATATGGTTGGGGTAATTGAGGATGGTTTGGAAAGTTAGTAAAATGTGTTTGTGCTAGAGGGTAAGCCACAGAATTTACACATCTTTTCCAAAATATGAGTTCTATATTTTATTATATGTTAATTATTTTCCAAATGACACATACAAATAATTTGAGAAAGACAAATAATTCCAAGATGTTTATTTACCCTCCAAATACAGAGCACATAATTATTCCTTAAACTATTTTTAACTTTCAGCAATTCAACTGATTATTTGTTTAGCACTTAATTATGTATTTCAAAATAACATCTTATGATTTCTTCATTTTTATTTTATCTTTCCCTGGCAGACAATAAGACTTGGCTTTCTTTCACACCACATTAGTCAACTTTTTCCATCCCGTGGACAAAATATCTAACACTACAAACTTAAAAGAGGGTGAATTTAATTTAGCTCATGATTTCTAATGTTTCAGTCCATGGTGAGCATGACAGAAGAAAATTGATCAATCTCTGTCAGTCAGGAAGCAAAAAGAGAGCAGGACATTCAGAATAAGAGATAGAGTTCTCCAAAGCAAGCCCTCTCTGATCTACCCCTTTCCACTGGACCCCACACTCTAATCACCCATGTGGACCCTTCATAAGATTGATCCAGTGATGAGGTTGGTGCTCTTGTGATCTGCTCACCTTCTGAAAGCTCCACTTCTGAATGCATCAGACTTGGGGAACATTTTAAATCTAAACCGTTGTGTTGGGTTCCAGGTTCTCAGAGTGCTCATGTTCATCTCATTCAAAATGAACTCAGTCCTTCTTCCTGGGTTGCAAAATCTTAACAGTTCTAGTATTACCCAAAAATCCAAGTCGAAAATTTCCTCTAAGACTCAAGGCAATCTCTTAGCTGGGAATGACTGTAAAAACAAAAAGGAAAATGAAAGACTTCCAATATAAAATAGCAGAGTACAAACATTCTCATTCTAAAAGTGAGGGATAGGGAATAGATATGAATAGACCAAAGCAAGGCAAATCCAGCAGTGCCAACATTTTATTTTATGACTCCATGATCAGCATCTGGGGCATTTGGTAGTGAGATGTGAGCACCAAAGAGCTGAGGGCAATCCCTCCCCTTGTTTTATTTTGTCAGTTGCAGGCCACATGGCCTTTCTTTTTGGCTGGCTCTGCTGGCTGTTTGTGGCTTTCCTCAGCAGATGTGCTACGTTCCTGATGTTTTCAGCTACCTGGGATCTCTACTGCAGTTTCAGCCTCACTCTCATAGCTTATATATCACCCCTTCTTGAGCTTCCAGCAAGGACTGAGATGCATCACATCTTTTTACTTTGCCTCACAGGCCTTCTTTGAAATTGAAGAGGAACTATCCATAACTCCACAGTTCTTGCTTGTACAACCAGAACTATGTGAAAAACACTATGGTCCGATGCCAGAATAGGCATTCTCTGGGCCCTCTTGGACAATGGCTGAAGTGGCCTCTAGGCGTCTTGATCCCTGCAGCAGGGATACACTTCCTAGGGGCCTTGAGTGAGCATGACACCTTGGAGATCTCTTAAATGAAAGACTTTTCAATGGGTTTGCACTTTATATCCTTTAGCTAGTGATGGTTGGGGTCTGGCCAATTTCAGAGATACACTGAAGTCATCTTTCCTAATCTCCTGGTGCAAAATACTTGATTTGATTTTAATGGTGATATTCTCTGGCATCCATGCCTTCTTTACTCTTAGCTTTACATGAGCTTCTTTTCTGGCCAAACTTCAAGTTTTCAAAATCTTTCTGCTCGGCATTTTCCTCCCAATTCTCATTATACATCTGGCTAAAAGCAGTCAGCTATACCCGTACTCTGTGGCTCACTACCCATGCTCAATGTTGTGCTGCCTTAAAAGTTCCTCTGCCAAATTAGTCTACACTCTTTAAATTTAACCTCAAATAAAGTCTTAGGATAGGGATAAAATGACAGAATATGACACTTGTAGCCTCTAGTTTAACTTCCAAGAGAAACCTTATTTCCATCTAAAACTTGACCTTTGTTGTTCTCCTTCTGAAGATTCTGGTTTTCTGAGCTTCTACCAGAACCACTTATCAAGCTTTGCTCAAAATATTCTGACCCACACAATCACTTACAGTCATAGCAATGACTGCAACTCTCCTGTACTACTAATTGTCTGTATTATTTTATCTTTCCTTAGCTTGGACAAAATATCTGATTCCTGCAATTTAAAGAAGAGCTTTATTTTGGCTCAGGATTTCAGAGGTTTCAGTCCATGGAACTCTCCCTGTAAGGCAGGAAAATCAGTTAAGCATGGAGGAGGAAAGCTGTGGCCAGAAGCAGAGAGCAGGAAGAGAGAGCCAGAGAGAGGAAAAGGGGGCAGGAAAAAGAATTCCAGGTCACACACCCCTGTGTCCCAGTGACCCACCTCAGCCAACTGAGACCTATCCCCTAAAAGCACAAAAAGCTATGAACTCTTCAATGGCTTAATCCATTGGTGAGGTTAGTGTACTCATAATCCAATTGCTTTTTGAAGACTCCATCTCTGAACACATGAGACTTTGAGGGGAAAATTTAGATCTAAATCCTAATGCACACAATCTTGTCTCAGACAGATATGTACCTACATACGTCTATGTACCTATGTGTATGTGCACATACTCACTAATTTACATACATCCCATCTCTTTTTCCCCAACCAATCTAATAAAATTATAATGTAAATACTGATTGGATCAGTGTGTTCATGGACATTGAATTTGCAATAGTCAGTTTAATAGTTTGAAGAAATAAGTTGATGAGATTCCATTGATTGGGATACGGAACACTGGGAGGGCATAGTTAGAGGGAGGAAAAAAATTCCAGTTTTGAAGATATTGTATTTGAGATATTTATTAAGCATTCAGGTGAAAATTTTCCATGGGAGTTGGATATTGTTGAAATTTGGATTTAAAATAAAGAACATGGCTTGTATTTTGGACCCACTATATTGCATTCAACCACTACAATGAATTAATTCAGCTAGGACAAATGTAGATAAAGAAGAGTTTTAAGAAGTGAACCTGGGGTCTTTGTAACATGTAAGAATCAAAATATTTGGAAAAGGGGAGCAATGGTGGAGCCACCAGTGAAATAAGAGAGAACACAGAGACATGGACATGCCGAGGCCACGGAAATGCTTCGTGAATGAACGAATGGATGAACTGAATGAAAGAAGACTGAAGATTGCAAAGCGGTGGTGTGGTCACTGAACCGTGGAGCCACGTGTTGGCCGGAGGTATTGCCTTTGTCGCAAGCAAGGTTTAGACCCACCTTTAGATCTCTGGAAATGAGGAGGGACAATCAGGAGTCCTGACAAATCTCTGAACTTTTTCTCAGTGTCTGGCTATCTGTTTAAAAACCTGAGGCTATGATTTCCTTCTGGTTTTTTATCTTACAAAGGAAAAGCTACAGATAATTTCTAAGTTAGGCTACTCATATCAGAGATGTTACATCTGCAATCATAATAAAAACAAGGACTTTAGGGCAACATTTCTTTCAGACTGCTTCTAATTCTTCCCGCTCACACACAGGAATAGATTATTCCTAGGACAGAGTTTCTACTTATTCCTTCTCTCATTCTATATCACCAAGAAAAGCTGTTTAGATTCTGTACACCAACTTAATCTAGATGGAAAAATTAGCTTCTTTCTACTTGATTTGTCACCTGTTTTGTCATACACCAATGACCCCAGACACTTTGTATAAAGACAGTAAAGCCTACTTGGGTCATAGAGCAGACATTGTCAGAGAAACCCTTTATCTGCTTCATCTGTGAGAGATTTTACAAACCTTCCCCTCTGAAAATATCACTAGAGGCCCAACCATCCAAGGCCTGATTGGAGGACCTATTTCACCTTACATGTCCTAATCCCCTCCCTCCCAAGACCTATGAGAGCCTCCATGATTTAGCCATGATGGCCCTATTAGGGCCCATGAGAGAGAGAGAGAGAGAGAGAGAGAGAGAGAGAGAGAGAGAGAGAGCCTTAAAAACTTACATACATCTGAGAAGTAGAGACTTTAGCATTATTTAGGAAAGTATAAGAAACCTAGACCTTCTTAAATTTGGCACCAGGGACACTGGGTCCTGACAAGAGCCTAAAGGGGTTGGGCATCCCTTATCCAGAGTCATTCTGAGACTCTCTTTTTGAAGATGCTTGACAGAGGGCTGTCTCCCCTGGCTCAATAAGAGTTACAAAGGTAATTGACCACTAGTAAGGTCCCAGGATAATTGACCACTTTTCACCACTAGTTTTCTTGTCTGTTACTCCTTTTTCTTGCTCATAATAGCTAAACCATCAGCCATTTTCTGTTACTCCTTTTCCCATACTGAAGGGAGCTAAAACATTTCGTTGGCTCTCCTCAGAAAAGCCTCCTCAAACATTAGAAAAATTAGACCTCAAGTTCCTAAAGGAAAACACTCACATTTCTATTACATGAGACAAACAAATAACCTCATGGTCTAATCTAATAAGCTTTTGGGCCCAAGCTCCTAGGACACAGAAGGCTAACTCCTGACAGATTTTTATTTTCCTTTTTTTCTAACACAGATAAGGGCTAAAAAAATCCATTGTACCTTCCCGACCACCTTTAAAATGCCTACTTTAAATATTGAAACACACACACACACACACACACACACACATGCACAACAAACCTAGAACCCCAGGATCAGGGAAAAAAAAAACTTATGTTATTCTATAGAAATATAGACCTTCTACCCCTGGTAGATAGGAAAAAATGGCTTCCTAAATTACAATACTGTCTTCCAGTTAGATCTCTTTTATAAGTGAGAGGCAAAATTAAATGAAGTTCGTTATGTGCAGCTTTTCTTTGTTCTCCATGACCATCCTAAATGGGCTACAGCTTATTCAATGGATTCTGCTCTTTTAGAGTTATGTTCTGTTCCCTTAGAGATATGAGCACCCTCAGAAAGGATAAACTGAGACCCAGCTCTACCCTATTCAGAGACAAATTCCACCAACCCAGTGCATCCCCTGAAAAGCTGCTTCCCTTGTACAATAGTGAGAAAAGAAAAAGAACCCATCAAAAGTTTGCTTATGCTGAATTAAGAGAGATAAACAAAGACCTAAAGAATTTTGCAAATGATTCTGACTTTTGATAGGTTCTCCCATTTGTTTGATCTAACCCTGAGATGTGATGTTTTTGTTTGATGAGAACTACAATAAGGGCAAACAGGACCAAATCCAAATAAGGGGGGCTCTCATATAATAATTTAGAAGTTTTTGTTGGTCAGAATAATCTATTGATTATTGTGATCTAAAATCATCTTAGAAATTATTAAGGCAACTATGTAGAGACTTATTAGGCTTAAAGAGGACTGCTGGACAAGACTTCCCTGATGAATAAAAAGCAGTTGCCCAAAACTGATTCATTTTTGTTTTGTTCACTAATGAGACTCCCTGTCATTTCCTTTTTCAAGCCTTGTGGGAGACTTACCCCAATAAACCCTGCTAAATATACTAATATAATACATTTCTTTTGGCTACCCTTAAAAGTTTAGGCTCTCTGTGGGTAAAATAATAAGGCTTTCTTGTTTAAAGAAAAAAAATGTTAAGCATTGTGCTGTCCAGGCAGAGTTACTTTAGAAATTAAAGGTCAGACATCAATGATCTATGAGGTGCATATATAGACAGATAAATTCTTCTTGGTTAACATTTTGCTAAAAGGTAACAAAATTAGATAAAAGTTTCATGTCATTTAATATCTATACTTAAATAAAATGACTACAACTGGTTAAAAGATTGTTCTGTACTAAGTTAGACATTTAAACATGTTTCGAAAATAATAACTAAACTCCATAGTTCTAATATAACAATGTCATCATAATTGCTATGCTAAAATACTGTGCTACCCTCAACCTCAAGTTTTCTCTGTAAGCTTTATAATTGCTATCTTTTGACATTCTGAAGAGGTTCAGATTCTGGGACAACCGTGATTGGTAACAAATAACAGTTTCCTAGTCACATTGCATGTTTTGAAATGTGTGATGTCTAGATGTAATCATAAAATAAAACCTAGTGGTATCATTACAATGCTAGTATAAACTAATCCTTGTGGGTGTTCAACAACTGAGGTTTAGAAACCAGAGCAAAAGTAATTGGGCTAAGATGATAACCAGTATTTCAACCCTGGCCTTCCAAGGTGAACAAGGACCAGGATAGGAGGGGACCTTTTCTACAAGATCTACAGCTTTGGTAAGTCACCCAACTCCTGAGAAAAGAGACTGTTAGACCCCAGAGAACAAATATTAACCCTGTACAGTGTCCTAGAAAGGAGAATCACCAGAGAGACAAAATATCTCCCCAGCTTCTTTGAAAGCCACCAGGTCTGATAGCCACCATGGCCGCCTATCCTGGTGGCAGGCACTGACAAATGAGCTAAAAGGTTCTACACATGGTCCCACAAATAACCCTGATTAATGCTGGTCTCACTTTATCTTGGTCTTAAACACCCAACAGGAAAGAATATATTACTACTTGTCTCACTTTAGTTTGGTCTTAAATACCTAGCAAAAAACATAATGAAAGATATAAAAGTAATAACAATATAGAATAAGCATAAAAGGAGGACACACGTCTAAGCAAGTCTGGGAGCTGGGCCCCTTTAAGAAGTATGAGAGACATAGTCTCTGTGTTACAGCAGACAACCAAGCTGGAAGCCTGCAATTTTATACTTGTATCTGTGTAAGACACTGCCCCCATTTAAGTTTCCCTTTAAATAAGTTACTTCCCCAAAATGAATTGCTAATCTAGATTGTCATAGTTGCCTCCAAACTTAGCGTGACTCTTTCCTCCACTGACACTTTTGTTTTTATAGTGCTTAATGGCCTTACCACCTCATGTCGGACCATATTAATGCTGTCAAAGCGCAGATGGCTCCACAGATAAAACCTGCCAAGGAGCTGCCAGCTAGACTGTCTGTTTTCCACTGACATCAACTATCACCTACCTAGAAGCCCAAAGTTTCCCCTAACTAGCAGGAAACAGCCGGAGTGTTCACCACCCTATTCCTCATCCTCAGGCAGTGAGATGAGTGGGTCAGAGGGGAGAATGTAGAGAGAGCTAGATGAGGACGGAGGGATGATGTAGGACATGACCTGGGTGGCTGATGGTTGTATATTTGCAAGCCTATCATATGCTATGTACTCGAGGAAGCTAGCTCTTGTGAAACTATTACAAGTACTATGTGCGCTTTTAGCTTCCTGACCTTTCCTCAGTCCAGAAACAAAGGCTAAGACCCGAACTGGTTTAGATTACACCAATCACTGAAACAGTTATCTTTAGATACTAGTTTACACCTATAAATATGACTGTGGTGGTTCCCTGAACCATGAAAAATTCAGTAGAATTCTCCCTACCTTGTAGTATGCTGTTGCAATGTAGCTAATTCTCCTGTATTCAAACAATAAATAAAATTTCACTACACATTTCTTCCATTTCTAACTTCCAAACTCAGCATCAATCAGATTTTGCTACTCTTCAAAGGGGCCTTTGCTCTGAGTCAGCCTCATTCCCCTTCCTTATTCTTCACCAGAGTAGAGGTAAAGGACCTAGAGATACCCAGGCACAGGTCGCTGAAGATCCCTGGCCCCTCACATGCCACTCATATGAAGTGACACATCTATTTGCTTTAGTACCAACAGAGAAAAGACTGACAATGGCCTTCAATCAGATATTTGAGAAATAAAGACCAGGACAAGAAGATTTAAGTGTGGAGTGATTATGAGACTGTGACAGTTAGTTTTCAACTTGACTTTCTTGGAAGCTACCTGAGGGATTAGCAGAACACACCTCTTGGTGAGTCTGGGTGGGTCATGGAAATGTGACCTTGGAGTCTATTTCTAGTCTCTGCTCTCATCCCTTGTTGGCACTGTGACCTCTCTCTGTTTTCACGTTACCATAAACCAAGCGGATTCTCTCTAACACACACTTCTGCCATCTCTTCCTTGGAGCCAGCCAACTGTGGACTGAATACCCTGAAAGTATGAGCCAAATTAAACTTCTCTTCAAAGTTATGAGCACCCAGTGTGAAGGATGGATACTGCAAGGGCTAAGGGATTTAGGTAAAGTAACAAGAAAATAGAAGCAGGGCATGGTGGTGCATGCCTGTAATCTCAGCACTCGGGGGTGGAGGCAAGAAGATCACCATGGGTTCAAGGCTACATAGTAAGTTCAGCACCAGCCTGAACTACAAAGTGAGACTCTGTCTCAAAAATAAAGCAAACAAAATTTAAAGAAAAGAAAAAAGAAAAAAAAAAGAAAATTGAAGACAAGAAAGATGATATTTCAAGTTGGAGGTTCTAAGAAGTCTGCAAATAATTGTAAACAGGATTTAAATGTATCATTTAGAAAAGCAAGAGGTAGCAGACTTACATTACCTACATATTAATGTTTAATTTAATTTCACATAAAAACGTTTGAATGAACATTAAATTAACAACTTTTATCTCTCAGTTATCTTCTCCATTATCTTTAGAATTATATAGAAACTACTCAGTTGAATGGGCTAGTGGCAAATATTAATATTTTTTTCAGAAAATGGCAGGTAATTTTGATGTGGCAGTAAAATAACTCATAGAAGAAGAAAGTATTTCCTGTTATTCATAAAAAACAGAAAACAACTAGTAAAAACTTTTGGTAGAAACTTGGAAGTAGATATATCATCTACTAACATTCTGGATGATTGTAAAAAATATCTTTTTATTTCTATTGCTATGTGGAAAATAAATTTAAAATCACATGAGTGATTATATGTTTATCTCAATAAGCCAGTATAAAAATTAAGTGGAGCATCAGCTCACATAAATAACAGCATTTAACCAAAAATTGAATATGTCTTTCATGATTTTGTGCCTCTTTTCAAGCACAGGTAAAGAAGATTAATGTTTGGAGTTACAAAAGGATATGATATTGTTAAGAAAAATTTTATCAAGGGCATGACAATATACTACTATATATTTATAGTAATGGATAATGTTAGCAATAATACACATCTGGAACCTTTTAAAATGTTTAACTTAGTCATTAAAACAACATTGGTGACCTTTATCTTGCAAAAAGTTGAAACACTTGCATAGTCACACCCATATTTAGCAGTTGTCTTCTGAACGCTGACATATCCTTAACCCACCATCATCGGTAAAGTCAAGATTCTTCTAATTGTTAGGGAATTGATCATGTTAAAGGATGTTGTGACACCGACATTTTGGGTTGGACTTCCGGGTTCTTCTTCCCCTGAACCCCTATCTTGAGTTTTCTTTTCCCAAGACCCCATCAGCATATAGAATTAAACCTAAAGCTTCCTGCAGGACTCCCTCCTTAGAGGGCAACGTGGCTTGGGATAGGCTAACTTACTCCACCCTAACAAGGAAGTCTTTGGCTCCAAGTCCCATAAATAGGCCAGCACTTCCTTTGCTCTTTCTCTCTGCTCTCTCTGCCCTTTCTCTCTGCTCTGCTCCCCTGAATAAAATCTCCAGTCTGACCTCGTGGTGTGCATGGCCTAGTTGTTGAGCATCGCTGTTCCCTTTCACTAATAGCCAACACTTTCAGTATCCCCTGGGACTCCCATGACAAGTTAAATGAGCTATGTGGCCCAAGCTCATATAATTTATTTTGAATTGACTCAGCCAAATCTTTAAAAAGCATTCATCTAAGAAGGTCATCTCCTCAGCTTAGCGCCTTCTAGTGTATTGCTATGCTTGGAATAAAATCTGAGCCTCCTTACATGATTAACATACCTCTACACAGACTAGGTCTGACCTCTTAGATCTTAACTCCCTGATGCCTACTTTTCCTTCTAGATGATCCAGTTATGCTTCCTTTGATGTTTCTGAAAACTTTTGTCAGCTTCTTCAACCATGCTTATCTTTGCCTTCGTGGCTTTGTGATTGGCTCAGCCTCTTCCCACCTGAGTTACTCCTTGAGGTATGAAATCTTTAAGCACCCCCCACATGATCTCCATGTCCTGGTTGTGTGATCTTCCTCCCTTTGTATATGGCTAAATCTAAGACCACACTTCAAGAAACAGACAATGGTGAACTTGATGGGAAGTCACTTTTGACAGTGGCTTCTGTTTTGAACTCTATTTCTCAATCTCCTACTTGCTCCCTGCTTCTCCGCAGTAAAGGAAGCCAGCTGCTCTGCTGTCATCAGCCTCTTGGAAAAGCCCATACGCTAAGGAATTGATGTCTCCCACTCCTAGGAAGAGCTGAGGCTGCCAACAGCTGTGCTGGAGTCTGAAACATCTCCTCCTGTCGAGCCTGGCAATGCCCACAACCTGGATGACAATTTGAGATCTTGCTAGAGACCTTGAGTCTGTGAACCCAATTACATCAGGATGAAGGCCCACAGAAACTGGAATAAAAATGCTTGGTTGTTTTAAGCACCTAATTCTTGAGATAATCTCTTACTCAGCTATAGGAAACTAATATACTTATTCTTTTAACTCAGGCCTCAGATCTAAAATAGATTTCTCTTAATGATGTCAGAAAAAAGTAACAGAAAGCAAAGACCATCTAGTAAACATTATAGACTTTGTGGATCATACATTCTATGTCACAGCTACCCAATCTGTCATGATGGCTTCAAATCAACTAGAAAAAGAATTGTAAATGAATTAGCATGGCTGTGTTCCATCTAAATTTTGTTTACAGAAAGATGGCATGGCATCATTTGCCAAACCCTATGCTAACAGCCATTCCAGGCCCTAAATCTAATACCACTTCACCTCATGAAAGTCCCTCTCATTTGAGCTTGTTTGATTTATTCATTTGTTGCCCTTCTCACTGGAATGGAATTTGCCTAAGAGCATATTGTTTCCTGGGACACAGAACAATGACCAGCGTAGTAGACAGTAAATACCGAGTAGATCCTTGACTTGGATGAAGGTAGAAGAGGATTTTCCTGATAAGGAATTGCCTGGACCCATGCCACCAGACAAAGATGTACAGAAAGAAAAGACTAAGCCGCAGTACTGCAAATTCAGATATTTTTTTTTAATTGAGTTTATTGGTACATTTAGGGATACAGTACAGTTACATTCATTGTTGGGATCATGTACCTTTACATGGCAAGTCTTGATTCTCATTTTTTTCCCCTT